>NW_022985070.1:1393703-1593860 GCF_010015585.1 Eremomyces bilateralis CBS 781.70
GTACGGAGGATCTCGGTTTTTATATCGATTTACATCCTGAGTTCTGATATATAGATGATGGTAGTAAAATTGTACTTTTGGCCTGGGTTGTGGGGCGGTCATGGGGCACGGATATCCCATAACGGTGTCATTTATACCTACTAGCACGTCAGTGCATTGATTATCAAGTTTACAAGGTAATTACCTATGCTGCCAATCGGGCGTGGAGGATGATGGTTCACTTACTCGACGACGACGAAGGAACACTACTGATTTCAGACGTCAGTTTCGAACTTTCGATGGACACGTTTCCGAAAATCGGATCGAGGAATCCAACTTTTCACCCCGGTAATCGAAACATCTATATCGTATCGATAGAAGACAGTCGCGCCGCTAGAGCGCCCGCCACGTTATCACCTTTTGCGGATAGTATTAATGTCTAGGTTTCGTAACTCAATGTTTCTCTATACCGCAGTTCCCCACCCAACTGGATAACTCGGCACGTCCTGCTGCTGGAACAGCTGGGCACAGACAATGGCCCAGTATATCACAACACCAACCCAGACCAATCCTCTGAGCTAGAATTGGTTGCTATCAGGGTATCAATGGTTTCTCACCTGCTCAGCACGTCGCGGGCGGCGGTAGTTGTAGCTACCCCCGTCGATCATGCCTAAGCGGGATAACGTATAAGATACTATTATGGCATCATCAGATTTAAGGTGTCGACAGGGCTGGTGCTGAACGCGTGTCTACTCCACAGTCGGCGCTTGATGGCTGCATGGTTTGCAAGGGTCGCGCGGGGCAGACGGCGTGGGGGAGTGGCGTGATGTGCGTGCATTTCTCCATGCTTGTCCCAGGTCCGCAGCAACTGAAAAGATGATTATAGAATAAGGTATTGGTCAATGGTCGGACCCCACACGCCTGCAACGGCAGTCTAGGGTCGCTTGGCGTGAAGCAGATGCGATGCCTGAACAAGGTCGTGTTTCTACTGCACTGGTTCTCGGTAATGCACTACGCTCTCCCAACACAGACACCACGAGCGAACTCCATGGTGCAACGCATGACGAGGATTGCGTAATTCTGACTAGAACCCGTTTTAGAATTTACGTGTTGATGAATAGTTTCATACCGGGTCTCATGAACGTATATAGTCATTGCATGAGAAGGCCACCGATAAGCATTCGCCAGTTCAAGAGAAGCCCTTCAGTCCATTTCAGTCCACGAACTACAAGTCTCAAATTGGTGTCTTCAAACTATAGCATTATGTCTCCTTCAGCAACTGTAGATACCGTCCCTGTCGTAGTGCCCATCGCCGAGAAAGTTCTCCCTGTGCCTCCCAAGGAGCAAGCCCCAGCTGTCCAGCCTGAAGAAGGTACTTATGATGCCGACTCTGTCAGCTGGGTCAGCAACAAAGACTGATAGTGCTACAGATGGACTCCTAAAGGTCCTGACGGGACACAAGGAGCCATTGAAACTCAGCGGCGCCCTCGACCAGTTCGAGCAGTTCGATGTCACCCCCGTGATTGGCAAGGAGTTTGCCAACGTCGATCTGGCTGAGTGGTTGCGTGCACCTAACTCTGACGAACTGCTCCGCGACTTGGCCATCACGGGTAAGAGTGCCAAAAATAAAAGTCTTGAATATTCCCTTGCATAACACAACATCAGTCTCCCAGCGCGGCGTCGTCTTCTTCCGCAAGCAGGACAACATCACCAACGACCTGCAAAAAGAACTCGTTCAGCGACTCGGCCAACTCACCGGAAAGCCCGCGACGTCAGGGCTACACATTCACCCCATCACCAATGCCTCACGGCCGACAGGAGGCGACGACCACGAGATTAGCACCATTTCCTCCGTGGGGTTCAAGTCGCTGTACGCCGACCGGTTCAAGAAGCTATCGCAGAGCCAGAAGCGCAATTGGCACAGCGACATCACCTTCGAGCCTGTCCCCAGCGACTACGCCCTCCTGAGACTCACGGAGCTCCCCAAAACTGGCGGCGACACCCTCTGGGCCTCGGGGTACGAGCTCTACGACCGCATCTCCAAGCCGCTCCAGGGCTTCCTCGACGAGCTCACCTTCTACTCCGCCCAGCCGGACTTTAACAACGCCGCCGCCCGCAACAATTTCCCCCTTTACAGCGCCGAGCGCGGCGCCCCCGAGAACTTTGGCGAGGCCCTCGAGGCCATCCACCCCGCCATCCGCACCAACCCCGTCACCGGGTGGCGGAGCGTCTTCGCCGTCGGCAACCACGTCCAGAGGCTTAATGGGCTCAGCGACGCGGAGTCGAAGTACTTCCTCGACTGGTTCGTCCAGCTGATCGTCGAGAACCACGACTTGCAGGTCCGTCTGCGCTGGCAAAATCCCAACGATGTCGCCATCTGGGACAACCGTAGCGTCTTCCACGCTGCCACCCCGGATTACATCAATAAGGGCCTGGGAGAGCGCTCGGGCTCGCGCTCCGTGAGCTTGGGGGAGAAGCCCTACTTCGATCCTCAGAGCACCAGTCGGCAAGAGGCGCTTGCTGCTGCTGGGGGGGCTTGATTGGAGAACTCATTGGGTATTAGGGCGTGGCATCGGATAGTGGCTACGAGTACAGCCAGATAATTAATGAATTCTGTTTGGGCTTCGATGAATATCGTAATGTTTTGTAACGTCGGAGCTGCTTGGACGTTCTGGAGACGTTTCCACGTTCTTTCTAGGCGCTAGCTGCACGGCGCCTGGCGCCTTAGCCGAACCTACCTGCAGGCTGCAGCGATCCTTTGGCGGCACCGCACCAGCCCTCCCGAGTCCCGACCCACTGGCCCATGGTAGCTGGTTCGACAGCAGCCGGGTTCGGGTACTTAGTAGGCTGGATTCCCGCTCCGTTCTTCGTTCTTCGATTCTTCGATCTCTGTTGTTCGTTGTCGATGTCCGTTCCGTCGACTTCTTCTTTTGGCGCTGAAGCTATCGTCGAAACCGCCCGTACCCTTGCAGGGAACGACGGGTCAAGGTACGCCTTCTGATGCCATTCCAATTTCCGTTCTATCCGACTGTCCATCGGTTCCCGTCTTCCGTGGCACGATCGCGAGGTGTCGCCATCGTCAAGGTCGTCTTGACTCAACACCAGCAACAACCCTGACGGTCGCCAGGCAATGTGAGCCCGTGTCTGGGCTCGTCTATAGGGCGAGGGCGGCCGGAAGCTCTGATCCTTCTAGCGCACGAGTGCGTGGTAGTGAAGCAACCGGGCCGTGCTGGTATCGGGACGGATACCCCGAGCGACTGGTTTCGACGGTATACGAAATTTTTAGCGACGAGTGGAGGGTCTAGGCCGAATGGTCGTTGCGTGAGATTGTAAGGGAGTATCCAGTAGATGCGGCGGTGAGGAAATTTTCGGACCTTGTGAGCTAACCCTACCGACATACGTAGTGTTTACCGCTCTATCCTCATTTAGCACCATAATTATTAGCAAGTACTATCACTGGGTAAGATTGGTTATAGCTTGTAGAGATATCTGTCACGGCCTTGATGGAGATCCTACAAGACACTTCTCTACCGGAGTAACGTCATATATCGTCGTTTAGAAGCTTGTTGATATAGTTATGTCTAGTTCATCATCACATACGGTTGATACAAGATCCCCGGCAAGACATCTGGCGTCCTGTTGGTCCTTGAAATCCTCTCATTAGAAGAGTCGCTTCCCTTACCAGAGCTCAGATCTGTATACCGAGCGGCTTACCCGATTTTAAGGGGACCATCTTTCTTCTCAATAATAATGAACTTGACTCTATGTCATGCCAGCCATAGGTCCATACCAAAGGCCCGAAGCTGGACGGTTTGGATCGAAGACAGGGATCCGAACTGTTCAATGGATTCTATAATATCAACATGCATCATCCAAGAGGTGCAGGAGAATACTAAGAGCTCAGAGTACTGAGGTCAAAGCACGGCAAAGACTGGATTGAGAGTCAGGGATCCGACTGATTATCACTGTAGTGCAGTAGTTATCTTTAGCTCTTCTATTGACGCCAGTCGATGTAAACTCCGTATCAGAGGTAACTACAGACATGTACTAACTTAGTTAGTTATAGTTTAGTTAGTTATTATTCCTAGTACCTGACACAGGAAGAAGAGAGGAGCCTAAGTTGCCTCTCTTCCTTAGCTGATAGCTCTCAATTCAACAGCGGGAAACAATAACGATTGCCAAAACTTAAATGTATTCATGGCTCATATTGGTGGCGGCTTCCTGGGCAGGGGGCCCGCTCTTGGCGGGGTACAATTCCCCATGAGTTGCCGCATGCCAAAGTGAGAAATGCCATTTCCCCCCAACCGCCCACTAAGTAGACGATCTTCCCAGTTCCCAGTGCGCCACCAGCCACCACCGGGCACCACTTTCCTCATCCAATTCTTCATGCTTCGTGCATCAGAATACTGTTGTGAGGTATCTACTGCTGTCTCCCAGATATCAATCCGTGGCCTCATGCTGCATCTTCAACGTTTATAAACTACTCGTCAAGATTCTCGATCCATACTCCCTAGCCTCCCTGTCCTAGCTGCCATTGTGTCCATTCCCCTCTACATCGCAAACACCCCACTAGGGATCCACTGAGCCATGACGTATACTGCTACTCTCATGAGCCTCTCCCATCGTTCTGCCCTGCTTAAATTCGTTACAACCTCCACCCCCAATTGACACGCGACCAGTTGTCCAAATTTGGCGGGACTACTGACTCAGCAGATACTAGGGTTCCAACAAACCGCTCTCTGAGGTCTTCGCTCCTCGGCGATCACGTACGAGCAACAAACAACGACGCTGGTGAATCAACGAAATCATCACATTGGTAACCTAGCACGCTAGCGAACCGATCAATCGCATTGCCCAGTTTGTCCATTCAACTGGTCACTCGATCGTCACTTACGCTGGGTCTTCTCGATATCAGCAACCCGGCCCAGTTAATATATATTCAGCTCACTTTCAGCTCCATTTCAGCTCCATGGCCATGGTGTCAGCCAGAATCAACAAAAGACGCCCGAACCTCCTCAATCGAGCGACGCCAGCTGCCAATCGCCCTGTTTATAATACCATTGAAACCGTACTAGATGGATCAAATATCGGATTCTCCGGAATGGAACCATGCCCCTCGAATACCGACAACAATTCGGATTCTGAACGATTAGACGGTCTATTTGATGACGATTCTGGCGCAGCCAACTCGACTGCAGAAGACTCTGGTGTACCCGACTGGAGTCAATTCAGTGCCCCTGGTGACAGTGCAAACGCCGCGCCGGCGACAACCTTGTCTGGATATGATCCGTCATGGGCCTTTGCGTCCTCGTCTCCAGCACAATCGCTACCCCTTGGCCAAGGAACCAGTTCGACGGCGATGAGCCAGGACGATTTCAGTATTCCTTTCTTACCTTCTGGCGCGGTCAACCCTCAATTTGGTTTACAATCCTACCTCCCTCAGCAACGAGCTGTTGGAGCCCGGCCAGACGTTGGAATGAATTCTACTCCGCCCTCGCAGTCGACACGCGGTCGGGCAAAGGGATTCCAAGGACACCAGTCCTTACCCAACAACCCTTCAGACGGCGGGCAAGAAAGCGTGTTCCCAAACCCCGAGTTGAAACGAAAAAGCGTCAGCGCCGTCGCATTCGACTCGGGGATTTCGAACTTCACCACCTCGGCCCCCGGTTCGAACCCTTCTCGGACAAAGTCTTCTGGCAGCACACAGCTCGACACGCAGTCGTCACAAACCGTATCTCCTACACGGAAAAGTCAACGAGCGACGAAACCCTCTCCCATCCCGGCACTGAATTCGAATCCATTGACCACACCGTCGGCCGCCTCCTCCTCCTCCCTCACGCCACAGACTGGAAGCTCTGCCTCTCGAACTTCGTCGTACCAGACCACCGACACGCTCCCGATCGGCATATCCCAATCGCCCGACGGCAATTCAGAAGCTCGGCTGGGTTCGCAAACCCCGGTCTCGAAACGCGACCATCATCTAGCTCGAAACCGACTCGCGGCCTCTAAATGCCGGCAGCGAAAGAAAGACTGGGTGGCGCGCCTGGAACAACAATACCGCGATCTATCGGCGCAAAAGGTGGCGCTGAGCGAGACGGTGATGCTGTTGCGAGCGGAGCGCCTCCAACTGAAACAGCAATGCTTGGAACACCAAGAGTGCGCCTGCGAAGAGATACGGACGTACCTAAAGAAAATGCTGGACAAGCAACTCAGCGTCGCGGGACTGGGGATGGACGATAGGGATTCCGGCCCGGGTTTGAGAACACGCGCGGGAGCAGCCCCTGCCGCACCGGCGCGGCCGGCCATGATGCTGGGTTCTCGACCGATTGCGTCCGTGGATGCGCAGGGGGCGGAAATGGCCGCGGGAGGCAACGCTGGCGTTGATGGCACGACGCTGCAGTTTCCGAGCGCCGGACATGCTGTTCAAAAGGTGGAGCCTCTGCATCCTGGGCAAGGGACGAATGAGGAAGAGATGGAGGCGTTGCTGCTTGCCGAGATGGGCAAGTGAACCGCAGCCGTTGGGACGACTGCTCGGCGGTCCGGCGGTCATTTGATGGAGCTTTGCTCGCATCGTATTTCTACAAGCCGAAGTGCTTCTGTCCATCTCTTCGCAACAGCTACATGCATGTCTTCGTCGACGTCGTCTTGGACGTTTGAGTATGATGGCCTCCGCTCGCTTGATGACCCCGAGAGGCTGTGCTTCAGCCCGTCGACGGCGTATTTTTTCGCGAACAGAGCAACACAGCTCTCCCGGCCTTGACCGCGGCAGTATTTCAACGTGCCAGGGCCGCCATGCCGGCATCGACCTGTATCGGCGAACATCACGGTCGTTTGGGACCTCGCCAGCATGAGGAGACGCTCATGGTGGGTCCTGGCTTATTCGAAGCCGATGAGGAAAAGTGGTAGGGGCATAGACGGAGTGGGAGTTCGAGGAGTTGAGCGTGATTATAAGTTTGAAATTTGACCATGTAATACTATGTATATGGGTTCGGTCTCCCAGGAGGTCGCTGGTATAAATAAAGACTCCATACTGTACATAGAAACTCCACGGTGGAGTATCAGTCTAGGGACTGAAGCTTTTTTGTCAGACGAGCACCTTGTTCCGATGCGAGCTGACAAATCGCGAATGCAGGCGCAATGAGGAGCCAAGGGTACACGTGCAGTATGTAATACTAAGTTTTCGGTGGGGGAGATGGATGTATATATATGTAAATGTTCAATGGGTGGGGGAATGGAATGCTGGAATGGTGAAGTTTGGGTTGTTGAGGCTCTGTATCCTCTCAGCTCTGGTCTCTGCATTATTCCCTTAGGCCCATAACCCATTCGCCGTTCAGTACTCGCTCAGATTGATTACTAAACTGACCGAATTGATTGATTACGTGGCTAATATCATTCATGCCTTATTGCTAAGGCCTGGCGCAGCCGCAGCTGGATTGGAAACAACTTGAACTGAAGAAATGTAGAGAACGCAGCGAACTTGGGGGCACACGGGCACAAGGTCACAAGGCATGAACGCTGAACGCATGTAATTAGTCAGCCTAGGTAGTTCCCCACATGGGCCTCGCAGAGAGGCCTGACTGGCGTATCTGTATGAATCTCTCTCTCTCACTCTCTCCGATAAAACGTATCAAATTCGGAATCGCATAACTTATTATGAACAACCACTAGGCTGTACCAACATGGAAGTTGCTAATTATCATTATCTACTGTAATTATATGCCACCTGTTCTTCCATCTCTGTTAACTCTGTGGACTTCGTCGTCGTCGCTGTCCCCAGGGCCTGCGCTCTCGTTAACTAGAAGCTCAAAGCTCGACATAGAGCACCCTTTCACCAGCATCACGGCATCAGACACGTCCTATATCCGATTTCAATGGGACAACAGTAGATTAGCATGTATGTAGACTTCTACATTCTAGGGGGCTGTTCGGGGAAGTGAGATATAATATCGCAAAGTATAGATAATTCGACACTGCAGAGCAGCCGAGTCTTACGGACAATATTAATAGAAGAAAGTAAAGATAAGGAAAGCAAGATCCTCGAGACATCTCCGGGCATTATCTATGTTCTTATACGGCCTATAGTCCTGAAACCATCTATACGAACACTCATTGCCTTCAGCGTGTGCGATATAGTGTCGTCTTAGGCGATTCCGTCCCTCAAAATCAACCAGAGGAAGTCATGCGGGCGAAAGAGGGTAGAAACAGATATACATATAATCGAAGGTAGAAGAGTGAATAAAGTAGGGCCGATCACATAGATTCTACTCAGCTCCTCTGCTTAAAATCTATCTCTTTTTTCATCTCTTCCTTATTTCTCCCTTCTCTACCTTATCGCTTTCCTAACACCTTTGTCGACTCTCTATCAATTAACTACTATCGGTCTAGCATCCTAGTCTATACTGTCGATTGGAGATTCATCGAAGCGATCCCGCATCGCGAGGTTAACGGCGAAAAGCTCGTGCCTATATTCCGGTCCCGCCGAGACTTCGTTCGCGGTTCTGTCGCCTGCCTGTGTACCCAGTTTCCATTGGTCCTGGCGTATGCTATCACCATCCACAAGAGCCAGGGAGTGACACTTGAAAAGGCAGTTTTGAACATCGCTGATAAGCGGGACTTTGCGCCGGGATTAACTTATGTAGCTGTCTCGCGTGTTAAGTCGCTCGCTGAAAGGGGTGTTATTTGAAGAATCGTTTGATCTACCGCGATTGCGCATGCAAGTAACTGCTACAACTCGAGCCAGGAACGATGATGTCGCTCGCCGCGCATTGCATCATATCGCGTCCTCCGTACAAACTATATACCGTCTACTCCTCGCGCAGCATGGCCAATGTGTCTATACAGGATCCTCAGCAATTCGCGGTCGGTTTCATGCCACCGCCTCTACGACGTGTTCAACTTTCTATCCGATCATCCTCTCCACCTCGGAGGTCGTCCCCGCCACATGCGAGTGAGATCGATACACCTATAACTGGGTCTAATCCGTCCGGTACTTCAGGTTCCTGAATGGAGATTTGGAGTGCTTAAAAAAGTTCATGGTTTGCTTAATCGTCACATCGATCAAAAGAACACCTCAATAAGGTTGGTTGTTAGGTGTGACCTAAGTGGGCCAAGTTTGCTATCCGGTTAGGCGATATTCGCGGATGATCCGCGGTATCCGTGTATCCGTGCCGAGCTCTAGCTAATTTCGGAAGCATGATGGTGTCAAACGCTATGGCTCCGCTGCAGAGCCTCCTTTTGCCTTCGCACATAATAACCAATGTCGAGGCCCGTCGCTCGATGGATCGTTTCGTCGTGCCCCTTTCTGTTCTCTTCTTTGCTTGGGCCCTTGCTATTTGGCTGTTCTAGACCGATCTCTATTATCTAGCTGCCTTTGTCAAATTGCCCTTCGCTCTCCTACGGGAGTGCTACCCATACCGAGCATGCAGGACAATCTGATCCGTGCGGAAGAGACGTATGACGAAGAACGGTTGTGTCTAGATATGAAAGGTCACGGGAGCATGATTACGGGTACCATGGTCTGGCGGGACCCGTGGGATTCGAGCGGATGGGAAGTGTCGAGTCATTTGCTTGAGATTGGAGCTGGGTGATTCGGGGTTGCGAAGACCTCTTTCGGTCTACAAATTTCTGGCGTGCACAGCGCGGAAGGAGGCCGTTGTTCAAGTTGACTAGCTAATTATGATTCGGGCTGCTACAGTGAGCCAAGTATGACTACTTGATCTGAAATGAAAGGGTCTGTTGTGCTATGCTCTCATATTACAGTCACAGAGGCTGCAGTGGTCGTCCAATAACAGGAGTGCATGGATTTGAATTGTCTAGAGAGCCTATCAACGTCAGCCAGGTGCATTAGCTCCTTGTGACGTAAACACCATGCGAGTATCGGTACGGTCCGTAATTAGCTAACTAGGTTTAAACTGCAAGCTCTCTACTGACTTAGACAGGCCTCAAGAACTAGCGTTAGTTACCGAAAATGACTTCACGCAGTTCCGCCTGCGCCGACGACCAACATAAATAATGAGCTCCATGAGCGCGTGCCCGCATTCTCAATTGCTTCAAATCATCAGTGAGCCGGGCCCCATACAATTGCCTTTCAAGTCGCAATCTACATTCAACGAGAGCAATAATGTCACTTTTCGCACCTGCACCGAAGCCAAAGTGCCTTCTCGGCTACCATCGCGTGCTGGCACCATCGGCCGGCGCCAAAATCTCGCCGCTATGCTTGGGAACGATGAATTTCGGCGACGCGTGGAAGGAGTTCATGGGCGAGTGCAGCAAAGAGCGATCGTTCGAGGTGCTTGATGCATTTTACGAGCTGGGAGGCAACTTCCTTGATACGTGTGTGTGGCTTAAAAGCGCAAGTGGATTAGACTGGCTGACAACCAGACCAGGGCAAATAACTACCAGGATGAGGAGTCAGAGATCTGGATAGGCGAGTGGATGAAGGCTCGAGGCAATCGAGAGCAGCTAGTGTACGTCGCAATTGGGATGATCATGGAATCTACTAGCTGACTTACATTGCAGACTTGCTACAAAGTACACGACAGGTTTCCGCAACGCACATCGCGATAGGGAGCCACTGCAGTCTAACTACGTCGGTAACTCAATGAAGAGCATGCGAACTTCAGTCGAGCACAGCCTCAAGAAGCTTCAAACCGACTACATCGACCTCCTCTATCTCCACTGGTGGGACTTCACCGCCTCCGTTGAAGAGGTCATGCACGGCCTTAATAACCTCATCACCTCCGGTAAGGTCCTCTATCTCGGTGTCTCTGATACCCCGGCCTGGATCGTCGTGAAGGCGAACGACTACGCTAAAGCCAACGGCTTGCGACCCTTCTCGGTGTATCAAGGCAAGTGGAACGCTGGGTTCAGGGATATGGAGAGGGAGATCATGCCAATGTGCCGTGACCAAGGTATGGCCATTTGCCCATGGGCACCACTTGGGGCGGGCAAGTTCAAGTCTGCGGAGGCCCGGAAGTCAGGTGAGAAGGGCAGTACCCGTGGTTCCGAATTATCGGAGAACGACACCAAGATCTCGGATGCTCTGGAGTCGATGGGGAAGAAGAAGAATACCAGCCTTCACGCAATCGTAAGCCAATGCCCTTCAATTTCTTCAGTACTTATACTAATCCAGTCTCGCAGGCCCTTGCATACGTGATGCACAAGGCGCCCTACGTCCACCCGATTGTCGGTCAGCGAAGCGTCAAGCATCTGAAGTCCAACATCGATGCATTGAGCGTGTCACTGTCTGACGAAGACATCAAGGCTATTGATGGGTCAGTGCCCTTTGATATCGGCTTCCCGATGAGTTTCATCTTCGGAGAATACAATTCCACCGCCACCGCCTCTGATGTTCTCCTGACGAGATCGACTGCGCTGATCGATGTACCGCCTAACCCTGCGCCGACGCGGCCACATGACAAGGATGACATCGCTTGAATTGAGCTAACGTACTGTGGATCGGAGGTTGCAAAACCTCTCCAATGATATCATCTCTTGCCGACCTCTGGTTATCCTGGTCTATCGAATAGGAAAGACCGTCTCAGATTGCCTAGTCTACATACATGTCTAGCAGTATTAGGCTCCACGGTCGTTCTCCCCAAACATTCCCACGCACCGCAGCAATAGAGCATTCCAGCAGCAACTCTCCAGTCCACGTTTCTCCAGCATTTAAATCGTGGAGTATTGCATTCCAGCGTCGAAGTCCCAACGTTAGCAACAACCCTCTGGCACATTCGACCTCTTGTGGCGTCATTTCCCCGCCGAAAACCTAAGAGCATCCTATCGTCATTCAAGTTTCTGTCGAAAACCGTCGCAACCTCTCTTATGCCCGCTATCAAACCTCGCCCCACTCCGCCGCTTGGCCACGGAGGCCGCGTTCCAACGCTTATCGTGCGCCATCCCCACTACCCGGACTGCAACACGCTCGTTAAGCTACCCGCCCTAGATGACGGCGATATAGTCGACTACGATGTAGCCCTCATTATCTGCGGCATCACCTCCGACAATAGCTGGAGCACCGGCTGGTTCGCTCGCTCAGCCGATGGCAGCAAGATGTGCACGCCAGGTGTGCCGTTAGTTGCCTCCGATGGTGACGTCTTCTACTTTGTCAGCGATCGAAACTGCAAGTCACAGCGATGATTCATTTGCCATGGCCAGGCGCCTCTAACAATCGCTTTCTGCAGACAAATATCCCGTATATGTTTCGTGGGATCACTGGCGTCTCCCTAGTACCGACGCCGACCTCCCCTCCGCTTTCTCCACCCTCGCGATTGATCCCTCACCGCCCTCACTCCGCAACAGCGGATACATGGAGGATCTCAAGGGCCGCGACCAGTTGTGCCAGGTATCGGGCATCATTGACTTCTGTGAACAAGCGCACTTGGTTCAGGCGGGGGAGAGGGAGTGGTGGGACTCCAATATGGGCGAGAGCAGCGACCTGGAGATTCAATCGGCGCTGAACGGAATACTATTGCGAGCCGACCTCCACCGGTCGTTTGACGCCGGCACATGGGTACCGATGGTAAGGGAGGGGGGCCGGCTAGTTGTATACGTGGTGCGAACAGCCGACGTGTCGAACCAGTTCGCCGCGCTGTGGCATAACATCGAGATGCAAAAGCTGGTGGGTGTCGACCGGCGTTGCCTGTTCGCATGTGTCGCGTGGGCGGTACTGTCACTGCATCACAAGTTTCTCGCCATCCGGTGACTAGCGAGCGACAACCTGTTGGTGCGGATGAAAGATGGTGAGCTGAAGGAGATGGCGCCTGAAGTGTTCAAGCAGTTTTCGCGCTCGCGATCGAAGAACCCGAGCCCAACGAAGCGGCCGCGGTTGCAGGCGCTTGAAGAGGATGGCGGCGTTATCGTCGACGTGGAGCTGAGTTGGGGTGATGAGGCCGGTGACGAGGACGCTGACGAAACAAAAAACGACTTAAAGGAGGACAAAGAGCACCAACTCTACGACACTGACGAGTCGGTTCCGTACCAACGCGGCCGCAAACGCTTACAGAGCCCGGCGCCAGTTCCACCATGCGACCTCGAGCTCGACCATCGCTGCATGCCGATAACCCCCTCGAAATTGCAGAAGCCCACAGCTGTGCGATAGGGTATGCTCTCTCATCCGCTTGTCCTCTAGCAGAACTCTTTTTTCGAGTTCAACAAAACCAGGTGCGCTTCCCATTCAGGACTGTCATATCGTGCTACGTGAGGCTGCGCTAGGGTCCCTATACGATCTCCATTTGGAGAACGAGGAATACTCCAAACTTGAAGAGGCTCGACACTGATCAGCACTACCGGGAGATGATGGAGCACAATCCGATAACGAACGAAGACCCAAGGAGAAGGTTTCACCGGAGAAGCGAAGGACAATAGAGTGCTCTCTTTGACGGGGTGAGGGAGTTGGTGAAAAGAGCTCACTTGCTGATTTTTAGATACAGCCTAACAATCAAAACAGCTCATGAAATACACGCAACTAACATTACTGATTAAAAGCCTTCGCTCTATTGGATAGGTGTCATTTCCCTAAATGGAAAGACGTCTAAAATTGCAAGTCCAAGGATCTCAAAGACGAAGAGAGTTTGGTGTTGAACATTCCGATATATGCGCTCTAGAAGACCATACTCCTTTCTCCGATCGGGTAATTGAACATCCCATCCACGATTCCGTCATTGGCCCTGTTGGGGCATTACATGCGGCCCTTCCTTGAGCAAGAGGATAGCCATGAGTAGAGCGTATCCTTTTGTCTTCAAGGTTCTTAGGAGTGTGGTTAAGAGATGGGACTAGTTTTATTTCGAATCTGTGTCCAAAATGGGCTCTAGAGGCTATTTCGAGTTGGAAGCCCAAGCGGGCTTGACGGTCGAAATTCGAATTGTCTAAATTCCTTCGTGACTCAATCAGAAAAAAGAAGGATCGCGGGTAGCTATATGGGACGCAGAACCTAGGGCCGTTTGGGGCTCTATGAAGACGGATTAAGATCCTTGTCTGGTGATCGGTCAGCTCACCTTGCTCACTGCCTCACTCAGCGCTCTCACCGCCGCACTCCCTACTCACCCAGTGCTCACCCAATGCTCACCTACAATTCGCTCAGTGTTCTCACTACCCCTCGACTCCACCACTGCTCGCCAAGCTGGCAAGCAAATCACCAGTAAGCTATGCTACCCCTTCTCAGTGAGGCCGGCATAAGCGATACTCGTGCAGTTTCAAAGCAAGGATGCGTAGTCATCTTAATACGAAGAACAGGCAAGGCGACGCGAAGGCAGCATTGTCAGATTCAGGTGGAAAGCGATGTAATGATAGATTTCTACTTTCAAAACGAGGAGCGTAAATTTTCCCTATTCGGCACGCTAAATTACATCTTTTGCTGTGGGCGGCTCTTTCCTCAGGCCGCAAGGCTACAACACAGACTGGGCGAAGCCCAAGACTATCACACAATCTCAAGCTTCAGCTACTTTATCTAACTAGTTACAATTAATAGAATGCTAAAAAATCTTGTTGATTAAATATGTTTGTTTCCCTTGGGAGATATTAAGTGAAGTGTTACTAAGTGCTACTGAACCTGTACGGATCAAAATATTTCCGTTGTCCAGAGCCAAACCCTCACAAACTTGAGGTTCAACCATCAGCTTTCTGTAGCATCTGCTCCAAGATCGATACGTTAGATGCAGGGCCAGGGAACTGGGCATTCAGCTAGAACATACAACAAACTTTGCAGTGAGTTTGCTGCTGTCACCAAATCACCTGACTCCCAACCATTTTAGCAATTAGCACATCCTAGTGCGACAACACTTTACCAGCATCTGTACTAACTACTACTCCGTAGTTAGTCCGAAGAAATCAATCTGGTGGTGCGGGGCTGTCCACATCTGGCTACTGTGTGTACTGTTCGGCCGTAATATTCGGTATTCTATTGCTGTGGTGGCTACGATATGTCATCATAAACAGGAAATATGCATTCTACAGAGTTAAGAGTACCTACGTCCTATATATAATTATCAGATCATACTTAATCCTGCTCTACCATAAATGTCATATTTTCGAGCTCTAGTAAGACCAACTCTAAGATCTAATCTTCCTCGGAATCTCTCACAGCGCCAAGTAAGCCGTCGACGGATGTCAACGTCACATAATCACTTCGACTTCGCTAACCTCCGAAGCAGTCTCGAGCCATGCATATCAGGTCAATTCCGATGTGTATGTTTCTGCTTCGCTCCTATGAAGGGTGATGACAGCCAGAATAACAACGCCATAGGGGAGGGGTCGGGCAACAATTATGCCTACGTCGTCACGGATGACAAGACCAAGGATAGCGTCGTTATCGACCCGGCACATCCACGAGAGTAAGTCCAAGTCCATGCTCTGCTTGTCAAATATCAAATTCGCTAACCGAAGTGCAGAGTCCTGCCAGTCCTGAAGGAGCTGGTATCCCGGGGAGATATCAAGCTCACTAACATCGTGAACACGCACCAGTACGTTTCCAGATCGATACGATGATCATCCGCTGATGTTTTTCCACAGTCATCATGACCACGCTGGCGGAAACGTCGAGATGGTAAGGCCGAACCCGCGCAGCATGAATCCGGTCATGGAAACTGATATCCAGTGCAGCTACAACATTACCCTGTTCCCATCATCGGTGGCGCAAAGTGCGACCAGGTGACCACCACTCCCTCCCATAACAGCACATTTCCCATCGGCTCGTCCATTAGCGTGCGTGCCCTACACACCCCGTGCCATACGCAGGACAGCATCTGCTACTACTTGGAAGACTCCTCGACGAACCAGCGGGCCGTGTTCACGGGGGATACACTGTTCATCGGCGGGTGCGGCCGGTTCTTCGAGGGTAACGCCGCGGAGATGGACAAAGCGCTGAACGAGATGCTGGCGGCGCTGCCTGATGATACCGCCGTGTACCCTGGGCACGAGTATACGAAGGGCAACGTCAAGTTTGCTGTCTTAGTTAGCCAGAGCGACGCCGTGTTGGGCCTCAAGAAGTTTGCGGACGAGAATAAGGAGACGCAGGGGAAGTTTACCATCGGTGACGAGAAGAAGCATAATGTCTTTATGCGTTTGGAGGATCCTGAGATCGTGAAGGCGACTGGTAAAAACACCAGGACGGAAGTGATGGCGAGATTGCGAGAGATGAAGAACGCATCGTAAGCCAGATGTTGCCGATGTACTCATGCCGACGCTAGAATAAACTGATTGATATCATTCTGTAACTACGACTAAATAGTATTCCAGCCGTCCCAGAAGCCGTTATCGAATATAGCCTCACTATACAATTGCAGAGCAAATATTAACACATCTGTGACCGTGACAATCGCGCAACATATCTATACACAGCGAGAAATATGTCTCATCCAACGGAGTGAAGCAAGCGTACCAATCAAATACCAGGGTGATGCCAAACCAATATTCATCACGCTAACTAAAAGGGACTTTCAATATCCAGGCGAATAAGAGAAGGGAGAACTAGAGCCCCGAACCTGGGACCTAAGGGCACGTACTTCATCCTCCAGGTCCCGCATGCCCATATGCCTATTGAACGCCGCCTCTTCCTCCAACTGTATCTTCAAGAGCCTGGCTTGACGCAAAAGTGAATGTCGTTTGTCCTCGATATAGTTCAGCGCGTCGGTCTCCCGCTCGTACCCGTCGTCTTTAAAGTAGTCGCCGTAGCCTGGCGGAATGTCGATGTTCGCTTGTCCACCCGGACGGCCTGAAAATGGAGGGGCGGCGGGGCCTAGGCCCGGTGGATACAGTTGCGGGAGAGCGCCGATTCCGTGTCGATATTCAAAGGTGGGTGGGGGCTCGGGCGCGAGGACGGGAGGGCTTCGGCGAGGGGGGGATTCGTCTTGATAATAGGGACGGTGGGAATTCATGTAGCTGAATGGTGGTGGTGACATGGGAGAAATAGGAGTGTGTGGCCGTGGGAGCGGTCTCTCGACACGACGCGAGCGAGGCTGTTCGAAAGATGTTGTCAAGGGAGATACGGGGGGGGGTGGCCTTTGGAGCGGCCTTTCGATGCGATGCTGGCGAGGCTGTTGATAGCGAGGCTGTTGATGGTGTCGGCCCTGGGGCTTTCCCCCTTTGTGATAAGGTTTTGTCAGCCGGGGCTCGACATAGCAGCTGCCTGGACTGCTCGGCGGCGTGTCATCCGTGAGACCACCGCCTGAATAGCAAGAGGAGCCATCGTCCATGTACAGCGTCTCGGAGGAGCTCTCCCGGTGAGGGATCCGCCGACCTTTCGTGTAGTAGCTCTGCTCTCTCCTCCCAGGGCGATTCGGGATCACGATGGGGTCGGACTGCCGTAAATTCTTCCTGGAATGCTTGTGGCCAAGCTTCGCCGCATCCTCGTGGCCTCGCTCGAACGTCTTAGTCAACCGCTCGGAAAACGGCTCGTCTTTCGGGAGCTTCATGGTCGACGTGGATGTGGTGACGTGCTCCACCTGGATCTTCTTCTCTTCCTCACTGTCGGAGGAAAAGTCATGCTTCAGAGCCTTTTTGCTCCCCTTCTTGGCCACTTTGCTATCATTCTTCCCTTGGACGACGGTTATTCCTTTGGGGGCTTTCTGCGTCGGCATGCCCAGGGGGGGAGGCAGAATTGGTGCCCCTCCCGTTGGCGGTGGTGGCGGAGCCATCTGCTGGGGGTGACTTGGCTTGACAGCAGGGTTCGATCCTAGATTTGGTAGATGGTGTGGGGCACTAGGAGGCGGGTATCCTTGAGAGAGCCCATTCTGCGGAGGCATATGCGGATATGCTGGATTCGGAAATTGTGTAGGATATCCCGACGTCATATATCCCAAGGATGAGGCCAACGCACGAGAATTCGCCGAGTCGGTCTTCTGTTGACGTTTCAAGATCACCGAGATTTCAGGGATTTCCGGTAGGCCTTGAGTTTTCTTTTCATGCCAGTCACAATACACCAGCACCCATTCACCATGAGGGTCATGCTCTTGATGCATACTGTTCATATGGTTGATGAACTTCTCAACCTGCATCCCACCCTTGCTTGTCTTGCTGCTGAGCTTGTTGAGTTGCTCTTGAGGTGTCTTCCGGCTGTCCACTTTTCGTTTCTTCACCAGTTGTGCCATTTCGGTCTCAGGGGCATGCAACGGAGAAGGATCAATTGCATCCCAGCCCTGACGTTTATTTGGCGGTAAGTTAGGATTTAATAATTTGCGCAGCTTCCACATGGAGTACGTGGGCACGGTAATCTTTTGATTGCCTGGTGATTGACCATGTCGGATACCAGTGGTGCCAGGAGCGACATTTCCTTGGCGAGGAGGTCCCGACGGAGGTCCCGACGGGGGGCCAGAAGGGGGCCATGGAGGTGCTCCCGCGTGCTGCGGAGGCATTCCACTAGGAGGCGGTAGAGGAACCTGCCCGTGTTGCATCATCTTGACAGATATGCAGAGGAGGTGACTGATTGATAGAGGTGGCTCAGAGGATTTGAAAAATGTAAGCGAGTACACTATAGCCGAAATAACTGCGTGTCTCGTAAAAATTGAACGACTTCATACGATGCTGGATGGGGTAGAACGAAGGAGATGCGGTATAATGGGGATATGGGTGGATTATATGAAAATCGAGCATCGCCAGACACGGGCTCAACCATCCTTACCAATCCAACCCTACAGCAGACCTCAATGGACTAGAACAGCATGGACCGGATTACTAGGTGGTAATTGGATACTGCTTGATATCTTGGTTACACCAAGAGGCAGAATGAGGCGGCATTGAACAGCTGATGGAACTTTTTGATGACATTTGACCATTTCTGCAGGGGAACAATCCAGCCATCACCCTCAAACTTGAATGATATACGAGCTACCCGTGCTGGGTGTCGCAAGCTCGAAATAATGCACTATGTCCGGTCAGCGTCTTGTCATTGGGGTGGAAGGGGGTCATAGCCTTGGAGCTCAAGTATGAAGTGAAGGGGAAAAAGAGGCGTCGGTCGATTGATCGCCTCGATGCTGACCGGTGTGGTCGACATGGGTAAGGATGGGAAGTTAAACGCCTTAAATGGAATGACTCGGATATACTTGCGGGTTTTGTCCTATCCTTCCGCTCTAGAAGCGTCGGTACACCTTCCATGGAGAACCTTGTGGATGGTGGTCGAGACGGGACCCTTCTCGGAAGGACTCGATCCATTGATTCACCCAGACGAAGCATTTGAATGGCTGTGTGCCTTGAGAAAGTTGAGAGAGCATCTGGGGTGGCACCCAAAAAACCGGGTAATGCACTCGGTTCTCGTGCGCCGTTCCTGCTGCCCTGCGTTGTGAACACATCCCAACTTACTGTCTCAAACTTCCGGAGAAAAGAAGGATGCAGCTTTCAGTCCCTGAATTCGAGGCAACTTGCTGACCGACATGCAACGGGGCATACGCTGTTACGTACGTCCCGATAAAGGTCCCGAACACATCCGTTGGTCTTGGAAATTGCCCTCGACTTTGACCGTCCTGTAGTCAAAATAAGATTTCCCTTGATCCCGAAACTACCTGTAAGTATGCTCGCTCTTTGGTCGAACTGCGGGTTCTCCACATGGTGAGCCGCTCTCTGCATCGTCCTCGCATCGTTCTCTGCAGCCTGGGGAGTTCGCGGGAGCTCGTCGCGATGGTTGGAACTGCCAGCCTTGCAGATGCAGGAATAGAGTACACGGCATTGGTGCAGCCTGATGGTTCTGCGTCCGCGCGGCTCGAGTATCCATTAGGGATGAGGCCGCCGATAACTCGAAAAGTGAGGCGGACGAGTTAAAAATGCGATTTTCCTCAGCTGCTGGAGGTGCAGCTGTCGTCGTCCTCGATCGGATCCCTGACCAGGTACATGGGTGGTGAGCTTCGGTGTGATTCGACGTATTCGACCCAATCGACTTTCCTTGGATTCACTATTAAAAGATTGGAGGTCAAATCACCATTAGGCAAATAAACCAGGTCAAAGTGTTGGGGCAAGATTTGGACGAAGAGGAGCTAGTATTCGGCCACGGCGTTCTGACACTTCATCAATCCATCCCAATTGAGCAATTGTGACCATGTCATAAGGAATGCTTCTGAGACAACATACGTACTACCTTCGGTGCAGAAATTGATAGCGAGTGAAGCCCCGGGGATAATCAGATATCCGAACAGAGGCCCTGTGCGTCTTTCAATCGCTCATTGCAAGACAGGGAACGAAGGCGGAGAAGACGAGTAAGGCGCCGGATATGGCACTTATTGGGAGTCTCAGACGGGTCCGCACCGCCAGCAGTCCATTCCGAATTGCCGGTAGCCTTGTCTCGCCGTCCGCTGATCACTACTCCACATCCAGAGCGAGGCTCCGTTTAGGAAAGCTTGGGGGACACCAATCCTACTAGGAACTGGGCAGTGCAAGCTTCCTCGGAAACCTAGATCGGGGAGTCCATTGCCGGCTATAAAGGGCCTTGGGAGGAACTGCACTGGTGGAACAGCGAACTTCCTAGCCGATATGATCGGGAGAGCATAATTCGTGGATTGAACATCTGCCGGATTTACAGAAAACATGCTGCTGACAGGATATCGGAGACGTGTATTGGATTTACCTAGACTGCTCGTCACTGATATACATACTTTCCCGCGAGCGGGTTTGCCTAGGAGTCAAGACTCTGGACAGTAGATCACAATGTAACCGCCTTACTTGCAAAGGATACTGTGGAAGAGTGCTCTGTTTAGATCCCTAGGTGACCTTGGGTCTAAAACCCACCCATTTAGCTCAGCTTTGCGTTGATGATATCCACGACTGTTAGCCAGTTAGCGTCACAAGATTCTGATAGATAGTAATTTAGCACTTACAAGCGGGCTTCAGGCTGGCACCACCGACAAGGAATCCATCGATGTCGGGCTGCTTCGCCAACTCGCCGCAGTTCTTCTCGTTGACGCTACCTCCGTACAGGATTCGGGTGCTCTCGGCCGCTTCGGAGGAGACATCCTTCTTCAACCACTCTCGGAGAGCAGCATGGACCTCTTGTGCTTGTTCCGTTGTGGCGACTTTGCCGGTGCCAATTGCCCTGCCGTACGGTTAGAGTGCGTGTCCACGCCCAATTCGTGGATGTCTTACCAGATGGGTTCGTAGGCAACGACAATCTTCGACCAATCTTTGACTTTGTCGGCAACCGCTTTCAACTGCGTGGTGACGACATCGATGGTCTTGCCGGCTTCCCGTTGCTGGATCCGGAGCTTAGCAGTGGGAAATAGCACCGGCTACTCTTCCACGACTTACCTCTAGCGATTCGCCGCAGCAAAGGATCACACCAACCCCAGCGTCGATGGCCGCCTTGGTCTTATTTGCAACGAACTATCCAGTCAATTAGCTGCTGTTGTCCTACGAGCGTCCGAACATGATCCCACCTCATCCGACTCCCCGAGGACTGTCCTACGCTCACTGTGTCCCAGGATGGCCCATGTGATGCTGGAGTCCTTGAGCTGCGAGATGCTGATCTCTCCGGTGAAGGCGCCATTGGGCTTGTCGTAGACGTTCTGCGCGGCGACCTCGAGTCCAGAACGAAGGAGCTCGCGGGTCAAAAGGAGGTAGAGCGAGGGTGGGGAAATGACCACATCTGTCGAGCAAACCGTCAGTGTGCATCCTTGGAAGATATTCCATCGAGCTGGTTGGCGTGCATACCGACATTGGGGTCGAGCTTGGCTTGGTTTAGGTTGTTGACAATCTCTTTGATGGACTGGCTGGTGCCATTCCTATCATATCGATTAGTGACTGCAAGCGAGACTGATCGCCGAATAGACGAAGCTCACATCTTAAAGTTGCCTCCAACGAAGAATTTGCGTGCCATGGTTGCAATTGGGGGTGGATCACAATGTAACTGGTAGGATTGAAATGATAGAGGTCGTTATAGAGGAATTTATTCTGGAAAACTTTGTTGTAGTAGTAGTAGTGAGTAGTAGTAGTGAGAAATGACAACAGACAGACTCGGAGCAGTGGTGGGGTGTTGGTGGGGAGAGACAGCAGTGAGATCTGGTGAGAGCCCCGCGAATGGCGACGTGGGAGGTCTAGCCAAAACAAAAATTCCTTCGTACAGTAAGGCACCTATGTCATCAAAACTATCGCCGAATGTCGGAGCAGTGCATGACCAACAACATAATCGGTATCATCGGTAAGAAGGTGTGTGCGATTTCATTGTTATGCGCCCCGATTCCTTCCGTGGACGACGTATTGCCAAATCCGTTTCCAATCCTTCCAGCCGACCTTATCCTTCCCACCATCCAGCCCAACAATGTAAACCTAACATGAGACCCAACTAAAACACCAAGTATGCTCGCTAAATGAAGAATCCAAGGGCCCCCGATAGCTTCGTGGTGGACATAGCAGACCTCTCACGAGCGAGTTTCGGATGTGGCAGGCGCTTACTGTTCAACACCTTTAGGAGCGAACCCCGAATGATCCGAATGTCTTTTGTAGAAGTATGAGCTCTCCTTGACGACTAGATCCTCAGGGAGTTGGTCGAGCACCGTTTTTAGGATCCCGTCCACTCCTTCTTTGTGATCTGCATCGCGATTCCAGATCGACACGAGCATGCTAGTAAATCGAACGGACAATGAAATGCCGCATATATCATCGATAAACGCTGTTAAGTATTAGCCAGGAGAAAGCTCGGTTCTGAGAGCATATCGCATACTCGTCCTCTTGCTTGCCACCGCCTCTTGTAGCACCTCTCCGATCGCCATGAGACTAATCTCCTGCCAAAAGGCCTTCGCTTTGTCCTTCGGAACGCGGAATGTCCATGCTCCACCCTTCACGTTCCTAGGATCCTCCCAAAGGGGTTTGACGCCCTTATGGAAAAGATGGATGCTGTCTCGCAGCGGCAGCGTGGAGATGTCGAAGTTATTGAACACCTCCCAGAATTCCCGCACGTCCGCGATGGTATGCAGCTTGACCAGGCGGTCTTCGTATGAACCCTCGACCGTTGCCGCCGTGTCCTCGGGTTTCTTTCGCCCCTGGCGATCGTGCCAGAATTCCCACCCATGGACGAGAGGAGGCGCTCGAAGCTTTTGGAGCAGGTTCGTGCGCATCTGCTTGCCGCGTGCTGGGGACTGCGTCGAGGCTGCGTCGGATTCGGACTCAACGGGGAGATTCTTCATGTTAACTCGCAGTTCTGGGCGGAGTGCCATGGCTCTGATTTGGGCGGAATATGATATATGATGGGTTCAAAATCGGGTATATCGTGGTATGTCCGTATCAGGGGGTATGAACTGATAGGAACCGTTCGAGATCGAGGGAACTCTCGGCTTTAATATATTGTGACTGGTGACACGGGTGGTAGTTAGCAACCTGAGATTTAGTAAGGTAATGTTATTGAACAATAATTCCATAGGTAGTCTCTGTTCAAATACATGACGAACAACGCCAGGTTCAAGTCCTGGCGAAACGCTTTCAAAGAGGACAGTCAAGAATAGCGTCGGACATAGATGGGTATGATGGACGGCTCAGACGCTTTGAAACTGCAGCGAAACAAGGACGATATTATGGTACAGATAGCAAGTAGTTCGGTACTTAACGCATATAAGGCATGACGTACTTACAAACAACACTCTGCAGTACTAAGAGAAGGATGATAGGAATGGCAGCAGAGGGGTGACTTGTTTGGATAAGGCTTCAAGAGAGGTTAAGTAGGGATCGTACATCTGATGTTTATGAGGGAGGCATGCTCCTCGATCACGCCCTCTAATGTTAACAGATACTCAAACATTTGAATGATAATTAGTCCGCAATTCCAGAGAGCCTGAGCCCAACCACCTGGGGGAGCAGTGTGACGGGGAGGGATCAGGGATGTTGGAGATTCAACCAGCTTCCCCGATACACTTCCCCTCAGTTCCACTCGGTCAATTGCATGCACCATTGACTGGTAGAATCGACACGGAACTGGAGATTATGCCTAGAGGTATCTGGACGCACAGTACTTACCCGAGTATTACATCTACGAGGAGGAAATGTCCGATTCACCTTTCCTCCGCCTCCCCGCGGAACTGCGCGAGCTCATATATAACCATGTCCTCGTCTTCACCATCTCCCATAAGCTCCGCCGCCTCTTCTCCCGCGGTCACCTCTCCACCTATCTCCTCGACGCGAGCCCCTACTCTTTCCCCGTCTCACTCCTCCAAACATGCCGCCTCATCCACTCCGAAGCCACCCCGATCCTCTACACCCGCAACACCTTCACCGCCCACCCCGAGCTGCTCACCTCCCTCCCGTGCCTCCTCGCCCCCGAGCGTCCCATCCGCTCCCCGCGCGTCACCCGCTTGATCCAACGCTGGTACATCGGCGTCCGGCTGGACATCGACCCACCGTATTCCCGCGACGCCGTCTCGCGCGCGTTCACTGGAGTCAAAAGCCTGGTGATCGAACCGTATCAGCCGATGTTCGACCCGGTGGAGCCGAGGGGGGCGCTGCGGTTGTTCGAGGGGGTGCGGGGCGTGCGGCGGGCGAAGGTGCTGATGACGTTCGGGGGGGATGGGTGGGGCAAGTATGCGGAGTGGTTGGAGGACGCGATCAGGGCGGACGTGGATGCGGAGGTTGAGGAGTATCCGGAGGGCAGCGACGTAGAGGAAGACTGAATTGCAATCGGATCAAGGTTGCTATGCGGCCGGTTTCTACGTCGGTTGATAACTCGTCTTCATCACGAGCTTCTGCTTCAAGGACAGGTATGGAAATAAACCCCCGGTTCCTGATTTACTGTCTGACAATGGATGCTGAATATATGACAGATAAATACCTGTCAACTCGATAAGCCATCCCTGGATGTGGTCCACAACGCCTTACTTGATAAACAACAAGCATGCGCGCATGCCAACGCGATAGGACAACCGATCCTTAAACACCTTGCTGGGTTCGACTCCTGCCAAAATCCGGGCTGATCATGATCATCAACGCTATGACCTCAGTGCGGTGGACAAACGTCCCTCCCGCTCCCAAGGCCTCAAGCAAACAATAGTCCCCCAAGCATCATCCCCACGGCTCCCGCTTCCCCCACTAGCCACCCCTGCTTATCAATAGAATCCCCATCCGATTGCTGCGGCAAGCTTGTCCTCACCACCCCGATCTGGCCCGTCAATGTGCCCATCCCAATCGACCCCCCTTCCGCGGGTCCCGGCCACTGGTCGGGCACGGCGGCAAACGTCTGTGTGAACACGACGGGCACCCACGTCTTCTGGCCGTTCACCAGGGTGGTCTCCAGCCAGTCGGTCGTCTCCGTCGGATACTGGGAGGCCGTCGGCAGGGCGGTGACGGGAGCGTCGACGACGGCGGGGTCGGGGTTGGGGTTGGGCTCGGGGTCGGGGGACCGGCGACTGGAGGGAGGTTAGCCGTTGGGAATTGATGATGCTCGTTCGGAGATCCCAGGATGCAGGACGTACTCGAGGCTGCCAACTCCTAGTTCCAGAACGGTTGGCTCAGGAAGGGGCAGGTCCGCCAACTCCGATGATATTGCACCGTCGGACCCGAACCATTGGAACGCATTCGCGCTCCCGAGCGAGAGAAGGAGAAGAATGTATCCGCGCCACATGATTTTCGAGCTCGTTTTTAGGGCCAACCAGGTCGAGTAACGGACGTTCAACTGTTCAAGGATATCGCAGAGATTTAAGACCAGACCAGGCGGAAATTCTTCGGAATGATCGCATAGACCCTCGATGAGTTTCACCGTGGCGGTTGGAGCCGTTGGAGCCATTGGATGTGGATTCTAGAGGCTAGATACCCACCCGTCTAACCAAGACGCGATGGTTCGCATAGGTCCCGAAAAGTGGTTATCATCTGGGAAATTATAGGATATGGAGGGCGTGGATTGGAGAGAACCCTTTCGATTACTAAGGACTAGGCTCGCAAGATGGAATTTAAAATTGCTGGTGGATATTCGGGAGTTCTCAAGGAAAGGGAGTTTGCAAATACCAACAAAACAGATTTGAAAGGGGACGCCAGGAGCGACCGGACGAGAGCGGACGCGGAATGCCTACATGAAACTGAATGAATGACATTGAGGAAACGAGATGAATCAATTCTAGCGCATCATACAATACTCTCACAATACAGGAACAGCTTCACTTGGTACGCTAGCAGAAGAAGGCCACTGAGACGTGGATTTGCTGCAACGCCGTTGGCAACAAACAGAACTGAAGAAGACGATGTGGGTTTCCACAGATTCTGCTGCCATCTCGCATCTTGCACCACCAAACGAAGGACTGTGGAATGAAGGTGGAAGCAATTGAAGTAAGGATACGGATTGCTGTGAGTCTGTCGGTCGGTCGGGAGTGGGTTGAACTTGCTCAATTTTGCAGTCCGATTCCGTGCGATGCGAAATTCCGCTAGCTTTCCACCAGCAGGGAATCAATCTCGTGATCGACAACAAAAATAAGAATCCCGATAACAAAACAAATGGGGCGCCCTTTTGCTGCGCCAGGTCTCTAGCCGCGTGGGATGTGGAGGTCGATATTGAATCCAAGTCTCATCGCCGTGCTCCCTGGTCGAGATTCAGTGTATCTCATGGTATATACCATATCATCAAGGAGATGAGATATAGTGGTGCATCTAATCGTCTCCCTTTGAACACGTTAGTTAAATCACGTGTCGCAACACCTTCGAGGTCTAGGAGCAACAGATGGGTCTGTCGAGCACTGGGGGAAATTCGCAATGCCAACACATCCGTACAGATTCTTACACCGATTGCTTGGGGGCTATGTGGTCTGGGGTGAAGTTAATACCATGTGCGGGAACAGTAACGGTCTCTCTCAGAATAGCCAACTTGTCGCAACGATATGATAGGGTGAATGGTCCAAAAGGCCGTGGCCTAATCAAAGCCCTTGACTTAGAAATGGCTTCTTCCAATATCACTCGAACATCGACGGCATGGCCGCCTTCACCACGAAGCAGACGGTAATACGAACATGGTCCATTACCCCTCGTCGGTATTAACCTTAATCGTCGCGCCGAAAAACGGCAAAGAATCTAATATCAACAAGAATAATAAAGGCCATACAGCGGCCAGGAATCCCTCCCTCCTGCGCATGAAGCACTTGGTGAGACTCACAAATATCATAGCCGATCCGAACATGAGAATCATGCATGCACCTCCAACGCCACTAGAATGCAGGCACGCACTAGTTGAACTCCGAACGATGGCCCGTAAACAGCACAACAAATCCATCAAACGAAAATCAACAAGTGGAAAACACCACCGCGGAGAAGATCGCGACGCTCCACAAGCTCCAACCGACCGGCGACCTCCGTCCTGCGGCCGACGTCAAAAACGTCGTCTGCGCGCCGGTGTCACCGCCCTGGGAGGCATCCGGCGGCGGGGTGTTCTGATCGGGGATGCCGCAGATCTTCGACACGTCGCCCGGATCCGGACACCGCTTGTCGAACTGGCTTCCGGCGTCGGGGTTCGAGGAGTTGAAGTACGCCTTCACGTAGCTGACGGTCATGGTCGAGTCGGCGGTAGGGGGGCCGCCGGACCATTTCGGGTCGCCGTTGGACCAGTGGTTGAGGACGAGGTGGCCGGGGCTGTCGGGGACGTCGACGGTCAGCTCGTAGAGTTTCTGGTTGTCGGCGTAGTAGGTGATCAGGCCGGGGCTCCAGTCGAAGCGGTACTCGTGGAAGCCTTCGTAGGGCTTGAACGGAAGGTTGTAGGTCTTGAATCCGGGAGTTCCACTTGCGTCGAAGCCGGCGTCAGCGGAGGCGGGAGATTGGCTGATGAGGTTGATGAGGTTCGAGGTCTCGTTGAATTCTCTCGTGAGGAATTCAATGTCGATCTCCTGGGTATCATTATGGTACTGGGTGCGACTGGTTAGTTGTGTCGAACGACGGCCGCCGTCGCATCCATTGAGTCACTTACAAAGAAAAATGCCGCGCACGACCCAGGGATGTCATTAATCTTCATCGATACTCGGAACGAACCGTAGAGCATATCATCCCGGATGCCTACGATTTCCGCCATGGGAATGGCATCACCCTTCAACTGGCTGCGCACCAGGAGCTGCGCGCCGGCGTCGCCCCCGTTCGCGCCCTCGCCGGTCCAGGTCTTGTTGTCCTTGAGCGGATTGGCGATGACGTTCTCCAGCGCTGCGTCCTTCCCAAAGGTGCCGCGGGCTTTCTCCGACGGGACAGTGTAGACCTGGGGTCGCCAGCCCATGTCGCCGTTGATTTTTGGGGCATGGAGGAAGTCGGTTTCGAAGGCGTCGGTCCACACCTGCCTGCTTGTGATGCCGGCGGTGGAGGTGGAGTTATAGTAGTAACCGCATTCGCATGCGGCAGATGCTGTGACACGCGTTAGCGACGGGTCGGGGAATAGAGGGCGATCCGATGCGGGGAGAGGAGCGTACCCAAAGTTGCGAGACATGCCGCGAGGACGAGGCCTCTTCCACATTGAAGTGATTGCCTCATGAGGTCATTCGGAGAAAAAAAATGAGGAGATGAGACGAAAAACGATTGACAGGGAAGATAAATGTATAGTCGGATGAAACGAGCGAAGTGAATGGAACCGAGCGGCGCAAATGGTGGACTCGGGATTTTTCGACCGCGTTCCCAGCGAGAACGGTATGACGGTACGGTAATGGACGTAATCGACTGGTCGTATGCTCCTGAGTCCTGTCGTGTGGCACCAGCGACAAGCTGAGAAGGGAATCTTGGGAGAAGGACGGATTTCCGAACGAGGGACTGGAGAAGCTGGAGTCGGGAGGACCTTGGACTTTGGAGCAGTACCCAAAGAATCAACTCTGGTCTTCTGGGGAAATGTTCCGTACAACAACAACAACAGCGAACAGGAGTACAATACTGGGTACAAGGGGAGGGGAAACACAAGGAAATAGATGAAGATCGCTAATGACCCGCAAGAACGGACAGGATGATCGAATTGGAGAAACGAGCGAATGGGGGATTATTCACGGATTGCGGGAGATGCGGGAGTTGCAGGTTGCATTAAGCCGCTAGTTAGGTGAAGATTTGAGCAGTTTAAGCCGCTAACTTAGACCGATCCCCTTGACGGGCTTGAACACCGGTAACATCGGTACTAAGATCGGCTGCCATGTATACTAATTGCTACTGTACCATGTACTATGTATGTAATGCCAACTGTTCTCGGTCCACGAGGTGCTGGAATTGGACATGCTAGCAAAGAAAATTGTGGCAAGCCAGTCAACCTCTTTTAGAATCCTTTGTATCGTCACCCATTTTTGGAAGCCTGCGTAACTACCGCTACGACTTAGTTACTAATTCTGTCAGTCGTCGACGATCTGGACTGGTCTTACGGTGATGTTCACCATTTCACTTGGCCCTGAGGTGGATGGACAATTGGACATCGTCTTCGGATGGCCGATCTCCTCGACGACTCGACCTGACTCGACCCCCTCCTCGGAGCGGGATCCTCCTACCCCAGGAATCAGCATGAAGTTTAGTTTAGAAATACGGGAGAAGCGCAATATCCGGCCTTCCAGGGGACAATCGACGTTGGCAGGCATGGATCGCGGCGACATCCAGGCGCAAGCCACAGCCGAGCACGGTCCAATTCGCGAAGAAAGGTTCGAAGACCAACGGCCAACGGGAGGATGCAGAGACGAAGGACGGCCCAATGGAGGATTGGTGGATGAGCCGCTTCATCCGTACAGGAAAGAATGGGATAGTCGATCATGCGATCCTGATGTCTGATGGCTAGCCCTTAGGAGTCATATTATTGTCGTACTAGATTGCTAGTACCGGGTCACAGAGTGTTAAGTAAGGAGGACTTTAACGGAAGCGTTTTACCGTTAATACAGCACATATTCACAAGGGGATGACAGACATGCAATTTTAGCATGCTTGTCAGTTGTCAAAGAGGCGGATGAAATATGGCGTCTTTTAACTGATTAACTCTCATGCATCATGCAAGGAACGGCTGTTGCTGCCGCCCGCCCGATTTGCACCCGTCTGATCTGGAGTCAAGACTGAAGAGTTTCAGACGGGACGGTTCACATATCACGATTCCATTCGACCATTCTGAACATCACCACATCAATTGTAGTTTCTTCGCGTTGACAACCTCCTGGTGGGCTTGCCAGTGCCCGTCTTCCTTACCGATCCCATCATCCATCCCAACCTCTCGCCTCTCGTCATCGACCTACCTCGACCGAGGTACCTTAAGGGGCTACACGCCCCGATGCAACGCCATGAAATTATGAACACCCTCATCCAAGACAATCCAGGACATGAAACCCGAATCGACCATTCGACCGTTGGAAGAAATTGGAATGAGATGATCCAGGGGACGGCCTGTGCGTGCCGGCCAATCGCGCGCGCTGATGCATACCATCGTTACCAGGTACATACAACACAGGGACGCCGTACCGAGATGTCAACCTGGATGGCCAGGACTCCCTAACTATGCATTATGATTCTCATCCTGGGGCCAATGGCGATTTTTCCACCTTCCATTCATAGCGAACAGCATGCGATCGCCGATCGGTGATATCAATTATCTATAGAAGTCATGGAACGGTGTTGCTGGAAAAGCCAGATTGGCTTTTGGCTCGTGAGAATTGGGAAATATGCGGAGGCTTGAGGATGTGGGAGAGGCGCTTGTCCGCTTCGGACCTCAGTTCTGGTTGCTATTGTTAAACAAACGAAAGGCATGGCTCGGCGGTTGACGACGTCCGACGAGCTCTTGGAATTTGGAAATTTAGTCCTATTTAGTATTTAGCAATTGCCAACTCTGGCACGCTACTACTACATAGTATGTAAGCGTTGAAGATCCTTAGCTCATAGGAGTTAGGGAGCGCTGGATTTGGCAACGCGTCGCGCTTCTGAGTTCTGTACTTCACCACTTCTCCAATAGTCGTGGGGATTGGGAAGACCGCAAGGGGTTTGGGTGGAAGATCATGCGATTAGGTCGGCTCTGCTCTGCTGTACGACAGTAGCAGATTCTGCTCCACACTTCACGGACCATCACTCCTCAGGACTTAGTTTAGTGCACTAACATCATAACATGTGATGGGTCATTGGCAAGTTCAAGCGATTTCGCCAACTTCACATTTGCAGTTTGCTAGATATGTGCCTCGCTCGGAGAATCAGACGCCAGCCCCTCCTCCTTGAACACAGATCGTCGAACCATAATAAAGTTGCCATGACGTTAGATTTGACCGTAAAAGACCTTCTCCGTACTCGCACATTGCAAAGGACTCGTGATTCCCGGACGCCGGTGGCCGCCGCTCTATAAAGAAAAGAACATTCGTGGTAAACACGCAATGGTGGCGACGTGGTGTCGTAACGATTCCGTTCATCCCAACCGAACACAAGCGTCGCCATCATCCGAGTGAAATGGAATTGGACCCGGTCCGCGGACATCGTAATCATGCCAATCGCCAACGCCTCGACGTGGGCACCTTTTAAAGGAAGCCCGACTCCGTCAATAGCCTATGGAGAGACGATCAGTTAGCGTGGATCTACCGAAGCGCTGTCAACAATTCGTGGTGCATTCGCAACTCCCTCCCTCTTTCGCGACGACATCCAGACCCCGCCACCACCGCCACATGTGCACACAACGCAATCGACAACAAAGCCAACAGCAAGACGGCAGGTGTAAGAAACGGGGCCAAACCGACTTTGACGGGCAAAAACGGAAGTGGTCATCGGTTTATTCTCACAGTGTATAAGGAAGACTGCTGCTTTAGGGTTTCTCGGCTCTTTGGGTGAATGGATGGGGTGGATGGATGGTGGTGGCATCTCTTATACATGTTTCGACACCCCCAACCCCCAACTCAAATGGCAAAAGCAGGCATAGACGATCCTACATACCGGGCGATCTTCTCATCCTCCCGCTCGCGCGGCTCCACCACCAAGCTCCGCTCGTACATCTCGTGCACGTCCCCAGCCGTCTCCATGTTGTTCAGGATGTACTCCTGCAGCTCCGGCACCGGCTGCAGCGCGTACGGCACGTTCTGGTAGTCCTGGATGTCGCGGATCACCTCCGCCGTCTTCGCCCGTTTCGCGAAGTTGATGAGGTTCGTCTTCTTGATCGTGGAGGGGATGCCGTCTTCTATAAAGGTCAGGTCCGTGAGGTAGACGCCTGTGCAACAGGGTTAGCGGAGCAATAGTAGTTTGTAGGACGGGATTCCAAACCGAAGAAGGGGATGCACGGCGGGTTCGCGCGGTGCAGCGTTTCGCGGTACTCCGCGAAGTTCTTGGTGCTGCCCATGGTTTTGCGCATGGACTCGAGCGTCTGCATCGTTTTGGCGCTGACACTCTGCCACGTCCGTTGCAAGCGATGGATGGGCGCGGTGCCAAGGGCGGAGATGATGGACGTGAGCATCGAGAAGTTATTGAGCGATCGGCATTTCTGGGGCGGTTAGTTTTTGGGATGGCGCGTTCGTGCGCGGGACTCACATCGGCGATGTTCACAAAGTGCTTGATCACGATAACCCGTCGACGCACGTCTTGCTGGTTCAAGATCATCTGCGCCACCCAGTTCGTCAGTTGATTCGAGTGCAGGATCAGCGCTTTCACGTTCGGAGCCGGGTCGTTCTCGCCGGCTTCGATCTTCTTATGCAACGTCTTGCTCAAGCACTCCGTCGGCTTGATCTTCCCGTACAGCCGCGACTCGATGATGGTCAGCTGGCGCGCGAACTCGGTGGGGTCGATGTCGAGGAACTTGAGCTTCTTCATGTTCTTAGGGATGATCGGCTGCGGCGTCTGCGCGTTCAGCGTCAGTACCATCTTCTTGTTCGGGATCTCCTGGCCGCGCATGCGCTGGTCGATCGACGCCATCAGTGGGCCGGCGCCGGGGGTGTTTGTCTTCACCACTTCTTCGCTGGCGAACTGATACGCTCGCTGCGTGAGCGCCCGGGCTTCGTCGTCGTTACTCTCCATCCAGTAGGTGTCGAACCAGCTCTTGAGGATGTTCACCACGCGGAACCGGATCGGTCGCTGCTTCTTGTCGATCCAGGTCTGTTGGTCTTCGTTGGAGATGCCGAACGGCGGTTGGATGGTCCACCGCTTCATCAGCATCTCGAACAGTTCCGTCGCGGTCGTGAACGATCGATAGGTCAGGAGGAAAGTTGCGTTGAACGGTGAGTCGAGACGGTCGTGCCGCGTGAGTTGTTCGACCAACCCTTGCAATGTCCCTCCGCGCAATTGCGGCGGCGTGACCTTGGTATCGTAGACAATGTCGCGCTCGTAATCAAGGCGTAAAAAGTCCGGCACATCTTCCGGCGGAGGGCCCCCAACGTTTGGTGGAGGCTTCTCCCCAAGGATCCGCTCGAGCTTGTCCTTGTTGCCGTTCCTCATCGTGTCGACGTAGTCCATCGCATCTCCGTAGGTCATGGAGGGACCAAGCTCCGCAATCGAAGGCCGCTGACCCATTCTGGATTGGGATTGCGCCGCATTGTCGAACCCGGAGGGTTCTCCTACTCGAATATCCCGATTGGGTTGATCCGCCATCGGAATCAGCTCCGAGAGTCGTTGCAATTGTAATGTCAAATGGGACATGCTCATCTCCAAATCCTTCGAGCTCGATCGCACGTAGAGCAACCGGTTTTCCAACGAGTCGCCCCTGGATTCCGACCATTCATCGCCGAGCGGCGAGGCGACAGCCTGACACGCCATCAGGAGCTCCGATGTGCTGTCGTAGACGCGCTGTTTGGCAACGTTGAGCTCCATGAACTCATGCTGCCGTCGTTCCTGATGGAGCGGCGACAGGTTGATGGACTCCACGGTGGAAAGCCAAGGCCGGCATGACTCAAGCACCTTCAAGCCGGCCCGACAGACGTTATCCCCAATGACCTGGTGTCTGGTGGGAGAAACGGTCATCTCGCGCACACTCAACGCTTCGTCGAGCCTCCGCAGGTTGGAGACGAAGATCTTTCGCAAATCTTCCAGTCGTTCCAGCAGCTTCCCATCTAGCCGTGTGGATGGCTCGACGGACGGGTCATATTCCTCGGAATCGCCGAAGAGCGTGGTCACCGAGCTGTCCCGCGGGGACAGGCCATGCTGCTGCCAATTGCCACCGATGTGGCTGTTGCTCACGAAGCCGGGGATGAGACGGGGGATATCTTCTCCTCGCTGCTGTCTTGCCACTTCCACAAAACCGTAGACGCCGTTCAGCACGCCTTCCGCTTCTTTCAAGCATTTGGCATACGAATCGGGAGGCGGCCAGTCCGCAGCGGCGATATGTGATGAGAGCACCAGCTTCGAGAACCGAGACATCGTGACCCGGAAATGCGGATAGAGAGCCTTGTTCGTGCTGATAATGGACGGATTCCCGGAGTGATTGTCCGTCGTGCCCGAGCCCGCGACCAGCAGGAGCCGCAAGTGGTCCGAGATGTCTTCCGCCCGCTTCACGAACTCGGCCCGATCGCTGTTGTTGATCGCCTGCCGATACCGCTCGATCGCCCGTCGCATGTCTTCCAGCATCTTGTTCCAGGTCAAGGGGATGGCGTAGGAGTCGTCGAAGAGCTTCCGCGGGATGGCGGGGAGCGTTTCCGGGGCCGCGGGGCTGTTGATGAACGAATTCGAGGTCCCGATCGGGGGCATGGCGGACTGCACGACCGAGAAACTGCTGTTGTGCGGTAAGTTGAAATCGTTGCGTGTCCGATTGGCCATGGCCGGGTGTCGGAGCGAATCCGTAGATGCGGAGGGGGACAATTCCTCCGTAGCAAACGAGCTGCCCTTCCGGCCCTGCATGCGACATTAGTCCTGTATTGGGCTTCAGTATGATTATCGCGGTACTAACATGATGCGCCATTTCTTCCGCTTCAGACGCGGAGTTCTCGTAATCCGCATCGTCCTCTGCCCTCTCATACCCTCCCGCCATGAGCTCGGGGGGTGGACGAGTTTGATCGGGGATTTGGACATGGTGACGGTCACGCGGCCCGGTTTCGGAGGAGGATGTCGGATTCTCCAGCGGGAGCTCCATGGTGCTGACGCCCGTGAGGGTATTGTAATAGAACAGTCGACCATCCGGGGTTGCCTGGGGGATCCAGAACGCCGCCTCTTCCTGGTCCTTATCGTCCCCACCTTCGATGGGGAGCGTCGTATCGCGATCTTTCAGATTGCCATCGGATTCGGCGTCGTCGTACCCATCCTCGCTGAACTCCTCCCTGGTCTCCTCATCGATGTCGCCATCGTCGCCGCCATCCGCGTGGCCGTGTTCATCGACGAAATCCATGGGAAGTCGGCTGACGACGGCGCAGTAGTTGCTGGGAAACCATCCTCGCACCTCATTGACGACGCCATCCCACCACCCACTCTCCAGCTGTGTAATGACCTGGATGATATCGCCTTGTCGGAAGCTCAAGCTCGTCCGATCGTCGGCATCGTAGTCATAGAGGGCCCTCACGTACATGGTCCCAGGGGGGGCCGCGGCGCCGGCATATCCATTCATGATTGCGTCTCCGCGCGTTCAACCCGACGTTCGGTGCCCCTAATAGAACCGAGCTGCACAGCAACAACGGAAAAAAAAATGGTGCACAATATGTGTTTCTTGGAACCGGACTGGTCCTTTGTTTTGAGGGAGGGTTAACCGCCGGGCGGGGGCTCGACCGCTGGATCGGTAGCTCGTAGAGTATTGGGTACCGGTACCCAGACACTAGACGAGGGGATGGTATCCGAACGGGTGTACAACCGTCCGTCCGATGGTGAGATCGGGGTTGTCGGAAGCTTCGAGGTCCTCAGATTCCGATTGCGCGATGGAACATGGCGTCAGGTCGGGGTGGCATGGACGGGACAACTGAAGCGGAGAACGGAACAGGTCTCGTCGGAGGAGCGGATTGGAAGGGGTGGAAGAGCGGAAGCTTGTGGTTGGGCTAGGTTCACGGGACCAGTGAATTGGAGGTCGTCACGGGGGTAGCAGGTGTCGGTAATGTGCTAAAATGTGTAATCCGAGGAGGAGGGATAGAAGAATCCAGCAGCGATGGTGGCACAGGAAGTGAGATTCTGTCAAGAGTGAGTGAGATGAGAGAGAGGGTGAGAATGGTGGGTTGCAAACAATTGGAGTGGTGTGTGGTGCTGGTGTGTGCCTGTGTGGTGTGTGGTGTGTGGTGGAGGCGGGGGTTGCTCAGGTGGTGGGCGGTGATTGGGGGTTTGGGCGGCCGAAGACTGGACTCTGGACTCTGGAGGAGAGAGATCAGAGAAGCGGGAGTGCGGGACAAGCTTCCCGTCGTTACAGCTTTGCTTCTGGACTCAGGACAGTGGACCCTTTCTTCCTTTCTTCCTGCCGACTCAATAGGGAACGTTATGTACTGTAGTGATTGGGCAATCCGACCAAAAGAGGATGTATAGGGTTAGATCTCCAGCCCACCGAGAGGGATGATAGAATCGGGCTACATCAATCATGAAAACTCCCGAGGGAATCTTAAGGTATTGTTATAGATGGAAAAAAGAACAGGAGGAAAACAGAGAAAGGAACACCGAGGAAGCTCCCTTCCACGAGCCATTGATCCCTCACTGTCCACTGATAATCCCCCGTTGATGGTCACAACTCCTCCTCCTCCACCAGTTCACTTGGCTGCACCACCCATACCAGCCATACGCCGCAGCTTGATGATGTGCTCGGTGCTCCGGATCGACGGTGGTAATTATTCCATATCGCCAGTACTCACTCCTCACTCCTCAGGGACTCGTTAGTCCTTACGTTTCCCCGACTCCCCATGATTCCTCCTCCCCTGATCCCTCCTCTCCACAATCACCCAGAAACAACACCCGACCAGCCTCTTCCAAATCCTCGCGTTTTCTGGAACCTCTGGAACCTCTGGAACCTCGAGAACCCATGCCCCCTCTCACGGAACCTGGGGCAGCCCTGTACCAAGCGGCCCCTCGGTCGGTACATGCTGCGTTGCAATACAGTCATACATGATAGGTACAACCAGGTACTAGAGCTACCACACTCGGGATCCCACCACCAAAGTACATGATACTAATCTCATCGCGTCAATATCAATCCCCATATGGCCGAACGCGCCTATCAGACACCGCCTCCTGGATATTGCACGATGCACGCGCTCCGACGGCCGTTCCCCAAATTGCCTCCTGAGGCCTCGGAAGGAAGGAAACCCTCTCGTTGCCCATCCATCCTCTGTCCATCGGTGCCCCGGAACTCAGACGTTGCGGAGATTCCGAGACATTTTCAAACCGTGACGAGGGACGACGCGGCGCTGACAGGATTGCAACCGAGCGAGGAGCGACCGGGGGGGATAACTGTAATACTGAGAATGTGATTTGAGAGGGCTATTCGAGACATGTTCATGCATATCGCATGCCCCTAACCAGCCATCCGCTTCTCGCCAGTCTCCACGAAACCGACAAGAAAAGCGCCCGGCTAATATTCAATCCCGCATTCCGCAACGGTGCTAGCGCCAATTAACCCCCCAAGTCCACAACATCCTGACCACCATGCGATGCTCGTGCTCTCCTCTTGAGTCTCGGCTCGAGAAAACCGCTCGTGCTACGTTGGCTTTTTTTTGTGGAGTGGAGACTGGAGTTAATTGGGAGATCGACGCGTCGTCGGCTTTGGTAGGTAGTTTGTGGGGTAAGGGGTTAGAAACGCTTCAATCTTCATATGAGATCAACGGTAACGCATCACGGAATCCACACCCATGTCTGGGGCCTTGCTCGTAGAAACGACTCCCTCGACCTCGTTCCAGCAGCCACTCTCTCCCCGCCCGCTACGACGTACGAACCCTCGATGTATTCAGCTAATCGTCGTCTTGAATATCCGATGGCAGCGCACCCATTCCCCCGACCCGTCCGGACTGACGTCCACTCCATATTCCTTAACACAGCATTCAAACGGCCGGGAGGTCGCCGCCACGTCCCGCTCCACCGCTCCACCGCCCGACGTCTCCTGCCTCGCCTTCTGCTTCACCTCCTCGAGGTCCCCCCACAGATGGAAAAGCTTCTCCCGGAGCTGCGCGAGCGCGGTACTGTTGTTCCGAAGGCTATATAACTCAACATGTCGGTCTCACACATTCGGAGGGGGTGACTTACTCCGTCGCGTCCAGCTGCAAGAGATGTTCCGCATCCTGTCCCGCCACGATCAGTTCCATCTGTGCGGCCTTCGCGCCCGCGTGCACCGGAAGCGCATCTTCCACCAGGAACCGAAACGCCCACTCCCAGCATTTGGGCGAGCACAGCACCGAGTCGCCATCGGAGTCGAAGTCGGTTTCGGGCGCCGCGTCGTTGTACGCCTCGTCGTCTAGTGACCGAGAGAAGTCCTCCAGGTTGGGCGGGTCGAAGTCGATGACGCGGACTCTGACGCGGCAGTTGAAGTTGAGCATGGGGAGCGCGTCGGTGGCGGAGCCGCCCGTTCGATGGGAATGGTCCGTGATATCCGATACGGATAAGATGGGGGCGTCGGGGTGGCCACATCGGACTGTTATCGGTTAATCGCTGAGGGGATTGCCGGTAAGGGGTGAGGTTACTTAGTTGATTGTGCATAGCTATTGGAGGTGGGTTGCTGGTGGGAGCTTTGCCGGAATCTGAATCAGTTCGACTATTGGCTGCTTCTTTTGCGAGTTGTCTCCTTCGTCTCCTGTTCTTCGCCTTCTTACTGACGCCGTTCGTCTGAGCGTTCGACTGAGGATTCGTCTGAACGTTTGTCTGATTTTGCGGCGGTCTTTGGTTGTTCGACCTTTCAGGAGGTGGAGACTCGGCCCTGTAACCCAAATACTCCTCTTTACGCTTGGTTAAGGCTTCCAGATGCGGGTAATGCGAGGTGCCCGGCTTGATCTTGTGCACGTTAAGCCCGCTTCTGTACTGCTGATCCCCGTGCAGACGGGCTTCCATTCCCCACGTCCCCTCGCGGGTCCGAATATTCTGCAGCAGGATGTGGTCACCCACTCGAACATTCTCCGAGGCCCAGCGGCCGTGGTGGTCGAAGAGCTTCACCTTGATGGTCCGCTGTCCGCCGGCTCCGCTCCACGCTGGCTGTCTGCCGTGGCTCGTGTAGCCGTATTCATCCCCTTCCCGAACCCCGTTGGAGTTGGCATTCCCGGGGAGCGTGGTTCCGGAATAATCCACTAGCTCCAAGCTGGGTCCGTCCATCATGGAGAAGATTTTCGTGACCTCGCCGACCATGTCGTAGAAGGTGCCGGGCACCATGTCTTTGATCAAGGCGAACTTTTCACGCTTAGGCTGGCCAACAGATCCCGTCTGTTGCCCATTGGGTTCGAACCCTTCGATGGACCGGATATTGATGCTGGTGTTCCAATCGTGCAGTCCAAGGACAAATTTTTTCTCTTCCTGTGTTGGGTCCGATAACAAGGGGGGGTGGCGGGTATAATCCAATACACTTCCTTGTCTCGCAAAGGCGAGTCTGTTGGTTCGGCTCGGTATCGAGCTGCAAGGGAAGAGATAGACATGGGCTTGCCGGTTTGCAGAAAACAATGCTTTGTTGCCGTAACGTGTCACCTGCAAACGTCGATATTAGCACAGATCCTAGCATTGATATTCGAAGAAATCATACCATGACAAGGCGGCACAGGCAAATATCCCCAGCTGTAACTCTGGGTAGTTCTCCAAAATTTCCAAAAACACGAACATCCGCAAACGCATTTGCTTGTAACCAAGGGTCATTGATAGTAATGGTGACGAACCAGTCTGTCCGAGTTAGTCCTCAGATCAATTATAAGATGTTCGGGCAGTCCATACCACCTCCTTTGGATTGCTTGGGCTCTTTGGTTGAATAGATACACACTCCTGCCACTGATACAGTGCTGCCAGCTCTGGACAGGGCATTGCTCAGGTCCAAGAAATGCGGCGGTAGCTGAGGCTCCATCGTCACTAGTTGGATTTCCAAACGTGCCGAATATTGAAATGCGTTGGAACTGTGATGACAAAGGGGCACGGGCTATGATTTAGAGTTATAGGAACAGGATAATGCTGCGGATTTGTGTTCTCAACACTGGTAAAGTGAGTGCATTCACTGATGCACTCGCTGCGTGCAAATACGGTGCAGTGTGGACGTGTGGTAAGCAACGATCATACCACTGAAAGGGACGATACAAGTACACTAGGGACATCAGGATTCAGGATCTGGGAGTGCAGTGCAATGACAGAGGCGGCTCTATGGTGGAATAAAGCGAACCATTGTCAGAACTTGTAATGGGATGCTGCACAAATATCGGCCATCCTCTGTCTAGCCTCCTCACTGGATGTTTCCACCATTGCTTCTCTGCTTCTGGTGTATCATGTGGAGACTGGAGGATGAGAGTCGCGACTTGGAAATGGATGGCGTACCAAAAGACGCGTAGTCAGGTGACCGAGCACTGAGAATTTATGGCCTTGTCGCCTTGTAGCCTTGTCGCCTTGTCGCCTTGTCACCTTATGACTTACATAATCTTATGTGTCGCCTTATCGCCTTAGCACATTTTTAGCCTGTCAGTCCATGTCAGTTGAGAGTTGAACGCAGTGGCCAGAGGGCAGAGAGTGAGGGAGGAGAGAGGGAGGGAGCAAGGACCATCAGAGAGGGGGATTCATCTAGTTTCTTTCATTGTTACCTTCACTACTTGCTACCTCTCGCAACGCACTATAACAATTTAATTCCCCATTCAGCTCTACAAACCCTCCTCCATCTCTCAATAAATCCCTCTCGATAAATCCCACCCTCTCCATTCACTTCGTCCTTCAATTCTCATCCCACTGACTGTGCACACCTCTTGTCGCCACCGCCCATCCCGTACGCCATGTCTGAACGCTATATCCCCGAGCATCGGCGTAACGCTTTCAAGGCGAGGGGAACCTTCAAGCAGGATGAGCTGCGCCGACGCCGTGAGGACCAGCAGGTCGAGATTCGTCGAAGCAAGAAGGAAGAGTCCCTCGCGAAGAGAAGAGGCATATCCGTCCCGGGCAGCGCTCCGGGTGCCGCTCTAGGTGCTGCACCTGACAGCGATGACGATGGGAATATCGAGACTCAGGTACGTCGGATTTTATCTACACAGAATTTGATGGATCCCGTCGAACGATGTCATATGCATACGATGTTTTACGCTGGGTGCCTTATAGTATAGGCAGCCTCAACCCACTTCCTCGTTTCTGAAGAGGAGCATTTACTTATTGTTTCCAGCTCGATGAGGAACTCCCTATCATGGTGAAGGGCGTCTTTTCCGACCAGATCGACGAACAGATTGCCGCCACCACCAAATTCCGCAAGCTCTTGTCCAAAGAGAGAAATCCTCCCATCGAACGAGTGATCGAGACTGGCGTCGTCAGCCGCTTCGTCGAGTTCCTTCGCTCGCCCCATACCCTCGTGCAGTTCGAGGCCGCCTGGGCGCTTACCAATATTGCATCCGGTTCGGCTCAACAGACGCAAGTGGTCATCGGCGCTGGTGCCGTCCCCATCTTCGTCGAGTTGCTCAGCAGCCATGAGCCTGATGTCCGAGAACAGGCCGTGTGGGCCTTGGGCAACATTGCTGGAGACAGCCCGCATTGCCGAGACTTTGTGCTTCAGCAGGGCGCGTTACGCCCGCTGTTGGCCCTCCTCGGTGACAGCCGGAAGCTGAGCATGCTTCGTAACGCTACGTGGACTTTGAGCAACTTCTGCCGTGGCAAAACTCCCCAGCCGGATTGGCAAACGGTATGTATTGATCCTCTTGCTAAACGGCAATTACTTATTTCCGAAACAGATTGCTCCGGCTCTTCCGGTCCTTGCCAAGCTCATATATTCGCTCGACGATGAGGTCCTCATCGATGCATGCTGGGCCATCTCGTACCTGTCCGACGGATCCAACGATAAGATCCAGGCCGTCATCGATGCTGGTATCCCCAGGCGCCTTGTGGAGCTCCTGATGCATGCGTCCACCTCCGTGCAAACGCCTGCCCTTCGATCCGTGGGCAACATCGTCACCGGAGATGACGTGCAAACCCAAGTCATCATCAACTCCGGGGCGCTTCCCGCGCTATTGTCGCTGCTCAGCTCGAGCAAAGATGGGATCCGAAAGGAGGCGTGCTGGACGATTTCCAACGTCACGGCGGGCAATTCCCAGCAGATCCAGTCCGTGATCGACGCGAACATCGTCGGTCCGCTCATCCACCTGCTTCAGAACGGTGACTTCAAAACCCGGAAGGAAGCTTGCTGGGCCATCTCGAACGCCACGTCCGGTGGGCTACAGAAACCCGACCAGATCCGATATCTGGTGCAATGCGGCTGCATCAAACCGCTCTGCGATCTTCTGTCGTGCCCGGACAACAAGATCATCCAGGTCGCCCTCGACGGACTCGAGAACATCCTCAAGGTCGGCGAACACGACAAGGAAGCCGCCGCCGAAACCGGTGAGCCGATCAACCGCTACGCTCTATTCATCGAAGAGGTCGGAGGCATGGAGAAGGTCCACGACTGCCAAAACAACGCCAACGAGGAGATTTACATGAAGGCCTACAACATCATCGAGAAGTACTTCTCCGATGACGAGGAGGTCGCGAACGAGATGGGCGATCTCGCGCCGCAACAAGGCCAAGATGGGACCTTCGGATTCGGTGCGCAATCGCAAGCTCCGCAGCAGGGTTTCAGCTTTGCGAACGGAGGCGACTCGATGGACATGTAAATTCCGTCGTAATTGATTTCCAAGTTCATAGCCCGGATATGCCTGGGTGAAAAGAGCTGTGACCACAGTTGGAAGAGCTGGCTCGTCAAAGGCCCACGGAGACCCTTTTGACCAGTCTGATGCCACAGGACTCGTACCTATTAATGGAGTCGGGCTCAAGACTGGCGCAGGCATCACGACGGGCGCACGGCCGGCAGACCGGATTCATCTCGACTGCGCCCACGATGAATCCAAATTTGAAATTCCCAGCAACGTTGCGGCTGCAGACTCCTTCTGTTCGTTTGCTCTCCATTCTCATCGTTTCCCCCACCCTCCTCACCCACCTGCTTTCGCTTGATATGAACGGGACGTGGCACTCACCGCATCTCCATCCATAATCATAGCAAGAACATCCCCCCTTCCCTTACCACGATTTCGAAAGAAGCACCTGAAAGATGCACCGTCATGTATTCCCCCGGTTCGACCCGAACCCATAGCATTGTACTCCCGGCGCCGCGTTATGTGAACACCGAATCCCCGGTCACTCTGGTTTCCCGCGACATGTTGATAGAGCTAAATTAAAAAATGAGAAAATGATACCACGTCTATTGCTGATTGACGATTGTTGATTGACCATTTTTGATTGACCATTTCCATGCGGAGTGCAAGAGTGAGACGGGGGATATATTCAGTTATTTTTTGGTAGCAGTAGTAGTACAGCGTCCCATCCATCGGGGTCGATTTCCCGGGACGGTTCCATCACCAGTATGCGCCATGCCTCCCAGCAACAGAAGATTCGCATGTATCCGCAATCACGGCCTCAGCCCGAGCAGGAAATTCCCCCCTTTTCCTCCCTCGCTTTGACTTCCACTCGGCAAGTACGTCACATTCGGGTTGTTCGCTAACATCTGCGCAATCTCCTTCTGCGTCTCAATCCTTCGAATCTGAATCAACCCATCCCCTGACTTCGCCACCGCCCTGCTAATCGTATCCGCCGCCTCCGCCTCCCCCTCGGCGCGGATTACGTTCGCCTGGCGCTCCTGCTCCGCCTTCTCGACGATGAACCGCGCACGCTCGGCCTCCTGCTGGGCGATCTGCTTCTCCTCGACCGCCTTAGTGAACTCCCGCCCGAACGTCATGTGCGTGATGGAGACGTCCTCCAGCTGGATGTTGAACTCCTGCGCCCGTTTGAGCAGATCGGTGCGGATCCGGTTGCTGACGGCTTCACGCTGGGTGATCAGCTCGGCGGCGTCGAATTGGGCGACGATGGCTTTGAGGACTTCGTTGCCGATTGAGGGGAGCACGCGCTCGTCGTAGTCTTGGCCAAGGGTCTGGGACATGGTCAGATTACTTTGAAACTTGAAAGTGGAATGGGGTCACGGTCGACGCACCTGATAGATCTTCGGCAGCATCTTCACCTCCGGTCGATGCAGCACCCGCAGCGTCAAGCTGACCATCTGCAAATCCTTGCTGCCGGTCGTCGTCGAAATGTTGCGCGGCTTCGTCCGCACGTCGTAGATGATGCTCCGCTGCACCCAAGGTACCAGGAAGTGCGTCCCCTCATTGATCACCTGCTCCTTGACACCCTGGAATCGGTCAAAGATGACCGCCCGCGTGCCGCCCTTGACATCGTAGATCGAGGCGTTGGCGACGGAGAGGGCGATGGCGCCGGGAACGGCCCAGCGGGAGACGGCGCCGAGGATGTTGGCCATGGTGGGATGGTCGGGGGAGGAGTTGGCTGATTAAGGGGAGTTTCCCGAGTGTAGAGGTTATTGGACGGGCTCGCTGGGAAGAAACTCAAGAAAACGATGCTCCTCAATACATTTGACGGTTTGGACTTGAAGTCTGGAGTTCATCGGGAGCTCGGACCATCATGAAGTTCTTAGACGTAGCACGTGATTTGGAGATTTCGGAACCACCAGAACCTCATCCTCGACTTCTTCCGAACCGCTCAGTGGCATTGTCCATCACGTCTCCCTCTCCCAACCCAGCGGTCTATCATTGAGCCCCAATCTTTTGCTCCGAATCTTCAAAATGGGCGGAATTCACGGTGGTATGGAAGCGAAGTAAGTCCCCGTCACCCATGCGTCCATGGCGGTTGTGCCGGATCCTGCGACCTTTCTTCGCCCTGTTACTGACTCTCTCGACAGATGGTTGGGCTGGTGGGGTAGCCTAGGTACGCAGACATAACCCGCAACCGAATTCGGTTCTCCCGATGGAAACGACGGGAACGGCTTGGCTGACGACTCCCCGTGTTCAGGAAGCATGTCCCAGAAAGGCGTCACCACCTACACGGTCGCCCCCAATCGCATGCGGCCCTTGGCCGGCACGCTGCACGCCGCGTTCTTCAACACCTTCCGACGCAGCCGGAACCAGATCCTCTACGTGCTGCCGCCGTTCATCGTCGGGTACTATGCCATGGACTGGGCTACCAAGAAGTACGGCCCCCGACTACCCACCCATAACCAGATATGGGGGAGCTGACGAGTGGATCTAGGAACGAATGGTTGAACTCGAAGGAGGGCAGGGCAGCGACGGGAGAGGAGGAGTAGGTATAGCGACGAAATTACATGAGGGGCGGACGGGCTTCATAGATGGGTTCTCAACGCTGTGATCAGCACACTGTGTATAACATGAAGAATTCAAGCTTGCATATGGAACTGCCATTCTACCAGGTGCCTTGATCGGTCGCTACAGTCGCTGGCTAATGCTATATGCTTGCATCCACCCCACCGGGACTCCCGGTTCCTAACGATCTACCGAAATGGGAGGGAAGCGGGCAAATATCAAATCGACGAAGACAGTCGCCCGACGTTAAGCAATGTAGTTGTACATGCCAGTCTCTCCATCCCGAACCATGTAGTCCTTGTCAATCAATCTATCAATCAGTCAGCATTCATCCACCCCTTCGCACCGCACGCACTCACTTGTCGATGTTCCGCTTGATATCCCCGACATCCAGCGCCCCTCGCTTCTTCGTCGCCTCAATCACCTCGGTAATCAGGTGGTTATGATTGATGCTCTGCCGACTCTTCAGGATCCGCACGATGGCCGCCTGCGTCTCGAACTGTCGGTCCGCGTGCACGCGCTCATGAGTCGCCTTGTTCTCCTCACGCGTCTCCTTCAGCTGGACTTGGTTTACCTTCAATCGCTGCTTCTCGTGCCGGAAATCTGCGTTCCAGCTGAACGAATCAGTCTCGTCGACTTCTCTTCCTTTGGGATGTTTCTTTAAGGGTCGGATTCGCGCACACGCCAACGATTGTAGAGTTCGTTTGAGCTCGGCATCGTCTGCGTGGAATTAGAGAAGATCACCCCTTGACTTAGAGCTGCACTTACCGAGTCCGGTTTCCGCTTTAATGACGCTATAGGGAACCTTATCGTCCGCGTCCAAAAACTGATTAAACACCAGAATCACAATTGTCTGGCTTCCTGAAAGCACGAGTTCTTTTTTCCCTTTCGGGAAGTCCGCCCGCACATGGCAGGTGACCAAGCCGTGCTTCCAATCCAACTTGTGGTTGCTGTGCTTGCTCCGGTACGACTCCTCGAACTTGTCGATCAGCACTTTGACGTCGGGCGGGAGGATGAAGGGGAGGTCTTTGTACGACGGCCAAGCCGACGACGACAGGACCGTGACGTTGAGGTCGATCGGAGAGTACTCCTCCCGCTCTGCCGCGATGGCCTTGTAGGAGGCCATTTCTTCGCGGCTGAGGCTGATGTCGGAGAACATCCGCTCCAGGTTCTTGGTGAACTCCGCGCCGCATTCTGGATCTATGTCAGCAACACTGACGCCGAGGAAACAATCGCTCTAACTCACCTGTTTTTAACCGTGTGATCATACTCATTTCCGCGTCGGCACTAGCGCTCCTCCCCATCAGCAGCCGCCGAGCAAGGTCCTTCTTGTAGAATGCCTCGAAGACTTGCTTGCCGTGCACGAATCGGAATAGGTCCAGCGCTTGATCGAGCTGATTGTTCACTTCGGCGTCTTCGTCCCCGGCGTACTGGTCCGCATCGCCTTCCTCGTCGGGCTTCGCGGTGCTGGCCCATTTGAAGGCCATTGCCGAAGGGATCGCCTTGGAACCGCCCTGCAACAGTAGATCCAAGTACTTCGCGATCATTTCGGCGGGCTTGGAATTGTCCGTGTTCCACGTAGCGGATGTCTTCCGAGTCTTGTTGATGAAGAATTCGAACGACGTCTTCATGGCGTGGCCGAGATCGTCATCTCGTTCGAAGGCGATTTTCCATGTCCGATCCAGTTGCTTCTTTAAGGATAGCAGACGGACCACCATATGGTCCTGCTCTTTCTCGTCGAAGATGATGGAGGTCCCAGTTTGGTCGATCCATTGCTCGAAGGGGGGCTGGAGCTTCGATCCCAACCGTCGCCTTTGAAGCAAGGAGTACAGACGTCGCAGGTCATCGGTTGCGGCTTTGTCCATGAGCTCTTGGAATTCGCCCGAACCCACTAGGAAAGTAAGCATCATGACTCAAGAGCGTGCATGAAAGGAATACTTACCTAGACGGTCTTTCCTACTGACAATCAAGTGCTCCTCTAGCAACGTCACCAAGTCGCGCCGCGTGGAGACATCCAAGCTGAATAGATCGCACCGATCTACCTCGCGCTGGATCAGTTCGGACGCACTCTTTACATAGTCTGAGAGCGACTTGGCGTCTGCCTCGTTCGCCCACTCCCGCACATAAATTTGGGACGCATGATGCATCTTTGGCTCCAATACCGTCGTGTAGGAGGATATTTCGCGGAACATTCGAATCGATTCGCGGAATAGGCTCAAATCCGGTGTCCGGCCTGTCCGATCCGCCTCGACGAGGTCGCAGACGCCGTTGAGAACCTTCCCTTTCAATTCGACATCTCCAAGAATCTCATCGCGGAAGAACCCGATCGCTATCTCTTTGATCGTGGGTAGAGATTCGGCCAGGAGGTAGGTTTGGTCCAAGAAGGAGAAGATGGATCTTATCATGACCTAAACTGTGTGAGATCAAGACACGAGGAACTATACCAACTCCACCCACCATATGTTGAAGCCATTTTCCCCAGATCGACACCGTCCCCTGGAGAAAATCCACATTTGTCCCGCCTAACCTCGAGCGCAGCTGCGCCCTCATCGACCCCGACGCATACGCTCCGAGCTTGGATTTCAATAGCTCCGTCAACTCCTGCGCCATATTCTGCCGGCACACATTCTCCACCCCCTTGTAAAGCTCCTCCAACGAAAAGTCAATCGGCCGGTCCGCGAGAATGACATCGATCGCCGTGTCCAGCCGGCTCCACGCCGTTTCCAGATACTGCTTCGGATCCAACCGCGTGCTGGTCCGTCGGTTCTTCACAACGAGCCGCTTCGCGCCGATCTGGGGATCAAACGGCAACTTGCCGTTGCGAACCGCACCTTTCGCCGGCCTATTGGGTCCCGTGAGGTCGACCACCTCGTCCTGCCCGCCGTTCCTCTTGCTCTTGAATGCATACATCTTCTCAGGCGGCAATGGGGCGTGATCGTCGCGCGCGCCCGTCGAGGGGTTCGGTCGCGGTCGTTTGCGGCTCGGGCTGGGTTGCGAGCCGTCGGAATGCGTGGCGGGGGCCTTGGGCTGCGGGGCGAAGATGCTGGAGAGCGTGGGTTGCGTGGCGGCGGTGGACTTCCGCTTTTTATCCGGGAAATGTGAGCTGTCGAGTTCGCCGGCCGTGGATGGGGGTTGTCTGGGCATCGAAGAACCGCTCCAAATTCACGCCTTGAAGGAACTACGCATGGGATAATGCACGACTTGCGTGGGAATTGAGCCGTGGAGGGTAAAAGGGGGGGTGTGAATACTTTGGTCGTGAAGATACTGGTATCCGAGATGCCATGGATATGCGATGTGTGAGGTCGGAGTGAGGTCGGAGTTACGCTCGGCGTTAACGTGCTGCTTCAACTACCATTCATTGTGACTTCAGATTTCAAATGATAGGGAAAGTTCGAGGCTTTGGCAATGGGAATTCTTCAATGTTAGATAAAAATTAATATCAATATCTTTAATCAATATATCCCTAAATAGGAGAAGTCTCGTGTCGACGGTTTCGCCACTGCAACGTGGAAACGGATTATCATTAGTACTTAAGCCATATCACATACGAACTTTAAGGATATCAACTCGGAAGAGTTCAGCAGTTAAGCACCCCAAAGTCGACTTGGAACCATTTTATTGTTTAATGGTATCACCCAATTCCATACAAGGATCTCGTTACCTTCAAGAATATCGCTGCCAACATAAATGAGCTGAGTGAAGCTAAGAACAAAACGGCTCGCAGCCGTTGATGCGAACCCTCCATCTTCTCCGCTCGAACTTATGGTATCATCCGGTCTATGCGCCACTCCAGGGGAACATAAGCATGCCCCAAACCACCTAGAACAAGGTCCAGCCCTTCGATCGCTTGCCGTCGGTTCGCAAGGACCGCTTTTCTCGGGCTTCCAGTTGTCGCAACGCTTGCATCTCTTTCAGGACGTGCTCCAGGAGGTCCTTGCGCCGCACCACATCCAGATGGCGCTTGACCTTAGGGTCTTCGCTGGCGAAGCGCTCAATCTCCGATTTCGACAGGTCGCGTCCTAATCTGTTGTCGAGCTCCCGTGGAAACTAAGACGTGTTAGACTCCGGTGACGATATCCAAGGGAATTGGGTCGACGTACATTATAGTAGAACTTGGAGAGTAGTTCGGCATCCAAGAAAAGGTCCGCGGTGGTCGTAAGTTTATCGGCTACAGCGTCTAAGAAGACTTCCGGGCAGTGGTATTTGTTCTTTTTGGAAGCGCATTGCTTGGACTTCACGGCAAGTAGCCTCATCTGTAGGACGTCGGCGCGATCGCGCAGGAAGACGGCCTCTTGACCTGTTCCGAAATCAGTCCTCTGGGTCTCTTCTAATAGAAGGGATGTGGACAAACCTTTTCTGAGAAGGGAGGCACTGAATCCTCCGGCTCCTCCTGCCCCGGTGCCTTCAAGGACGATTTGGCTGCTTCGAACGCGGTCAATAAATGTCAACACATCCCTCAGCTTCCTCTTTCCCCCCATTTCAGTCTCTACATTCTTCATCGCGGCTCGGCAGACCTCGAGCTCCTCTTTCAACACGTCGGAAACGGTGTCGCGACCGCGTTTCCATTCAGCGTCTTCCAGGTCAATCCGGTATTTGTATGGTTTGATGCAAATCTCAAGTTCGTCGCTGATATCGTACGACAAGTCGCTGAGGATCGATGCCGAGGCGTTGGTAATGGCTTTGCGTGCGAAAGGATGCGCGGAGAAAGAGGATGAAGTGATGAGTTGTTCGACGTGCATCTGCAATGCGTTCGCGACCACGGTGGTCGCTAGTCGCCCGATCCCAAGCTTGGTCAAGGAGCCGGTGGACGCATCCAACTTAAGACGCCACAACGCATTCTCAGGATCCGCCTTGGGCAGATCTTTCAACGAGTCCGCCTCCGGTATCGGCGGGCTTAAGTCTTCGAGGGGTTTGTTCCAGTACCGTTGCGCCAGCAGGTTAAGCACCTGTTGGTCCAGCTCATGCTTGATGAGCGCGCGAACTTGCGGCCGACCGAAGTCTTCGGCGAAGCGCCGGAACGAGTGCTTGAACGCGTCCAGGCTTTCGGCGAGGTAGGTTTCCGCGCTGAGCGGCATTTCGTTATATTGCACCTTAAACTCATACGTCGCTTCCGCCAGCTCCTGCTGAATCGCTTCGCTGGTGGACTTCAAGCTTGCCGCCATGGTCTGTTCCATGACGCGCATCAGCTTCTTGCGGAGCGTTTTGGTTCCCACGTCTAACTGAGAATCGGCGCCGAACTCACTGTGCGACGAGAAAAACGACTGCTCATTCTTCTGAATCGCAGTGCTGATGTTGCCACTGCCCCGGTGGAATAAGCTCGACGTAGGGGATTGCGGGAGACGTGACACGACGCCGACATAGCCCAAGCGTAGAGCGTATTTCCTATCACCCAACATGCTCGCTCCTCGCTCCGGATCGACCAGATCCATCTTCGTGATGACTCCTATCGTCCGTTCGCCCCGGGGATCGATTTTCCGACTGGCCCGGAGCGCGGTCGAATTGGCCAAGTCGACGTCCGCCGCGGAGATGGCTAATATGACATTGGGGGCCTTGATGTATCTCTCGCACAGCTCAGCAATCTTCTCTTTCAGCTCCGGAGGTTGATCGCGTCCGGAAACCTGAATATATCCGGGGAGGTCGATCAGGGAGAGATCCGGGACGTTTGGAGAATAGATGCGTAGTTGGATCGGCTCGTCGGAGACGCATTGTTCGGCAGGGACGGCGAGATTGAGATCGGTAAGGGTCTTTTGGATGTGGGAGAAGTCGGTGATCTTCCCAATTCCCAAGGACGGGAACTCTCCATATTCCGCTCGAGAGTCAGGGGTGTTGACCAGTGTCAGCTCAATTGGCCTGCGTGTAACCATGTTGGACCCCTTAGGAAGAAACTCATGTCCAACGATGGATTCCAAAACTGAGCTCTTCCCCGAGGATTGTGATCCGATGACGACAATGGACGGCAGAGTCAAGGTGTCCGACTGCCCTACGGTCTGTAAAAGGCCCCTGATTTCGATCATCTTCCGCGTCAACAGCATCATTTGATCATCGCGAGCGATTTGTTCCTCCTGGGTGCCTTCATCGTCCGATTTCGAGTCGTATGCGAACGCTGCGGTCGCACCACCGGCGGCCGCTGCACCGGTATTGCTGTGTTTCGGATCGCCTTCGGGGCCTTGGCCGGGCCCGTCTCCTCTCTGTCCCGATTCGGACGCATTTAGGAGACTTTGAAGCCATTCTGGTAGCTCTATCCTATCCGTTGTTTGGTCCCATCCTTCCTTCGTTTGGTTTAGAACTCCCGCTGCTCCAGTGTAGAGCTCGTTGGCCAAGGATCCGGCGCGGTCGGTCGTCTTATGGAACACGTCGACCATATAGTTGCCAGCCTCTGATATATATTAGCATGGCCATTGCATGAAAGTACGCGTACTTACGCGCAGCTTGATATTGGACATAGGTGAATCCTGCAACCGCAGCACCTCCAGTTACTGCCCCAAGAGTGGCGAACTTGGACACCAACTTCGGTATGAAGCGGGCGAACGATATTGATCGGGCCACCGGTACATTATGAAGAAAGGACGAGCCAATATGTCGATCCAGCGTTCGGAGTTCGCGCAATCGGGAGCCCGGGCGAAGTAAACCTCCGGCGACGGTATTGATACTCTTGGATACGGCTCGTTGCTGCGACCATGCGACGCCACGAGCGAGAGGCGCAAGGCGTGCGGAGAGCAGCCTCGCGCTCATGATCGCTTATGTGTGCAATGAATTGGATGGGGTCTGGAAGTGGATCATCTCGGAAAGATTGTAGTGGTAAGGGAAGAGTTGATCAAATCGCCAAAGTAGTTTCATCACTCATGGCATGATGCAACCAGGACAAGCTCCGAGGGTCTCACGTATTAAGGTCATTCATGTCGGGTTATGATCGCTGCCAAGCCATCGATACCCAAAGCCGCCCAGAACCACACTGATTAGTTCCTTATAGTTTTAGTAGCTCAATCATTAACATATAACCAGCTCGCTTAGCTCAGTTGGTTAGAGCGTCGTACTAATATTTCTACAATATGCAATGCGAAGGTCGCCAGTTCGACCCTGGTAGTGAGCATCTTTTTTGCCCTTTTTGCCTCCGGTCCTTTTTTTATTTCGGCTTAATAACCCCTAAACGTGGATCACGTCAAGTCCTTGGATAATTGCGATTGTGAGGGCTGCACAGGTGGCTTTGGGTCAATATTTCGTGGCACCTGCTGCTATCAGACGACAACAAAAATACAGGAGACGTTGGTGATACTGGTACTGGCTGCATTATGAGAACTGCTTGAGTCAGACCTTCTTACTGTCATCTAGCAATGTTATTCTCTGACTCCGTTGATTATAATTCTCATCGATAAACATCATACGTACCTCATCCTTTATCAGAGTTTAAATACCCAGACCCCTTCCAATAAAGCATTTAATATTGTTTACGGTTTCCATAAACCAACGATTTCCAGATATACCTGCTGAAGCCATGTGCAGATTTCTGGTAGGAAGAATCTATTAAATTACCCTTTGTTCAGGGCTAATTCGTGGATTAGGTCTACACAGGGCGGGATGAGATACTTCTGTCAAAATTAATTCTTGATCCGGCCCATTCGATCCTCACCCAGTCTTTTGATTGCCGACTGAGGCTTGTAAGCCGGAGTTCCATGTCACTACTCACCTGGAATGCTACTGACCTATACTTAGGATCACCGGAGGCCTCACAATGGCGACGGCTTTGGGGTGGGATACTACACTCAACCAGCCCTAGGTTCTGAACCATGCATTTTCACCTCGACAATACCCGCATGGAATTGTCTGAATCTCGAGCGTCTGGCCTCCAAGACGACGTCATCGTTGATCTTTGCGCATGTTCGCGCCACGACGGAGGGCAACCTATCCGACCAAAACTGCCATCCCTTCCGGTACGGCTCGCTGATGTTCATGCATAATGGCGGCATTGGGGGCTGGCGGCATATCAAACGGAAGCTCGCCGAATCCGTGGGAGACGACTGGTACAATTGCGTGCAGGGCTCGACGGACAGCGAGTGGGCGTTTGCCGTGCTGCTCGACAGCATGGATAGGATGGGATACAGCCCCAATGTGGAGCCGGGTCCGGAGGGGTACGGTCACACCGTGCTCCGAAAGGCGGTCTTGCGAACGATTCAGCGGATCAACGAGATGACAGCCCAAGTCGAGGGCGATGACACTCGGAGCCTGCTGAACTTTGCTATTACCGATGGGCATAGCGTGGTCTGCTCTCGCTATGTGAGCAGTGGGACTGACGAGGCCGCAAGCTTATTCTTCTCATCCGGCACGAGTTGGAAGCGCCAACAAAGCCAAGAGTTTCCTGATGGAGAAAAGGGCGATTACAAAATGGAGCGAAGAGATAAAGGCGGCGATATCGTGCTTGTTGCAAGTGAGCCTCTCACTTTCGAAAGAGGTACGAACATCCAAGACTGGTGTTTTGGGGGCATCAATGCTAAATGACGGCAGACAATTGGGTCACGGTTCCAACCAATTCGACCCTGACCATACACAAACAGACTGTGATGATCCATCCGATCATTGACGAATTCTACAATCAGAACCCATCACATGCGAGGTCACATCAGTTCGCCCAAACGAAAGGGCAGACAATCGCCGATAAGGATATCGTGAGCGAGCAAAATGGACAGCCGGATCGTGCAATGGCGGAACCTCAAGACATTCGTGTGGCGTGAGAACAATGCCGCTGCTTAGATAGTCACCCTCGATATTTGGGAGTATAGGTTTGGGCAACCCAGACGGCGTCGAGAACAGGACAAGTTGGAACAAGTGTTGGTATATTTATGCGGATAGACTGCAGAAGGTCTATTTTATGATATTGTACACGGCGCTGCAGGACGAATAACCGCATGATCTGTACAACTGGAGAGAAAGTATCAGGCGTTTCGGTTTGCATCTCAAGGTCTGATGACCCTCAGACCATCTTTCGTCGGAGTCGCGGCACGTTTAAACGACTAGATATCATATCAGCGGTGTCCCTTCTAGCCCTTATAATAGAGTCATACATTGTCACATTCTTCGTACGCTCGCCCGGCACCGAACCCCAGCCCCGTCCAAACGGGCCATGACCGGCGTCGAAACAGGAGGAATGAGAAGACAATGCCGAAGCCAGCACCGATGCTCGACCGGATGAGCAGCGAGGAAAGGCAGCGGTCCCACTGCCGAGAATTAGCGACTGCACTTAACCATTGAGGAATCGGTGGATTAGAGATCGCACCTTATCATTTAGCAATGCTTCACTCAACGGACGGGAAACCGTCGTTGGTGGGGAGGAAGGAGTGGTCGAAGGTTTGTCGGCCATGGCGGTAGTCGTGGATAGTACGTCGGTTGTTGATGGATCGATGCAAACTTGAGGGAACGCGAAGGTTGATGAGCCAGGTAGCCTTCGGTCCGAGATGTCAAAAGGCGCACATGTACTCCGTAATGATGAGTAGCTTTGCAGAACAAACTTGACACTTTGGATCGGATGTTGATATTACGACGTCGAAGTCACTTCGTCGCATACCAGAACTGTGAACATGGATGTGAAGGTGGTCCGAGCTCCCTAAATTTTCCAATATTCAAGACTCCAAATTCCAGATGTCCAGTTATTGTGAATCAGATACTTGCACTGTAACTACCGGTAGAATACCGTATACATATCTGTGGCCATTGTACTGGTTAGACGGGCCGTGGAAGCTCGTAGGTGCAGCTGGGCATCCCAATGGCCGCCGTAAAAGAGGTAATGATATTAATCTTCATACCAAACCAAGGCTAATATCATGATTTCAGTCCCAGAGGGAACCCTCGCTCCCGAAATTGCTGTCTCTCGATTCCACATACGACACCTTCGAAGACCGATTGAACGCGGCCTCAGTCATCGCCGGGGTTGCCAGCAAAGGCCCAAACTCGAAGTCAACTTCCCATGCAATCCAAGTCGCAAGAGCCGAGTGGGTGCTGCGATGGCTCCTAGAACGATTAGGCTCCGATGGTTCCCAAAGCGCCGAGGCGCGCGCAAAACCGGAGTCGTTCAATCTGGTAGCGCAGCTCATACACGGACTGCCGATCGCCGTGTCCGCCCGGGTGCTGAAATCCAGAAAGATCCTCTTCATTGTCGAGAAAACTTTGGAAGAGGCGAATGCTGCCGGCGGCCGGGTCGTTCAATACTCAAATACGTCAGGTGGCGCTGAGACTGTCTCTGATACGACCGAGTCAAAGCACTCCAAGGGTGTGGCTGTTGGGAAGAAGCGCAAGAATGCGGAATCGCCAGGCCGTCCTTCAAAGCGGGCGCGCAATACCGGTCTCCCTGATCCCTCCCAACTTCACCAAGCGTTGACGTCCCTGCTTCAAACCATCATCGGCGCTGCAGAAGCGGAAAGAGCCAACATTCCCGTATCAGCGGAGTACCTTAGCTCCGTCTTCCAGACCGACGTCGTTCACGCCGCGCAGTTGCTCGGCTTGTGGCTCTCGCTTACGGCGCAGATCCTACGAGCATCGGACGTGAAGGTCTCGCTGGGCCCTGTTTTGCGGATCTGGAAATCTAGAGTCATCGCTAGTGGCAAAGGAGACCAAACGGAGTTGGAATTTTCGTCCCGCTGCCTCGTCCCTGCTTCCGCTTTGCTGTCCTGTGCGAAGGCCATGCAGGCCGTCCGCAGTGACTCTCCTTCTCGAACAAACCTCTCCAATATCGAGCATCAAATGGAAGGACTGCTCATAAAACACGTCGTCTTCCCGACGTTTCGAGCTTTCGAGGCTGACCCGGGCCGTGTTGACGGCAAAAGCGCAGAACGACGCGAAGCCCCTTATCTTCGCTCCCTGCTTGGACCGCTCAAAGACTATCTTGGATCAGTGTCCTCAAATAGAGAAAGTTTGGGAAGCGATGGCCAAGCGTACGAGCTGGCGACCTCCATTTTTTACATTGCCATCCGAGCCACACCCTTGATCACTCCTCAGCAAAGGCTAAAGCATGCTCCATGGCTTCGGGCCGTGTTCTCTGAGCTAGCTGATTGCTGTGGTGCCAATCTATACCAGTCTCCATCTCCAAAATCGACGACAGTATCCGCTGAGGCGTTAGAGCAGCTCCTGAGGGCCGCGAAACAGGAATCCCTGACTCTGCTCCCCGAAGATCTGATGAGCGCTGCCGCATCCTTTTCGAATTTGCTTGACGACTCCAAGGAAGTACGCTGGAGTCTTGTGGCGGCGGTTCTCCAAATCAATCCTGCTTTCCTGTTTCACGCAGCCAACATTCCCAGTCTCGCTGACGGGTTGCCCCAAACGTTGCGAATGTCAATATTCAAGAGGCTTGCCTCTCTTGAATTAGATGACGAGTCTATCAATAGTAGGATTGATATTCCGTCACCGGGCTCCGCTTCAGTCAATTTTGTCGACGAAATTGTCATTCCTCTGGTTTCTGCATACGTGTCTGCTAGACAACCTGCCGAATTCATCTCAGAGTGGTTCCAGCAACTACACGAAAGTTGGCCATCGAAGAGCGGCGGTATTGACGGCCAGAACACGTGGCAATTGAAGGCTATGGGTAATGCCGTTGGTCTCACTGTTGTCGGCTCGCTTACAATGGGGGAAGTGGTGTCTCTCCTCGAAACCTATGTCGCCACGCTGCGTCAGGACTTCAAGGACTGGCAATCCGACGTCTCTCAAGGCGGTAGAGCTTTTGCTGGGCTGGTGGTTCTTCACGGCCTCCTTCGCGGAGTACAGTCGGACGATGTTGCCGACGCCCTAAAATCGCAATTCGACGAGATCCACCTGATGCTCCTTCGAATTAAAAGCGATATCTCCGAGCAAACCGTCGGTCTCCTGCGTCCGGCCTTTCGGTTGCTAAGTTGCGTTCAAGACATTGCGGTTTCCTCCTTAGACGCGTCTGAAAGTCGTCAGAGACTCGAACCGTTCTGGAATTCCAGCTTGCTGAAATGCATCCAGTCGGGGCTCAAGCCCACGAATTTCGAAGCTCGGTATCGTCTGGTGGAGTCGTGCCTTCCGGAAATCGTTTGCCTGCTCGCACAATTCTCCTCAGCATCCGACGCGATCCCTGAGTTTGAGGATTGTTCCGTCAAGGCGATCGATAGCGCTGCTACTGCAATCTGCAAAGTCTTTGACAAGCATAGCCTGGACAATACCACAGGCGAAGATCGAAAAACGAAAGCGACTCAAGCTCCGCTCTCGACCCTGCTGCTCTATCCCGAGGGATTCTCGATCATCCCATCAAACACAAGAACGACGCTATTCAAAAAGTTGATACACGCAGCCTCAGCTGCAGAAGTCCACCAAGACCATGACGCTCCGCATGGAAATATCGCCAGTTTCCAACCGACCCTTTCTTCCTTGGCGAAGTATCTGTGTGAAGCCGGCCCGAGTACCGCCAGAGACGAGCTTCTAGGGGAGGTTCTAAGGGATCTCGAACGGAAAACAAAACATAAAGGAGGTCGCGGCCACAGTGTTTCCAATGTTCCCATATCTACATATCTTCACCTGTTCCCGCGAACCATTCCGCGCCGACACCGAGAAGCTGTGATAGATTGTCTCGTGAACAAGTTACAGGACAAGAAGATGGACAATCGATCGATCGGCAGGATTCTTGGCGTCCTAGTTCGATTGATGGCCGTGCCAAACCCTACTTCGAAGCTGCTGACAGACCTACGCGCTTGGGATTCGATCATGGCTGGATTGAAAACGCGCGGGCTGTTAGAAGATCCTCTTATATCATCGCTCGTCAACGAGCTTTTTCAACTGGCCACGGCCCAAAGCTCGTACTTGAAAGAAAAGGTTCAGGACTCTTTCGTGGCCAGCCTGAGCAAGGCCTATCACGCGCATGGACAGCCGAAGCGCCAGTCTCAGAACATCGACTCTTCGACTGTCACGTCCGCTGCATATCTTTGTGAGATGCTTTCTCAGGGAGATGTGCGAGCCCAGCACGACACCCTTCAATCCGCTCGAAAGCAGCTCGCCGAACTGGATGTGGCGACTCTGTCCGGCTTGGCTTCTCAGCTCTCCGCAATTTCGAAAAAAGCACGATTTGCTTCTGAAGCAATACAGGTGCTAGACATCGTTGCAGAGAGTATCACGGAACGGAAGAGCGAGGATGACGTCCTCAAAAGGCTGCTCCTCGATGCCTGCATCCAACTAGGCAACACTGACGATGTCCGGATGTTCGGTCGACTGTCATCGTTCATCGTTGTTTCGTTGAAGGATAGGCCGGCCATGATGTCGCAATGGAGCAGCGAATGCCTATTGTCTTCCCTTGCGAATGTTGCCACCGGTCGAAGCACCTTTTCCCCCGAAGACAGCAGCACCATCTTCCGTCGCCTATGCGCGTTAGGATTAGCCCTTGTCGCCTTCCACCGCCAGCGCCAGCGCGGCCGACTCCATCTCCTCCTCCCCTTCCTCCAGTCACTCCTCTCCTGGCTCTTCATCGTCGACCACCGCACCGGCCCCTTCCTCGACCGCCCCTCCTGGGTCCCAAACGGCCCCCTCCATCTCACCCCCGCCGACGCCGCCGCCTATTCCCGCCTCCTTACCACCTTCTGCTCCCCTACCGTCTCCTCTGTCCAACGCCACCACCGGAAGACCCGCGACGACCACGAGGCCCATCTAGTCGACGAGACCAAACGCGCCAAAGACTACGCCGGGCAGTATGTGCATCACATTGTCATGCAGTTCTGCCGGGACGCGCTGGACGCGCGCCTCGGCCCGGCCGTGCGGGACGCGTTGATCCCTGGGATTTTCGCGGCGATCGATATCGTCCCCGCCAGCACACTGAAAGCCATGAACGATGAGATGGATTCGACGGGGCGGGCGATCTGGCACAGCTTGTATGATGAGTGGAGACGGGTGAGTGGGGGACGGGGGAAGTTGGATAGGAATGATTGATAGCATCGCCGGCTCATTAGCGGTTTGGCTACCATGATATTCCACGTTTTGGAGTGGAGCTCGCGCGCAGTCAATCTTGTGTCTCCATGTCCTGAATAACATGTAGCACTAAGTAGCGCTCAGTCAAGCAAAGCATATCATAACATCCACCTTATAATTTTCAAGTACAGTGAGGCTTAGGTACACCACCCACATGGCCACCTTTCGCTCCTAGATCTCTCCAGCCCATGTCTGGCAGACAGCGTTGTAGCATCCACCATGGGCAACGAATCATCAACCCCCATCACCGATAGGCATGCTGCGACACAAGGTATTATCTTCCCCTTAGCCGCCAGAAAAGATGAGGATGCTTCCGACCCCTCTAGACTTGAACTGGTGCCGTCACGAAGCCTCAACACCAGGGCTCCATACATACCGTCGGGGCTCCGGTCGGCGTGTACAATTCGTACGCGGATATTCCATCGGCCCCCTGAGTAGGCAAGCAGTATGCCCTTCGGTCTCCAATTTTTCGGATGCCTGGGAGATTATTCGCCCTGTGACTAACCAGGGGGATAGATAGCACATACCTTCCTTATCAAGATGAACACTGAGCTGTGACGAAACAATGCACATATCTAGTCCCTCATAGGCACCAAACAGGCGACCAAAGAAAGAACTTATAATATATAGTCATCCAGGTTCGAGAAATTGGATGAGAAAGGCCCGGCTGGGAGAGTAGAAGGAGACGCCCCGGCATACGACCGCGAATACGTACCGCGCCTGACGTGTGCCCGGGTGAATGACTCAATCTCGAAGGTCGACCCATCAATTCTATCCAAAATTGATATGCCTACCCATCGCGACCGAGCCGCCCAGGAATTTGCATAGAGCATACCCAATATATGCACCGGTAACGATCGTCACCGGCCATTTCTGCCACTCTCGATCCCTATCATCGGGAAGTTAGAAACCGGTCCGGACACTTCGTGCATCGTAGGCTTAACATACCAGTCCAAAGGTATCGGGATTGCCCCAAGCCATGCCCCGATGAAGACCCCCAGGGAGCCTCCCACCACCTCATCAACGGGCACGAGGAGCCCTGAGAGTTCGCGCCATTTGGCGGCATTAACTCCATGCGTGTATACCAAAGGCTGAATTGCCAGCAGCGACATATGGCAGGCGCAGAGAAAGGTATGCGGCAGATGCGTGGTGATCGGAGCGCCGAACAGGATGAGGACGATGGTGAGGAGAACGGGGCCTAAGACCATGGCGAGCGTAAGGGCGAGAAGGGAAGTCTACCCCACGTCAGCGGCATATCACCACCGTGTGAGCCATCCTTACAGCAAGATTCGTCGCATATCCTCCCGTCTGCTTCGCCCCCCCTTTTTTCTTCAAGCCCGCTTTCGTCGCTTTTGGCGCCGGCATATACGACGACGTCCCCGTGGGCGGGAGGCAGATCGTCGTGTACGTGACTTGCAGCAGCGCCAGCGGGAGCAGCGACATGGCCAGCGCGGAGATCGGGTCGGCCACGATGCTTGGGAATTGGAGAAGGTAGCTGCTGAGCAGGATTGCGGGATGGAGGTGGGTGAAGACGCGCGCCGCAGAGGTTTCCAGTAGGGGGATAGGTCGAGGCTTGGGGGAGGGCTTGGGTGCCGGCTGCGATATTGGGTTGCGCTCCATGGTGGGATCACGAAATCGGGGGGTTCTATGGGATTGATGGGGATGATGGGGATGAGCAATGGTGGATGAAGGGACAATTCTACTCCGTATTGTTGCGAATGGCCATGTCAACAGATAGAAAGTTATTAGCATCTAAAGCTATCCAGAAACGCAACATATCTAATTATTAGCTAGGGACTTTTAGGGTTCCCAGTATATTGGAGCTTGGCTGACAGGGACTGGCGTCCTTACAGCCTTGGCAATTATTATCTGAACTTTCTGTATAGTAAAGAGGCGACAGAGGCTGCTACTGCATACCACCTTGATCAATAATTCTAAAGCCAACAGATGCGCCATCCTCGGCTTGCCTATTCAGTAAATAATGAAATGTCCCTTCGGTCATCGGTGAGTTTGGTCGTGATCCGTGGAATTACGCCCTCATCAACATGAAGTCATTTTTCTTTCCCGCGATACTGCTATTGCCCGTGGCAGTAGCGCAAAACATAGTCACTTTCCCTACAGATATCGAAGTTGACCTCGTTGTTCCGCGACCGAACACATCATACCTCGTCCAGTCGCCGTTCCCGCTCATATTCGCGATTCAAAATGCAAAAGTAGCCTGGGACTTCGGGTTCATATTTCGCTGGGAGTTGTTTGGCAAGACGGCCCTATACGACGACGGACGGACGGGGGGCATCGTCTCTGGCGGAGAACCGCCAGCCGCCCTCGGACCCGTTCTTCATCGTCAACTCCACCACGATCATCGGAAACTGGCAGGACTACTGGGCGCCTTCGTCTCTGCAGAAAACGACCACGTGGACGCTGAGCTGGGAGCTGAAACTCAACACCAACTGCACGGAAAAGGACGGTCTGTTGTGGATTGGCGCAGGCTACGTCGCTGCAGAGGGCACCTTTACCTTCAATACCTCGGACTCGGGCAACCTGCCGTCCATCCAAGGGGGTGGCGAGTGCCCGACCGCGGCGGGCGTCATTGGAATCGAGGCCAACTTGACGGCGGGCTGCCCTCATCTGAGCGAGGCGGGTGGCTCCGCCAACCCGTGCGCCGTCGCGTTGGATGATGCTAATATAAGTAGTATATCCGCGCAGCTACCTACGCCTACAAAAGTTGGAATTTCTACAACCAGTAGAATACCTTCAGCGACGCAATCCGTAGTTACGACAAGGGCACCGAACGGCTCTCCTGCGACAGGCGGCGGGGCGACAGCTGGAGCATATCTTTCGAGGGATTCTCTCTTTCTGCTAGTCGTGATTGCTGGAGCGATGGGAGCCGGCATGCTTATGCTGTAGAGATATGATTTATGAACTAATATGAAGCAAGGGATGGCATCCGGCAGATGGAGGAAATGGTGACTGGTGATTTGTCTCATCTTGTTTTCTCATTCATTGCGCAAGCTCTACAGACCTTGGACAGTCGTTGAGATAGGAACTATAGTAACCAAAACGCTGTTTCCTACCTCGGCCCCCCATCTTTGATTATTCATATTCTCTACTTGCATTCTCGCATTGTTTCAAACACGAACGCCAACAAACCCTCTCAGTTCTCACCATTCAATCACTCAATCACACGCCGCTGCCTTAACTCCTACTTCGCCATCAACTAACACCACCAAAGCGAGTCTATTCCTCTATTTTTTATTGCTAATTGATCCACCGTTGTCAGTTGTATCCTGAAAAATGCGTCAAACGCGGGCTACTTTGCCTGATATCTCCCTCGCCAAATCAGCTGTTGCCCTCAATGGTCTCCTCCAGCTCTCCAGCTCTCCAGCTCCGCAGCTTTCCGAAAGGCATACCTAAGGTTTCACGTGCAGGAATATCACGAGTATACACGCTATCCCCCTTACCTAGGTCCTGGACGCACAATATCCCTCAAAAACATCAAGTAGGAGGAAGATATCGATCTCTGTGGTCATGTCAACAAAGCGCGCATCTTGGATAACGAATATCAATGCGTGTACAAAGGCATGAATAGACCGATGTACTTTCTACATGACACCGAGGTTCTCGAGCAAGAGCTGCGAAATTTGGTGGTGTTTCATGGCAGCAAGCGGATCGAGCAGCTATTTGCAGCGGCGGTATCTAGCAGTTCATACCACACCAGGGAATCCGGCGCCGCACCTATTCTTCGTGGTATCCTTCTCGAATATCATTCAAACGGTACGCTTCATGATATATTGCAATCCCCGGAACCTTGGATCATCGCCAGTCCTGGTGGCTACAATGGGCATGGGACATCTCAACGGCTTTGGCATCCGTGCATCAGTTGGGGGTGACGCATATGGATCTAAAACCAAAGAATGTGCTAATTAGCAAGGAATGGAATGCTCTTGTCATCGAGGTTGGGGGCGTTGGGGGCGTTGGGGGCGTTGGGGGCACCGCTGATGAGTGGTTGCTACCAGAACTATTTGAGTCGCCGGACAGGTGTTCAGATACCTGGGAATTGCGAGTGTAGAGCTATACGTGGGCACGCAGAAGAAGAAGAAGAAGAAGAAGAAGATAGGTTACTATTACTTCAGATTGCTCAAAAGGCTGAACAAACCCGTGGCCGGGTCTCTCTCGCCGCCATTTCTGATCGATTCTCCCAAGTCATCTTGGAACAGTAGTTAGGTTGACAAATTTTGGGAGGCCGGGGTCAAAGAATCCATGCGTTTTATAAATGCTTTTTTTCGGATTCTTTTGCCCATTCGATCCAACAGAAGATACAGCAGGAAAGCAGGAAAGCACCCTCACAAATTTCCGAAGCGGGATCTAGGCGTACGTTGCAAGATCGTACGGTCCTCCTTTTTCCAACGCCCGTTTGTATGCCGGCCGATTTATCACTGTGTCGTGCCATTTGGCTAATTTGGGATATTTCTCCAATTTGATGTAGCCTCCGCCAACCGCCTGGTCCATGGGAAAGATCATGTTGAGGTCAGCCAAGCCGAGTTTCTTGCCTGAGAACCACGGTCGCTCCTCGGACAGTGCATCATCTAGGATTTGGTAGGAGATAGTCAGATCGTTCATGAAGTGAAGGCGGATAGGCAGCACCATTAGCAGGGTAAGCTGTCGTAATGGGAAGAATAGCATGGCTGGAATGACTTCGAACGTGACGATGAAGTTGACTTTGGCCAGTAGAGAGCCATTCGCGAACTCCTGGAAGAAGGTGTCTCGCGCTTTGTCTTCCTCTGACTCCGGGATCCAGATGCCGTCGGTGTAGTGGTCCGAGATGAACTGGAGGATGAGTCGCGTTTCGGTCAGGACGTTCGGTATGATCTGATATGTGACTTCCGCTTCCCCGTCGACGTGTTCCAGCGTAACTGTGGGCGACTTTCCGAGCGGAAAGTGTGATTTGAGTACTTTGGTGGTGTCCGCGCCTCTCCGAGGAAGATTCACGATATTGTACTTGATGCCGGCGTCAGCAATCTCCTCTAGCGCCCAGAGAACTTCTCGGGCTTTGGAGGAGGACATGTTGTACACCGTCGGGATGGTCTTTTGTTGCGAGTTTCCGTCCATTTTGATTGTTTTTCGGGTGGATTGCAGCCGATGGCGAGCGAGTCTTTCAAGTCAAGGATTAATTTCGAACAGCATACGGAAGGTGGGAGGTTGATGTTTGGTTGATGACGACCCAGGCATATATACGTACTCGGTACTACGTACGGAGTATGGTATTTGAAAACCGGGACCCTTGGTCAAGACCACTGCACAGGAGGATTTCGACCAAGTGAATATAAGATCATAGACTAATCATCAGATTACTCACTTTTCGTATAGAATACGGAATATACGGTACCAGGGACGTAAGTTTAGTCTGTAATCTTATATTCAATTTGTCCGAATCCTCCTGTCCCGCAAGTCTTGGCCAAGGGTCCCGATTCTCAAATACTGTCAGACTTTGCGGCATACGGATGTGACAGTCTTGGGCTTCGCCCAGTCTGTGTGTTGTGGCCTAAGGCAGAAGGGATAGGTAGACCGTTTGCCCACAGATGTAAATAGCAGATCGCAGTGAGAGAGATCTTCTCCTTCTCTCTTTAGCAATTCAACAGCGTTACCAGCTTACCAAATCCTTCGTGGTTTGGGCCCATGACAACGGAGTATATTATACCATACCCTTTTGCTGGTAAACCTGCAGTACTCGATCTAAACCCTATTCGGTCAGAGAGCTTAGTCCTCGGAGGGGATGGTCACTACGCGAATACTAGCCCAAGCCCCGGTCAGACGAGTAATGCACTGGGGGGAACATATCATATCACCTAAAATGGTAAAGCGTGTGCCAAGACATGCGGGGGATCACCTCCAGTGACTTCCTTCTTGCCATCTCTTCGGACGCCAACCTTTAGGCTTCCGGTTTATGGTATCAACAACGACCTCAGTAACCCTACAGTACTTACTTATGACTACGAGTCGAAGCCGATCATGGGATCCAAGACACCAGATGGCCACCGTCGAGGTCCAAATGGTATGGGCAGAGATATTGGGTATGCATTGAGCTATTCTGATATCTTAAGCAGAGTCATCGGCACACGCTGCAATTGCTGCCGTCAACCCTCCCAAGTCAGCAGCAGCCAGTGGACTCCTTCAGGGTGCACTCGAAGGGGAAGACGAAGACGGGGACGAGGACGACGCCAAGATTGGAGCCGAGCTGAAGTCCGGCGGCCAGTCCAACGATAGTATGCCAACCTGACGTTAATACACGCTTGAAGCTAACCCTCGAAGACAAGAAGAAGAAAAGGAAGAGGACCAAGAAGAAGAAGACAAAAGCACTGGATAGACATCAGTCCATTCCTCCCAGGGTTGCACTCGTCAACCTCTTTCACGATCAGCGATATCCGGAGGGCGAGATTGTCGAATATGCCACCGACAATGATAATCTCCTACGCACCACGGCCGAAGAACTTCGTCACCTATCCGTCGTGAACAACATGGATGATGAGTTCCTGAATGACTATCGCAAAGCGGCCGAAGTCCATCGTCAGGTCCGCCAATATGCGCAGACGATCGCAAAGCCCGGCGTTCCCATGAGCCAGCTCGCCCAAGAGATCGAGGACGGCGTTCGGGCACTGACCAATCACCAAGGTCTTGATACCGGAGACGCTCTCAAAGCCGGCATGGGATTTCCGACTGGGCTCTGCTTGAACAACGTAGCGGCGCACTGGACGCCCAATCCTGGTGCCAAGGAGGTTATCCTCCAGTACGACGATGTCCTGAAAGTGGATTTCGGGGTACATGTCAGCGGCAGGATTGTTGATAGCGCCTTTACCTTGGCTTTCAATCCTGTCTACGACAATCTGCTCGCGGCCGTCAAGGCAGCCACCAATACGGGGCTCAAGGTAAGCGAATCTGCTCTGCATGGCGTCTGCAACGTTGAATAATCGCGCAGGAAGCTGGCATCGATGCCCGGATCGATCACATCAGTGGAGAAATCCAAGAAGTGATGGAGAGCTACGAAGTCGAGATCAACGGAAAGATCATCCCTGTCAAAGCGGTTCGGACCATCACTGGCCATAACATCTTGCGCTACAAGATCCATGGGGACAAGCAAGTCCCCTTTGTCAAGACCAAAACCAACCAACGCATGGAAGAAGGTGATGTGTTCGCCATCGAAACCTTCGGTACCACCGGCAAAGGTCATCTCAGGGATGACGTAGGTGTCTACGGCTACGGGCGCAATGAGCATGTCAGCGCTGCTGGGCTCCATCATGCCTCTGCGAAGTCGCTGCTGAAAACGATCGATCAGAACTTCGGAACTCTTGTCTTCTCCCGAAATTACCTTGAGCGCATGGGAGTGAAGCATTACCACCTCGGCATGAAAACGCTCGTCTCGAACGGCATTGTCGAGTCCTATGGGCCGTTAGTCGACGTTCCTGGCTCGTACGTCGCACAGTTTGAGCATGTGAGTATGGTCCACAGCTGAAGACGCAGAATATGCTGACGCCATCTTCTCAACAGACCGTTCTGCTCCGGCCCAATTGCAAGGAAGTGATCTCCCGAGGAGACGATTACTAAGGGAATGTGGGAATTCGGGGGATAAATTGATTCTGGGAATGGTAGCTGCATTTGATTCTCTGTGTACCTGACTTCAACAGTCATGGAAAAAACCACCTTGGTAAGGCATTTCAACACGCCTTATTTATAGTATTATCTGGCCGATGACGCTCTTTTCAACCGCAAATATCAAAAATCGATTGCACCGTGTTTCATTGTCTCAAGCTACTGCGGTGTGAAACTGCGCTTTCGTTCTCTCACAGATTTCTACCACTGACGTGTTTATTCGCGAGAGTTGTTGACACGCTTGAGCGAGCAGCTTGGATTGAGACTCCATTCCAACCATTATCAATTGACGCAAACCCCGCTACGCTGCTCGAAATCAGTCATCAGAACCGCAAAGACCCTATCGTCAGCTTACATCCTCTTATTGAGGGGCGCAACAGCTCGATTATATTTGATCGACATGTCTTTCTATATTTCGGGTTTCTCGTTCTTTTCATAGGGGCGTCCGAGCTGAGAGGAAATATTGCCACTCCCCACTTGCCAGTTGTGGAGTGTGGACTTGATCTTGCGGGGTTTCGCCGTTCCGGGTTCGAGTAAGCTATCCCGGATTGGGAGCGCTATTTACCCATTTTCCTATGCAGGAATACGAGGTAGGACGGACTATCAAACACTACCTCTGCTGTTCAGCTGTCGGACACACTGCGACTTGATTCACGATGTGTCGATGTCCCATCACCAGCTGTTCCTTTCTATGCGAACGCGGCCGCAACCATGGCTACGCAGAGAAGCGAAACTATGACCTCAAGTCCAACTCTGGTCTCCAGGCCAATCACGAATACCAGCTCCACAAACGTTTCGGCCGCGACTGGCGTACCCTTTGAGTGCGAGCTTCAGCTCGCCCATGACCTGGAATACCTTCCCACCGGCGTGGATGAGAAGCGTCGCGTGTTGCTCCGGCGGGATTCCGACTATCAAACCCTCCCCGGCCAGCCTCGCGTGCGGTTAAACTCCGTCCAGTTGCCGGAATACCTGCTGTAAGTCGCCGGCAAGCAAACAGCGATGGCCCTCCCGGAAATATAGAGAACGTGGTGGGCTAATGGTCTATAAAGGGAACATTCTATCATTGACTTTTTCGACACCCATCTTATAAGGGTGCGGCAACATGCCCCCTACGATGGCATCTCGTGCTTGCATGAGCAAGGGGTTCTCGGCCTCCGAGTGATCTTGACGGAACGGATCCGCCTGCACCTAATACGGACGGACGATCGCATGTTTATCCGACCGCTCCCCTCCTATCTGACGTCCTTTGCATTTTGGGAGTTCCTCCTAGACGAGGAGAACGAATCATTAAGTCCGGATGATCGAATGCGCATTGTGCACAACACATTTGGCTTTCTCCGGACCTACTACTACCTCATCCGTTATCCGTCCGATTTCCGGCTGGCGCAGAAGTTGGGTCTACTCCCGGCGGATATCGCATTCGAACCGTTCGCGCATTTCATCGCGGCGTTTTCGGACCTGGCGAATGATGTGTTGCTGGAAAAGGCGCCCCGATGGACGTTCGGCGAGCTGGACCTGAGCCATCTGAACTCGGCGTCGCTGGTATGGCGGTGGCATAATTACTTCAACCTTTACCCCTTCCGAAACCATGTGCTCATCAACAAATACTACGGCCCGGTGTTGTTCCTGTTCGCTACCTTTAGCGTTGCATTGTCTGCGATGCAGGTATGGGCACAGCTCTTGGACCTCCAGGACTATGATTCGGAGAAAGAGGCCTCTGGGGTGGGGTTTATGTGGTGGTTTGCGATGGAAAGCATCGGCTATTCTTTTGCGTTGGGCGCCTGCTTCCTGTTTGCCTACCTCTGGACTGCCTCCGTTGATGCCAGAAGGGCCAATCGGGCTATGAAGAAATGGAAACGAGAGACAGGGGCCAACCACGACCAACCAAGTCTAGCAAGGTCATTTTTGAGCAGATGGCTAAAATAACGGACGTGTCTGCTAGGCCCACTGGGGGAGTTTAGGCTACAAACTAATGCCCTCAAATGCTGAGAGATCACGGAGACTTGGGCAGCAAGTTGCGCAGCGTGAGGTCGTACACCACATCTTCAACCTCCTTCATCTGAGCATATCGTTTAGTCAACATCGAAGTTTGAAGAATGATGGAAGCGAGACCGACCTTGTACTTGATACCGTCACTTCGCTTCCGCAGCGCATCGTTCTTGAGGTTCAAGAGGAGGAATGCGCTGTGGAGATCTTTGATAAACCGGCTGATTTGCTGCGGCCGCTCGTAATCCCCGAGCGTGACGGAATTCCGAGCGAGGCGCGACTGCTCACGATTAGTGTCAAATACTGCTTTGCGAAACAGAATTGGGACCCACAAGTTCCTCAATAAGAGAGAGCAGGGCATGTAAATACTCCTCGATGGTCAGATGGAATTCGTCTCGATCTTTCAGGTTCGCCGGCACTGGATGCATCAGAATGGTCAGCGCATTTCTGATATTCCAATTCCGCAACTCTTGCCTTGCATGATGTCCGCAACTTCGTCGATGGTCAGGAGCTTCCCAATTTCCTTTCTTCCTTCAGATTGGCCTGGTTGGTTGGCGAACCCTCCTAACCATCCGCAGTAGACAATGTCGAAAACCTGATTGGCTTAGCATAATGAAGCGTGGAGAATATCTGGCGGTGCTTACCAGGTCCTGAATCTGTCGTGACCAGATCCCGTTCCATCGATAATACGGATGCTGCGAGGCAACCTGCACCAATTTCGATAGAGCTGGCAGCTGCTGGCGTATTGATGCTTCTGATGCTTGAATTACTGAGGCCACTATATTGGATGTCAGCGTATTCGGCATGTAATGAAGCTCGTTCGACCCATGGTGACGTACAGGACTTGGAAGGAATGGCATGCGTTTTAGACAATGCAGCTTTGGTAGATTTGCCTTCAAACTGTTTATCAGCTGCTACTCCAGTGGCTTCTGATGATTTCGTCCACTTGCTTACTTTGTTTTTCTAGACGATCCACGATTTCACGAAGCCCCTTGAACAAATCAGCCATGTGTGTATTCTGGGTAGAAGCACCTCCTACCTCCTGGACCACCGCGTCTTCATCGATCTTCCGCTGTAGTTGATCGAATATGGCCGGATCAACCAGCCCTTTGACCGAACTGGAATCCATGATGGTTGGTATTATGGATGCGATTGGGAGGATGAAATTGAGGAGTGGGAAATGTTCAAGTCGGTTGGAGACAAAGGTTGGAGACAAAGTGTTGATAGATGATACAGGTAGGTGTATCAACAAACAGCACACAATGAAAAGCACTCCACTTGTAAAAGCTAGGCAATTGCTTCGGATCCTACGCGACGATGATTGGCAGTTACAAGAAGTCGACTAACTATAATTTCTTAGTTTTATACTACGAATCTAGTAATACTACACCAAAGTCTAATACTCCTCCCTCGTATATCACCACACTACCAGCTCCGTACCTTAGTAATAATAAGTCAGGTCTGTTTTTCAGTTGCCATTTTCGGTCATGTCCCCGCTAAAATCCCTGTCGCATATCTGTGGCGTTAATCGCTGAAGTGGCTGAACACATACTGATTTAGATCCGTTCCATCAGATCTACGATTATTAACGATATGCTTCCGGAATTCAACATCTTGCACTACATCCATGCCCATTGCCGCCAAATACCCTCAATATTCACACCTTATGATGCTTGGTTGAAGCTGTAGTGAGTTTGACTAAAAGCATCCCGGCGAGGAAGTCCTTATATACAGTCCGTACATACATCATCGAGACTTCCGCTCCTTCACTGCATCGGAATTTGTTCTTACTCTTACTCCTTCCACAGTTTCAACAGACCTCTACCCGATAAATACATGATAATATCACCACTGGCAATGGCTGAACCTTCAATCACGGCACGCACTCCTATCTTCTAGGCACAGTTCATCCTCAACCGCCGCAACCCTATCATAGAACAGAGTGCACCCGGATCATTAAAGTCGCTCAATGTCGAATCCACGACTTCATACAAGATCCAGTGCCTCAGCATACCATCCGAGCTAGCTCTGCACCATGAACCGCATGGGAGCCCCCGAACGAGACGCTGTCAAGAATCCATACCACTACGAAGGCGGACAACCCGAATTCACCGGTGTTCTACTGGGAGTTGTTCTTCTGCTCTCTCTCGCATGGCACTTCCTTTGTCAATATAATCTGGCGAACACTATCCACCAAACAATACGTAGCGTGTCGACCAGGCTTCATTCCGCCCTTCCCCGCTGGCTCATAGGAGATTCAGAACACGCAATGCTACATCATCGGACGGAGTCGATAAGAAAATTACTGGGCTTCGAAGGAGCGCCATTGGTGAGGTCGCTGGTACAGGGCGACCGCTCTAGATTTGCCAGCTGGGGGCGCAGCCCTCCTGGGCTCGGCAACTGGGATAATTCCTGTTACCAGAACTGTATAATTCAGGTGAGAATGGGTGTATGTTCCAACGCTTTCATGACACTGACACCGACATCAGGGCCTTGCCTCCTTGCACTCCCTCAAGGATTTCCTCTCCGCACCATCCATGAACTTCCATCGCCTCGAAGAAAACTCAACAATACATTCCCTACAGGAGACATTATTGAAACTGACCGATCCTGCAAACGGTGGACGTCAACTATGGCTCCCAGGAAAACTGAAATCAATGAGTAGCTGGCAACAGCAAGATGCTCAAGAATACTTCTCGAAGATTATGGAGCAAATGGACCAGGAGGCTCGGAAAGCAACCACTATCAATTCTCTGTTATTGGGGTTGAAAGATATACCGGATTCCAATGAGACCTTGCCAGATGCAGAGACTGCATCGCATCTCCAGTCGCTCAGACTTCACAACCCTCTTGAGGGCATGCTTGCTCAAAGAGTTGGATGTATCAACTGTGGCTATTCCGAAGGTCTGAGCTTGATCCCGTTCAATTGCTTGACGGTAGCTCTTGGCCGAAGCCACTTATACGACATCCGTGATTGCCTTGATGAATATACCAAACTCGAACCCATCGAAGGCGTCCAGTGCGCCAAGTGCTCGGTCCAGCACCATTTGGAAGGCTGTATGAGAATGGCCACCGAGAAGAAAGATGGCTCATCTCTCGATACGTTTCATCAGGCCGTCCAAACCAGGGTGAACACGCTGCGGGCCGCACTCAACGACGAAGATTTCTCGGACGATACCCTAACAAAGAAGTGCAAGATCCCGAAGCGACAATGGGTGTCCAGCACGAAGACCCGACAAGCCGTCATCGCGCGACCTCCGCAGTGCTTAGCCTTTCACGTCAACCGAAGTGTTTTCGACGAAATGACGGGCACCCAGTGGAAAAATTATGCGGCTGTTCAGTTTCCACTGTTCTTAGATCTAGATGAATGGGGCCTAGGCTCGAAGGTGGTCTCGAAACCGATGCAAGAGCCCCCGTCCGAAACGCCGAACATCATCCCAGGCGAAGAAGCGTGGATCATGAATCCGAATGTCACGATGCTCCCGAATGGAGGAGACCAATCGTCATCCGAGCCCCACTGGCGGTACCGGCTACGCGCGGTCATCACTCACTACGGAAGGCATGAGAATGGCCACTATATATGCTTTAGGAAACATTCCGGCGGACTTGGGTCCGACTCCGATGGAGATACCCCAACGCAAGAGAATGCCGAGGCATCGAAGGATTCCTGGTGGCAGTTGAGCGATGAGGATGTCGTCGAAGTGTCGGAGGACAACGTTCTGTCACAAGGAGGCGTCTTCATGCTTTTTTACGAGCAGGTTCCCGTCGACGGGATCTCGGTAAGCCCAGATCAGCAGCAGGACCATTCCACCGCGGAAGATGTGCACATCACTCCACCTCTTACGGAGGCCGATTCAACCCTTTCCTTGCCAATTCCATCACACCAAGAACCGGATGTGGAGCCAACAGCTGAGGTGCATCGAGTGGAATCCATTCCAGCAATCCCTCCGGAGGAACCGAGTGCCAACCCCATCGAACCCGAATCGACTACAAGCGAGGCGGACGATCACGAGAACCACATGTCAATAACCCATTCCAAACTCTCGCCCGAAAAACCTCCCGACCACGAAGATCGCGCACCGGCCCGGATGCGCACGGCGACGACGCCCACCGCAACCTTCCAGGGTCCGAAAGTGCGGATGGTGTCCATCTAATTTTGACGGACTTTTTGGCTTTGCGCTCGTCCGGTCGCGTGGGAAGCGGGGATTGGCTTCAGGCGTTTGCATCATGATATCCGGGCCTGGGAGGACGGTGGAAATGCGGATTCTTTCGCTTCCGTTGCATGAGAATTGGCTAAGGCGGCATGGGATGGCGTTCTTGTATGTGTGTTTCCATACAGAACTCGGGTATAGAGTTTTGATGATAACGAGGGGGATTAGGGTGGAATTCATGGCGTACTAGAAGGTCGGATGGTTGCGTCTAATTCAACACAACCACTGCCTCGGATGCATGTACCTATGCGATGTGTTACGATGAATCTTATTCATAATTATTACGGTATTTTTCCGGAGGTCCACGCTGGTCTGATGAGAGATGAATATAGAATGGGTCTATGGCGTCAACCTCTGGGAGATGCTGCTGGTTCGGATCAAGGCCTCAAATTTGTGTGAACAAGGTCTTCGTGTGATATCAAAGGGAATTCTAACATCATGATATTCTCGGACAGAGCTGAAGGAGATTAGATAGTCCATTGTGCCTAGTAATTAAGCACGAGATTTGTACATTAGATGGTACAGTAGCGGGCATGAGGGTCCTGAGGCCTATCATGGGCAATTGAACCAAATTGAGCCGCCGTCCTTCCGCTCCAACGCGAGTTCCGCAGAATCACAAACACACCCTCCCATCGAACGAAGCACGCGACACGTCTTTCCGTCGACCTAATGCTGACTCCACTCAATGGTATTCAAATCCACCCCCTCCTGCACCAGCTCCCACAACGGGCTCAACTCCCGCAAGAAACTCACCCGCTCCTGCACCGCTTTCAGCACGTAATCGATCTCCTCCTCCGTGGTGAACCGGCCGATGCCGAACCGGATGCTGCTGTGCGCGCTCTCGTCACTGTTGCCCAGCGCCCGCAACACGTAGCTCGGCTCGAGGGAGGCGGAGGTGCACGCACTGCCAGAGGAGAGGGCGATGTCTTTCAGCGCCATCAGGAGGGATTCCCCCTCGACGTAGGCGAAGGAGACGTTCACGCAGCCCGGATAATGCTGATTGGGGTCTCCGTTAAGTGACGTATGCTCTAATGAAAGCAGGCCACTGAGTAGGCGGTCGGATAAGTACTTGATGCGCTTGGTATCATACTGCCAGCAGGTTAGCAGATGCTAAGTATGATGTAAATGACACAAAGCATATTGGAAGCAGAAACAAAAACTCATAAACCCTGCAATACTTCAACACGGTACGCTATACAAAACAAATAAAGACGTTACTCGCAAGGCACTCAGAGAGCCATGCACGAAAAAGCAAATAATCATTGGAAATACCGCTAGGACACGGTCGGGTTAACATACCTCCATTTCCACTTTGGCAATACGAGCCGCTTCACCAAACCCAATCGAGAGAGCCGGAGCCAAGGTCCCGCTTCTGAGTCCTCGCTCCTGCCCACCTCCGGTAATGATGGGGTCCAATCGGACCCGCGGTCGCCGGCGGACGTAGCACGCACCGACACCCTTCGGACCATAGATCTTGTGGCCCGATATCGACATCAGATCCACGTTCATCTCGTTCACATTGAGGGGGATTTTCCCGACGGCCTGTGCGCCATCGGTATGGAAGAAGATCTTTTTGCTGCGGCAGAGGCGGCCGATCTCCGCCATCGGCTGGACGACGCCGATCTCGTTGTTGACCGTCATGATGCTGACCAGACAGGTTTCGGGCCGCATGGCAGCTTCCAGCTCTTTGAGGTCGATCAGGCCGTTGCTGTCGACGGAGAGGTACGTCACGCTGAACCCTTCATCCTGCAGATGTCGGCAGCTGTCCAGGACGCATTTATGCTCAGTCTGGCAGGTGATGATATGGTTTTTCTTGCCGCCCTTTTTGAAGAACCGGGCCACCCCTTTTATGCTCATGTTATTGCTCTCCGTGGCGCCGGACGTGAAGATGATCTCCTTCGGGTCCGCACCGATCAGCGCGGCGATGTGCTCGCGCGCCTTCTCGATCGCCTTCTCCGTCTCCCAGCCGTACGCGTGCGTTCGCGAATGGGGGTTGCCGTATAGTCCTGTCATGAACGGAAGCATAGCGTCCAGCACGCGCGGGTCGGTGGGCGTCGTGGCCTGCATATCGAGGTAGATCGGCCGCGATCCTTCATCCATGACGGTCGCCTGTTTGAGGATACCTGGGGAATTTTAGCAGATAACCCAAACCAGCTCGAAGAGACATACCAGCACTCGGACTGAGCATCGCATCTCCCGGCAACCCGGTCCCAACAGTCACATCTTCGGGCCGTTTCCCTGTCTGTTGCATGAACTTCTTCTGGTCCGATTTGATGGCCGTCTCGACACTGACGGTCGCCTGCACCGGCTTCGACGCCGACACGTAGGACCGTCGGGCAAAGGAACCATGGTTATTTATGCATAGCGGCGACAGGCACGCTGCTGGTCTCGAGCCGGCTCGGCGGCTACAAGCCCTTGAGGCCTGTCTGGCGACGGTCGGTACAGTGCTCGCCATGACGATGATTTTGCACTGCAAGAAGTGATGGTATCTACAAGAAGGTATCGAGTTATGCAAAACTTAAGACCGAAGCTATGGGTAGTCGAAAATGTAGTATTAGTAACATCGAGCTCTCGAGGACGGGATATCACGTGCATTCAGCTTAGTAATCGACGTTAATATGACGTTCCACGCCTCATCGTCATCTCGTCCGATTTGCTCTGCCAACGAAAGAAGTAAATCCAGTGCTTATGTACAGGTACTACACCAACTACCGCTGCATGGAGTGCGATCGGACATCTAATATTAATTCTAATAAGACGAGCTGCACACATCAAGTCCACTTCCCTTTCTCAATCGGACCGAAGCAGTGGTGATGACAATGGCTCAGCCACATCAACCGTCATCATAATTCTTTGGTCCCGTAGCGCCCTGCTGCTCCCTGCCAGGCTGAGTGGCACCAAAACGGTAAAAGATATTCGTATCCCACCAGGGCCTCACCGAATCTTCCGGCGCTGCTGACGCGCTTCTGTCTCAATTACCTTCTTCACTATCATCTACCCTTTCACCACGAAGATACTTTGTTTCCCACCAATTCCGAGCAATCCGCCGAAACCTACAGAAACCATGAGTTGGAAAGGCTTCCAGAAAGGTGTCACACGGGTATGCGCCTCTTCCGGCTCGCCCGGCATGAAACATAGCGAAGTCTAACCAACATCTAGGCACCTCAAACGTTCAAGCAGAAGTTCAATATCGTATGTCTCGGAGAATCCATGCCTGCGCACGCCAGGAAGGCTAACGAAGCCCGACGTACAGGGCGAACTCACCAAAGACCCGATCTATGTCGATGCCGAGCGCCGTTTCGAAGAATTGGAACAGGAGACGAAAAGGCTAAAAGATAATTCGGAGAGGTAAGGAGGTCTTCGACCGGAACTGGGGAGAAAGTTAACTAATTGGTGTCTGCCAGGTATACGGGTGCGATCAACTGTTGGTAGCCTACAATGCCCGATCCCCTTCGCCTGCTGACCGCTTGCAGCGATGCTCAACCATCAAATAGAATTCTCGAAAGCCTGTGCGGAACTCTATAAGCCGATTTCCGGACGCATGTCGGATCCCGACTCGTTTGTCCAGGAAGGCAATCCAGAAGGGATTCGAGCATGCGAGGAATACGAATCGATCGTCCGGGATCTGCAGGAGACGCTGAAGCCGGAGTTGGAGATGATCGAGGCGCGCGTCATCAAACCGGCCGACGAGCTCCTGGAGATTATCAAGCTGGTGCAGAAAACGGCGAACAAACGGGATCATAAGCAGCTCGATTACGACCGCCGCCGCGCTACGCTGAAGAAATTACAGGAGAAGAAGGACAAGACCCTTAAGGACGAGAAAGCGCTCTACAAAGCCGAGAATGATGTGGAGCAGGCGACGCAGGACTTCAATTACTTCAACGACCTCCTCAAAACCGAGCTGCCGCAACTTTTCCGATTCGAGCGCGACTTCATCAGCCCCCTCTTTCAATCCTTTTACTACATGCAACTGAACGTTTTCTACACACTGCACGAGAAGATGCAGTCCATCGACATCGGATACTTCGACCTCGCCCTCGACATCGAAGGCGCATTCGCCAAGAAACGAGGGGACGTCCAGGAGCAAGCCGAGAAGCTCTCCATCGTCCGCCCCAAGGCCGCGGCCGGCAAACCGAAACCCGGCATATCGAAATACGTGAGCAAATACGCCAAGAACCCCACGTCGTCCTCCGCCTCCACCGCCAATCCAGAGGACGGCATCGACAACCCTCCACCACCATACAGTCCCGTCACGCATTCCTCGCTCTCCTCTCCGTCTGGCCACCTCGCACCCCCCGGCGCAGCCACCGGCTCCACACCATTGTCAACCGCCGCCGCCGGGAAAGCCAAACCGCCGCCGCCGAAACCCAAGCCAAGGCGACTGAGCGGCGCGCCACCGCCGGAGACCGTGACGGCGTTGTACGATTACGAAGCGCAGGCGGAAGGCGATCTGAGTTTTTTGACGGGCGATGTCATTGAGATCATCCAGCGCAGTGAGAATTCGAATGAGTGGTGGACGGGGAAGCTCAATGGGAAGCAGGGGAAGTTTCCAGGTTCGTTCCATGGCTGTTTCGATTCCTCGAATTGCTCCGAGCTGACAACCGTGCAGGTAATTATGTGCAACTCAAGTCATGACACGATGGCGGTACCTCAAGACTCGGACCTGGTGTTTTGGGTTGGCTTGGTTTTACATTGTGTACGAGAGCAGCATTTTTCAGCGTTTGAATGCGAATTAGATAAGGGATGGTGTTCAGGTAGGATGCCTTACCGCCTACGGGTCACATTGGACGCACTCACGATAAGCATTCTGTATTGAACCAAGATTGCTGGAGGCTATAGTCATAAGGAGCAATATAAACAAGAAATGACCATGTTGGCTCTGGGTTGCTTCGTGTCGGTCCCCATCTTTATGCTAGACACGCAGCAGTGGAGGTGATGCTTCAGAGGAAATAGTTCACAGGGCCGTCCAGGAGACTCTAGACGTGAAACATCTCCTTTCCAAGGCCGTTCCCTCCTCCGCCCTCCGCAACCTGCTCTGCCGCCTTCAGCAAATCATACTGAATCCCCTCTCCCACCACACTATCCATCTGATACTCCGGATGCGTCCTCACGAACTCCCGCATCCACTTCGCGTTGTTCCACAGCCGCCCATCCGCCCGCTTCTGAATCAGCCCCAGGTACCGCTCCAGGTTGCACCGCGTCTCGATGTCGATGTTCACGCTATCGAGATAGCTTTCCACCAGCGGAATCAGCCCTGGGAATCGGCACGACGAGGCCGTCCCGTCCCCTCCGTACTGACCGTTGATCACCTCGTCGATCGACATCAGCTCATACTCGTCCTCCACGGGACCCAGCGGCGTAGCAGGACGACTCGGCGTCGGACTAGCGGTCCTGCTCGCTCCATTTGTCCCCGGCGCACGCCCGGGTGCGCGATTATGGAACGGGTTCTTCCGGAAATAGAACTTCTGCCCGTTGACAGCGTCGCGGGCGTGGGCGCGCTCCATGTTCTCGGTGACGCACGGCATGGGGAGGTAGAAGTTCAGGTCGAAGCTGAGGATGGCGCGGGTGATGAGGACGATGAACACCGAGAAGGCGGCGTTCTCGAAGTCGGTCATCTGGATCTCCATAGAGCGGAACTCGACGCGCCAGCCGGTGCCGTCGCCGGGGGGCGGGGGCTTGAAGCGCATGTGCTGCCAGTTGGTGGATTGGAGGTTCTCGAAGTGGTCGACTTTGGAGAGGTCGAGGGTCTCGAGGTCTTCGGCAAAGATGACAATGGGGTCGCGGATGAAGAGATGCGCGAAGTGGGTGGCGAGGATGTCGTCCATGCCGCCATCGATGAGCTTCTTCTTGAGCTCCTCGTCCACGACGAGATCCGGGTCGAGATACTCCTTCCTTAATCGCGGGTCTTTCGAGATGTAGGTCGAATTGGAGGCATATCGGGACTTCGGTATTCTCCAACGGTCGTTCTTGAGGGGCTAATCTCGCGTCAGTACTTGGCAACGCAATTTATCCCAGTGCGGAGCGAACCTCTTCTCCAAGTTCCTCTCTCGTGCGATCATCCACCGCGCGACCGATCTGATTCCACCTCACGTCCGTGTCTGCCAAGAAGCCCTTGTATATCGGCGTCGCAGCCGTCAGGGCCATCATGATAGGGCCAATGGGCAAGAGCTGGTCGTACATCTTCCGTCCTTCGTCGATGTTCTTGGCTTGGAATGTCATTTGCAAACAACAGCTGCCCATCCCGAAGGCCATCGCATCCATGTAGATGTAGTTCTCCTTGACCGCCCCTTTTCGGACATCGTCATCTTCCGGCCATTTGTAGAGGTCGTAGTTGACGGTTGGATCCATCCACGGCCAGGATGTTTTTTCGTCACGGAATACGGGCACGTTTACTTCAACCTTGCGACCCCTCCGCGACCGAATGTTGGCCGCGAGCGTTGGAAAACGGACGTGGGGATTTGCTATCTCGTCAGGAACGTATTGAGACCGGAGTTTCTCGCCGGACGGCGGATAATACGGCGTGATGTAATCTCCCAGCCCGAGGCGAGGGAATGTAGTCACCGTCATGGGGAATTCAGTGTCGCTCATGTGCTCTTTGGCAATTTCTCGCCTGCCCGTTCCTTAGCATCTTTGTCGCAACAGAACCGTGTCGAAACCTACCTCAATTTCATGTTCAGTTCAACGTCTAACAAATCTTTAAACCCGATCCCCCATGGTTTCCCCGGGGTGGCTTCCAGCATGAATCGACCAAACTCTGCATGGAATACGGGGGCACAATAGCCATTCCTAACTAGATTAGCGAATATTTTTGCAGAATTCGAGGAGCACTTACGTCGGCACCCCTCGTTTAACATCATGGACACCTCCGCCTTCCTTGACGAGTTTCTCATTCGACGCGAGAGCCTCCAGGATGTCCGATTGCCGGAGCGATAAGCGAACTTTACGGTGTTCGTCATCAAAGCAGACGACGAGGTACTCAACCTAAGGAGAGTCAATGTAGCTCACTGCAGTGGAAGTGCTTGTGCCTACCTCGTCACCCCACAATAGTGCATCCCGTTCTTTCCCTTTGGCCCGGTTCCATGTTGCGAGTAGTTGCTGCAGTACCCGTGTAAGCAAAGATTGTCTCTCTGGACGATTCTAAATATGCATACCTCAATTCCCCATTCTCGTACTTGCGCGGCTTTCTTCTTCGCTTCGGGCCACTCGAGCGGCGTCCCAAGGGCTCTATCGCATGAGATATCAGAACGTTGTCGGAGGCGGGATTCGGTAGACCATCTTACAGCAATCCCATAATTTAACCTTCGAATAGAATAATCGGCAACGGGCCGCACCACATATAGTCTAAAACTTAGGGGAAGAGAAATGGATAGATAGAGATGTGCGATAATCGAGGAATCTAGGAGGCATTCATAGCGGGTGCAAAGATTGATAGGGTTGCCACTTTGGGATTGAAGCTAATCTGATACCCGCGTGCCGCCTTACATGCCCGAATATTTCTAGGATGATGATGACGCATCAACGAGTAACCAAGGCAACCGAGACGGCTAGACGTAATTGCTAATCTGAAGGCGTAGACCCGATCCTATCGAGAAAGAGATATGAATGAGAAAGAGGGTAAAGATTGCCTATGACGGTCGAAGGCCTGGAGTCTCGTGAACTTGTCAACCTCTAAAGGGCGCCTCTGATTCGGCGGGAACCGTCCCACTTCCGTTCCCAGGACCAAATTCTTGGCTAATACGACGTACAAGCGTGGACTCTGGTCGATGGACAACCCCCGGAATGAGTTAGGACTTAGGAGTTATGATTAGCAATCCATAGCGGAGATTCAGATGTCCCACGCCAATGTGAACCTCCATGTCTAGTTGTCTACAGGAACCGAATTGTTCTCGCGGACTCAGGACGATCCGGGTCAACGCGTATGATTCCCCGGCAAATGGATACCCCCACGGCCCACGCCGTCAGCTGCTTCGTTGTGCTTTTCAGATTATTGAACGGAAATACGAAATGCATGAAACTCGCCGGCTTCGGTACAACAAGCTTATTGCGGTAAAAGGAGACCGGAGGTAAGAGGTAAGCAGTCCCTGGTGTTTGGCTCAAGTATCAAAATCATATCGTCAAGTAAGTTGGTGTCAAACAGAACCCAAGTCCTTTTCGAAGCGACGTCCGAGGCCTTCTTTAGTAAGGCTACACAGATGATCTGAACTTAGGGCGTCTGATAAATCACAAATGACATGTCACATCGGCATATTTTGTTTCCTAGCCTGCATGATCCAAGGGAGTGTGCCTGAGGGAGATATTTGGGAATTACCCCAGCTACTCGGGCGGTTCTAAAGTTCCCAACATTATCCCGATTTCCACTTCCCAAACCCTAATGTGCGATGTTCCCACCACTCACTAGGCAGCGGCCACGTACGACAAATTGACAATCGAAAGGATAGGCACATTGTCAATCCGTCATCTATCTCAACAGCGCCTAACTAGTCGAGTCGGACTATTGGTGTTAGGTAGCGTGCTTCGCTGAACATCCCAACGCTTTCAAGCAACCATCGATGTTGATACAGGTATCCTCTTGTTGCCTTCAAGGGTTCGAATGGGGCGGCACTCCAGTTGCGCGTATCGGCAAGCTTTCCAACAACGCCAATGCAGGTGAGCACCTCGTTCACGATCTCGCAAGCTGGTCTATCACGAACCCTCGGCTTCTAGCGGTCCGCTCCGCCCGCGGATTTATATTTCCGACTGCTTCGATCGGGGAGAGTACTACTTGACCCGATACTGAACGACAGGTGTAGTGAGGTCGACGGACCGTTACCTGGGAGATTCGTGAACCTAAAATCTACGACGGCGCGGAAACACGCAAGAGTAGATGCCGTGGGCTTCTGTTATGGAGGATGGGCAGCCTGTCGTCTTGAGTCAAAGAAGCACTAGCCGCTACTGGTAGTCTGCATCTCGGTGGGACATCCATCGTTGTTGAAAAAGGAGGACACCGATGAAATTGCCGTGCCGTATAATTCTGGATTCTGAGGTTGATCCGGTCTACATGGCCGAGCTCAAAGTGGCAAACTTTCGAAACCGTCATGGCTCTCGGTATCCCATTGTCAATCACCATTTTCCCGGCGTGATACATGGCTGCCTTACGCAAGACGGCATCCGGAAATTTGGACAAAGGGATACGATTAGAGGGATTAAATGCCGCTGTCCACTGGCTCACGCGGTTTTGTATCGTCCCGAATGTATACCGGTACGAGGTTTTTGACGAAACGGTCTGATTTTGTCGGTGGTCACTCAATGTTATCTCCCTGCTGCACCTGTACAGAATAGTGTAAACAACCCCCAGGGTGAAAGCGAGGGAGGTGTCCTCAGCTCCGCTCTCCCCGGCGCCCAACCCGTTTCCGACGCAACTCGCGTATGCGAGTAACTGCACGTCGGCGCTCCCTCGACCCCGCGAACGCGCATGTACGGGATGCAGAGCCATCTCCACCACGCCTGCAGAGGGTCTTCAGCTGTTATGTATACGCGGCAAGATGCATCCCGCGTTGGCACTCCCGCGGTCGCTTGGACGGCGAGTTTACTTGCATTGATTTCTGAACCTGACAACGCATTAGCAGCCACGGCGGGACGAGGATTGTGGGGTCGTCAGGGATGTTCCCGATGATGACATGTAGCAATTGAGATGGGCCAACGATAGGTGGTGTTGGTTGAAAGGACAGTTTGGGAGGGGAGGGAGAGGCCGAAAAGTTGGGGGTACGAGGAATGACTTGATCTCTAAAACGAAAGTATCATTGGTGATGAGAGCGAGGAGCTAGACTATTTTTATGAGAACTTGCGCGGACTACAATATATTCTATTGTATTCCACGTGAAGGGGAACTTCAGGTTTCGTCTCCGCTAAATAGAGAACTATTCCTTGTAGTACACATTGATGTCTATGATCTGACCAGCGCCGAAAGTCAATACCGTAGTACACTTAACAAAGGAGGCTGGAAGAGCACCATAGAACATGCCACACTGGACGGAGCCACCTGCCCCTGTGGACACCTCTTTACGATGTCCCTTCTAACGCATCATGGTCTTTTGCAAATCCGCCCGGAAACCACCGTCCCGTCCATACATAAAGTCGATCAAATGGTGTATCTGTTGCATGTCCCTCGTTGCTAAACCCCGAAGTAGAAGTACGACATTATCCCCGAAAAACACCCAGGTATGCAAACGCCTTGCCACGTCCACAAATGAAAAATGCACAAACAGGTGGGTATATGAAGTTGAATAGGGGTAGGGGATGAATTAGATCCGCGCAGGATGTAGATCGGGAGATGCCGTATCATGGGATCCGGGCTGCGGAGGTGAACTGGGACCGATGCTCTTAGGTCTTAGATTCGATGATCCAATTGCGGTCTTATTATTAGCGCCCATCTTCCTGGTGAGCTTCGCGTAGTCTGTATGAATCGGTAAGCCTCCAATTCAACCAGTGTTGAAACAATTGCGCCATAAAATGAGGCAAAAGCATATCAATGCTCAATGTGCGAAAAGAAGAGAAACACGTACGTAGTCCGCAAGCATTACACAAAGTCCTTGCTCCATCCGGACCCCTCCTCCACTCCGGTGTTTCCGCTCGATTACAACTGTGGCATCGACCAGGGGGTGCCGCTCTCTACACGTATATTAGTATCATACTTCAATCCCGAAGTCCCGTTCTGAGAACTTACCCCTCGCCTCTTCTTCGCATCGGGTGGATACCCGCCTGCCCCACCACCCTTCGTATCCACATCATACTCATACCGATCCATCGCTCCACCGACCGCACCCCCCGCAAACATCCCGTTGCCTTTGAACCGCGCCTCGTGCTCCTGCTCCGCGATGGCCTGCTGGTTCAGCGCGAACTCTCGGATGCGCATCAAGGCCTCTTGGACCCGCTGCCCTTTTTGCAGAAGCGTGTCCACATCCGTCGGGGACGGTAGCGCGATGCTGGAGCGGTGGTGGGGTGGCATCCCATGCGGTGCGGGAGGTGGCGGCCGCTGGCCGAAGTGCTTGGCGAAATCGAGTATCTGCCCGGAACCTTCGGCGATCTGATGACCAAAGAGTTAGCGGGGGAGAAAGGTTGGAGGAAATGTGGACTCACCTCGTTCAAGGATGACTCGAAGTCGAAACTTTCTAAGTGACGCTTGATGTTCGCACCGTATGTCTCGGTTCCGGGTCTGGACCTCATCATTAGCAATAGTCACTATAGTGATTGTCGTTCACATACCTTGGCGGCCCCGCAAATGGCATCGGAGGTGCAGGGGGGAACCCCGAAGCTGTTGCTCCGCCCGGTTGCTGTCCTGGTTGGGAAGAACCTGGTTGCTGGGTTTGATGTGGTTGCTGCGAGTACGGATATGGGGGTGGAAACTGTGAATGATATGCAAACGGTGTGGAAGGCTGTGGAGGGGGAGGAGGCACAGTGGAGGCGGACTGTGGCGGGTGCGGAGAGTGATCAAACCCGGGAGATGGAAGCTGAGAGTGGGAATGGGTAGCTGGGTACGGCGGGAAGGGCATCGGTCGGGTAGCGTTCGGAGACGACACGGTACTTGTAGTGTTGGGAGGATGGAGAGAGAATTTTGAGTTATGTGAGCTTGAGGGGATATTGGAAAACGACGGAATCTGGTCAGGAGGATTTGGAGGCGGTTGAGGAGCATGTATTGGCTGCGGAGGTTTGCTCAAGAATGACGTGGATGACGATGAGGTCTGCGGATGTTGAAGATGCGGGGTTGATGAGGACCCAGGCATGGACTCTGAAGGGTATGACTTCTTGAACGGATCTGTTGGGCCGGATGCGGTAACAGACTGCGGAGGAACGGGTTGTGGGTAGGCATTGTGACCGCGAGGGGATGCGTTTGATGGTGGTTGAACCGCAAAAGGAGAAACCGGATCGGAACGAAGGGCCTCGTGGATGGACGGGAGTGATTGTCGCTGAGGTGCAGTCGCTGGAGCTTTTCGTTGATCCTTATCGTCCCCAGACGTTCGGCGTGACCCAGGGGGTGATATCAATCCGTTATGCCCTGTCATAGAGGGATCGTTGGGATAGGTGAATGAAAACGTCGTGGCCGCAGCAGTGGGCGTGGAAGAAGCAAACGGCGATTGTGATGACGGAGTACCGGCCATGGCATGGTGTCCAACGGGAACGGTCCCGCTGGGTCCGCCAATACTCCCCATGCGAGCAGCACCGAGAAAAGGAAACGTCGGGCTAACCATGGCGGTTGATGAGTGTGCCGTTCGGTGCGAATGCTCAGAGATATCGTCCCTTTTGTTCTCGGAGTTGAGAAAGTTGATCGATGGTAATGGAGGGGCACTTAACGTCGGTTAGCTTGATGTCGAGAGATTGGCAGTTCGGATACAGCCCAATGCGTCTTTCCAGACATTTATGGGTGCAGAATGATTGAAGAAAGACAAGAGCATTACGTGCTAGCCGTGCATATTCAAGAGGTGGGGAGTCAAAGGGAGATTAAACTACTGACCTTGGCCTCATATCCACACTGGCAGCGTCCATCGTTCTCCTGTCATGAGTTCCTAGAAACGGTGACGGTAAGACAATTGGTTTGTCAGTCGATCGAGCTACATGAACGGATCAGAATTCGTAACAACGGAAGGCCGCAGATGCGGTTGGCCGAGTCCGACACCGAAAGCGAGATTAAGCGTTGAGGGCGTGCTGGACGAGGTCCCTCGATCGGGAACTGATGCCAACCGACCTGCTTGCTGCCGTTCCCTGGACAGGGCAGGTCTGTAGACCTGTTTGCTGATGTGCAGATGTCTCCACAAAGTCCTCGAGGTCACTCAGTCGGTCTTTAGACCGCACTGCGAGCTTCCGCCCCTCTCGAATATGTCCCCTCCGCCAATAGGCATCGACTGGCTTGCAGGTCTATGAGTGTTTGCAATCGGATGGCCGGATCGTATATTCGGAAAGTGCTCAATGAACCTTATCCGGGATTCAAGAGTTGGTTGGACGGCCGGATGATGTACGCAACTAACCCGTAGGGCGAATGGCTAACACAGATAAAATCTGCAACCGGTAATCGGGTCGACGACGAAGGGGGAAGAGCGAGTCCAAAGGCAGAGATTTAGGGTCGGTTCTCGTTGGCCCCGTGCTGGAATATGCGGTGCGGATAGCAGCAGCGAGGTGCAAGCAAGGAGGACGTTCGTGGACTCGATGAGCGGCTGAGCGGAACCGAAACCGCGATACAGATAGGGCAGGATTAAGGCGTAAGAAGGAGTTCTATCGCAGTCGGGTCCTGAGTATATCTCCTAGTCCGGAAGAAGAAAAGGACGATGCTGCAGGACGTGCGATGAATTCTGTCCTCCTGTTGAATCGGGGAAAGAATCCAACTGAACTGCGAGGACTGCGAGGGCTGCGAGATGGAGGAAGAGTGGAAGATGGCAAAGAACACTCCGTAATACAGGTTGTAATTAGACCCAGTCATGCCAGGGTAACGGTCGATGGTCCGATGGATCGGCTTGGCCTGGGATGCGTCTAGGACTAACCAGCGGGCTTACCAGCCGCCGTCCAGGCCACTCCAGGACTCGTGCTTGTCAAGGAGGAGGACTAAGAGGTCTAGGACTCCAGAGTCCAGGGTCTTTCTGAATCTGAGGGCGTTGAGTGAGGAGAAAAGGGTTGGTGCATCCGTTAGGCAAGTTGGGCAACAGGGACAAGGAATCCCACTCCACCAGTAAGTCAAGGGCTCACTCGCAAGCTAGTACGGAAATAGGCTCCTTGTAAGTAACAGCAGGGCATGGAGGGGGCGGGAGGGACGCCCGATTTACGATCTATCGTGGCCTGTCGATGGGACTAAGAACTTTGTTGGGCCAGATCGGAAATAAGCGTGCCGATGGAGGTTAACAACGATGACGAAGAGGCCGATGATGATGATGATAATGGAAGTAAATATACGATGGGTTGGGCAGGGCAGGAATTCACAACATCCACGATACACAGTAGATGTTTCGGTATACTGTGAGCATACTTGGGGATGCTCCCAGTGCTTGAGGTGAGTGCAGAACAAGTCGGCTTCGTATCCTCCACTACACATCACCGATACTGTGGAGATGTTTGGATCTTGGATGGAAAGATGGGTTCAGGGCTCAGGGCCGGATCCAGTAGTAGTAGTCCATCAACCATCATCCTGTCTTCCACGATCCATCATCTATCTTCCACGTGAATCATCAATGGAACAGATGCGATCTCAGCTGGGCCACCAACTGTCACTTTACCGGACCGACCAAACAGGAACTCCCTAACTGCCGGAACTTAACCTTGCAAAGATGCCTCAGTGATCACCGTGATGGTCTATCGAGTGCCTATCGCACATTGTATTACGCAGTGACGCTGGATGACCGGCATGCCTGTCTGGCGCATCTCCTGTCGCTTTCGGTGATTTACAGACTTACCTATGACCTTATCCACTAACTAGGTCAGGCCATCAATCAGGTTGCAGATAATCTGCCTCTGCAGAGGCAAGATCGGAGACTTTGTCCAGCATTCGGTTCTCAATTCAACCTTGCTCCCTGTCGCTTGAGCGTGAATTGAGCCCTTGATTCTGTCCCCGGCCCTGACCAATCTGCCGATGCTGCACGGACGTAGGGGGCAACTGGGATGCTCACTTCCTTTCCAGGATGATCCCGAGTGTGGCCAGAAGAAACAAGATGCGATCGATTTAGCGCGTGCGTGCCGAGTGTGCAGGGCGCAGGCTGAAGGGCATACGGGGTATCGGACTTATCATTACACAGATGCTCCCAGGCCTCCGTAATTACTAATTACCGTGAACCCAGAACACCCCCGTATTCCACACGCGATCCATGGTCCACCAGGTGCCATTCTTGAAACCCTGGAGGAGTGGAGGCGCTTTCTTTCCACTGGCGCTCTGTTAAATTCTGTTTACAGTTTTCTCCAGTCCACTTGGGCAGAGGCTGGGATCACCCCCTGATACTACCGCAGTTGCTTCGGTAATTCGCAGATTCGATTCGGTGCATCCCCATTCCCAAATCCCAACGGTGCCCGGTTCACTAATAAATCAGTGCGCATCAATAGAATCTGCAGGTGAAATCTGTTCAACCTTCAACCGTTCAAGACCACCATGGTCAGGAGCGGTTTCCCACCAATCAGAAACCATCGAAGAAATCAGGATGCGCGGGAGCTCCACAGACGCCTCCAGTATCGCCGATCACATTTCCGAAGGGTGTTTGGCGGTTGGCCTAGGAGCCTAAGACGGAGCGGAGGGACTTGACCGAGAGACTGGCACCAGGCACATGCAGTGCCGACTGGTGATTCATTATTGCCCGCGCTGTTGTGCAAGAATGCGCCGATTGTGAAAGGGTAAGAAAGTTGAAGTCATGCTAGGTTTCAGACCGGTTCTTAAATTTGTATGGCATGTTGGCAAGGCGTTTCTAGGTTGTGATACTATGTACCGTACCGGTACCGATGAATGGCCATGTGCAAGGTACCCGGTATGGTAGTACTCCATTCCGATAACTTTGTAAGATAATGGTTCCGGTACTCCGTAGGCGGTAACAATTAGCACCGGCATCTGGTATCAGGCTCAGGGCTTACCCGCGCCATTCCAGATCCAAACGAATAAAAGACAAGTGATTGCGATAGGAGATCGATTTGGCGTTTCATGGATCCATCGAGTTACTCGAGCATCATCCATGGTTTCCCCTGACTTCGCAATCCAGCACATGAAGTGCTTCATCTGATCATCTCCCAATCTCCCTTGGCCATGTCGTGTCCAGTGGATGTGCGACTGCAATTATTGGCTTTTGGAGATTGATTGTACCTTGCTCTGTTCCTCTAAGAATAGTAAGCATGTCCAGCGCGGTGCGCACCCGTTCGTCATGCAATTCCTTGGGTCCAGTGCCGCACTGCCGCTTGAGATATTCAATGCGACCCATGTCGCATCCATCTCGGTTAAAGGATGGGCTGCAAGATGACAAGATGACAAGACGATCTCCCAACGACGATCCTCCATATCCGGTATGAATCCAGATAATTGGTCTCCGAGAGTCCACAGTAGCTCTCCAGGAGTCCAAGGGTCGTGATGTGTGCTTTGCTCCGTGGAGGTATTGATCGACAATTCATCGTCCCTAAAATTCGCTCCAGAGGGCCAGACCATTCCTCTTGCTGCTGGTGAGGACAGAAAGGAGCATAGCATCGCTTTCACTACCCAGGATACCTCCAACGGTATCCTGAATAGGAAGTGTCACCGAGCTTCAACCTCTGCACTCATGAACTTAAGAAAATAGCCCATCCTACGACCTACGACCATCAAAAGTCTCCATACCAGAAATGAAGTTGGCCCATATATCTAATCCAACTTTGGCGACCCTTCAGGATACAAGAGATCTACTATGTACCATCTGATTGCTTCAACATCTCGTGATAACAAAAGCAAGTACACGATTAGTTGCCCATCACCACTTCGGCAGTGCCGAACCATCGAAGACGGAAAAACACGCCGAAGCTGAAATTAGGCTCGCGCGTGTTCAGATCACAGATGTGACAAGTGATAAACTTACTGGACTTGGCTGGTGTGTAGCCACAAAGGACAGCCGTTAGACCCAGCCGCGAGCCGCGCCGCTGGAGGCGGACAACTGTGACTTGTGGGTCCATGCTGAGTCGCGACCAAACTGTGCAAGAAACTCGATAATCATCGCTTGTTTGAGTGTTGCTTGACGCCGATCCGAAGCGAAGGAATCCAGCTGCAGTTTAATACACCCGGTATCGGTTCCTGATGCCCCCGCGGAATTAATTCGCTGCTTTTCGGCATGCTTTGACTCGAGGATCGGAGAATGGACGCCGTTCTCCTTGCCCCGCAATATCGAATGGTGTCCCCTTTCCAACCAAGGGGCAAGAAAGACGCGAGGAGGGGGCTAGGTTTGCCGCAGTCCGCAACGATGGTAAATCTATGTGCCCTAAAAATCTCTGAGCTTCCGATCGAGATGCAAATCTGCAGGCAAAAGTGTAAATTCTGCAGGGAGGTCCTTGCAAGTTGCATGATGAAATCAGATGCGTCTACGGCGTATTCACCTTGTCCGGTCAGGGTTGACTACCATCCACTGACAACAGTGGACGCCCCTCTGCGGACGTCACCGATAGCACCAAGGTTTGCTTGACCAAAGCAAGAAGGGTGAGGACTTGAAGTACTTTGTGAATCTAACCACATGTAAGCTGTAACTAAGACTTAAAAATAATAGTAAAGTAGCGGACTTTGCAGAAGATAAGCTCCATACAAGCCCAGCACCCAGCATGTTGGAGTCTCAATGGGAAATCAGTGGAGTACAACTCATACGAGGAGACACGCACCTATCCATGAAATTGCTCGACGCTCACAGCTACCCTTACGCCTGAAGGCTGAAATCCTGAATGCGCCCAATTGTGATAACCAACCCGGAGATTTGGTCCCTTGGGACAGATCATCATAACATGACTCTGAGGTTCACTTAACTTCTCAGCATGCCGTATCGGCTTCGAGTCAGACTTGTGTCACCCAGAACACCCTGGTTGTGTGACCTGTCCGAGTTGAACGAATCACCGCCTTCTCAGAGATTCAGAGTCGAACACTGTTCCAATTTCAAGGGGCAAGTTGAACCGTCCAAAAGGGCCCTATCCCTGGATAGTTAAGTGGATATTATGAAGGAATGGAGCACTGAACAGTGGTCTCATTCCCGATGCGATCTCAGATTTTGACAAGAAACGGTAGTGGGAAGTGGGAACCACGATGACGGGCCGGAACCTGGTTGATGTAGGCACTTCTCCGGCGGTCACTATTGTCAAAATTAATATGTTCGCAGCTCAGTGCACGTCAGGTCTCAGAAGGCGACGTTATCCTAGCTCTTTCGCTTGCCGATTTCTTGCTTGAGGGCGAGGAGACGAGGAGTCGAGGACCCAATCCGGAGGTGGTGTGGGATCTCCCAACTGCAGTATGCGATTGTACACCCCAGCTGCCGCAGTGCGGCGGCTGAAAGATACATCACTTATTCAATAATGGTGGCGCTTGCATTTGACAAGGCCGGAACCCTCACAGCCTGGCTTGCCAGTTGCCGGTGTGCAGCGAAAATGCGAAGTTGACTCAAGTCGTACGATGTCGCCGCGTTCGCCCTGGTCGATGTTGTACAAGATGGTGTGGAGCCTGGTTCAATGTGAAATTGGCCTAAATACCCGTATCTTGGAGCTTCAACTATTCGTCCCTTGTTGAGTGGGTGACTGAATTCATGGTGCACTTGGGAAATCCTTGGGTGACGAAACAGAACTTATCTCTTCATTTTTCCCTGTGGAGGTACAAGACGATGATGCTTCCTCAAATTACACCTGCGATGCCTATCGGTGATCATCTACACTAATAGGTGAGGACTAGTGTCCTTATGATACAGTACATCTACTCTTACTACTCGGTATCTGTAAGTACTAATTACCTACTCTATGAAACGGGATGTCAAAGTCTATCAAAGTCAATGCCATGCTCAACTTCTTCACTGGATGAGCATCTTCCAACACGACCACTTCTCAATGCAAGCACTCAAGAAAGCCCCAAAGCACTATCACGCCATCAGAATCATCTGTCTAGAATCATGGTCAATTCCCAATTTTGTCTGGAGGATGAGGAGTCTTCCCGATATGCAATCCGTCTCTTATTCGCAGGATGACCTGTCAGCACATGTGGCCTCAAGATGTGGCCTCAAGCCTTCAATATCTGGGCTTTTGTTTATTCTTCCGCTGCGTGCGGTTCTCCGGCTGAAAGAGCCCTTTCAAGCCATCTACCACGTGTTTTCTCTTGTGGCACTCTCTGCATGGTGCACACACTTCTAGTCCACAGTGCTCAGCTGCCTATCAACCTGCTAAATCCATTCAAGCTGTTCCCTTGACGGAGCAAGCTATGAAGTCATCGCCTCGGAAGGATGAGCCACCAGAGTACAAGCTAACTATCATTGGCTTCCCGCCTATTTCATGCTGTGCATCCCCCAAAGCAGTCAGGAATGATTGGGTCAGGTTGAATCATGGTGGTTTCGCCGTGAAGAGATCAAGAGATCAATTGCGGGCTCGCTACGCTCCAGACATCTCCGATCAAGCAAAAAGAGGCACTAGCTTATTCGCCTGTTGGGCGATATGATAGTTCAAATCGGTATACTGCAACGTGAGGTAAATCTAAGAGGAAAGTGGTACAGACGGCCATGGACGATTCCTCTCGGACTTCCGTTTACCTCGCGCGGGCTCAAGTTTCTCTTCCGTAGCGGAATTTTGTGTCCGATATTTTACTCAAGCGATCACATATGGTCAAAGAGCTGGGATCTGGGGAAGCACAATCGGATTGCAGTCTCCAAGGCCACCGCGTTTCCCATGGTACGGATCTTTGTGTGACGGTCGTGCGATGACGGTCCTGATCAGATCGGTTCCGCCGTCAGCCGTCCACCCAGAGGCCACGAACCCGTGATACGGACAGCACATGTGGTTGTACCACATTCCCGGAGCGCATGCTGCGAATTTCTCTATGTCCTACGCACTGACGGAACGCGGAATGAGATTCGTTCCTCTCGATCGCGGTGCCACCACCTGAAATGGGATAGGAGGCGCCTGGGACGCCTGTGTTACTCGTTCATGACCGGTTCGAAGTCCAGCTGTTCACGCTGTGGCACGGAATCGGATGCTGTGTTGACGGTACTGATGCCCATGTGGGTTGCGGACGGATGGATACCGACTGGAGACTATTCATCTTTCCATATATTTTGTTCTTGCCATTGATAAGTCGGACGGAGGATAGATGTGCGAGCCCAACTGTCTCCAATAGAGCTGGGCAAATGATGGGCTCGTTGAGGCGATTGTTATATCTCTATCGTATGTCTCCCGATCTTTTCCTCCGGTTCCTGGAAGTTTGTTCTTTGTATGCACTGAACCGCTCTCCCCATATCCGATATACGCATAGAAAGTCCAACTCCAGTACCCTTTCCCGACTGCTACAGATGATCCACATCAGATACCGGCTAGTGCCTTTACTCAGCATCACAGGCGTCAACCAAACACTAAATCCTATCCAATTGCCAGACAAGAAAAGTCACGCTTGTAAACTTTCCTTGACCGTTAATTTCTCCTTGGTGGTATTAGCTGTTCCACATAGATCACCTGCCTTCGAAGTCCAGATCGCCGTGGTGCAGTAGTACGGATGACTGCCCGGTGACGGGAAAGGTTCACCTTTTAGTAAATTATCACCGATTCGAAGCGGGAAGAACCACCAATGGCGTTTTATGCGCAATCGTACAATTACTTCTTCTTCTCATAGTTCTTGCTTTCAACCAAGATCTTGTCAGAACACGAAAGGTATAGAACAGTCCCGCTATTGGGAGGAAGGCAACTCGACGGGGTATCTTGCCTGGGCTCGGCTCCTGATGATTATATACGGTCCGTTGGGCAGCATAAACAGTAAATCGCACTAGATTACCAACATGAAGTCCAGCACGACGTGGAGTTCATGGTTTGGGTGGAGGCGACTGGGAATCTTGATCGCTTATTCCCAATTCCCGGACACCATCATCACGACGGACCGAACCTGATCTGATCTAAATTCTTATACTCCCTACAAGGTGTTGTATAATAGCTATGGCGTCCAAATGCCCCCCAAACAAAGACTACAGAGTACCCATTGTCCAAGGCAAGAATTGATTATTACTGTATCCATAGGGCATTGCGGAGGACTTGACTAGGAATTAGTCTGGCTGTGTAGTCCAACGACCCGGCCGGTCGACCGTCTCCGTGACGCAAGCCGCTGTCGCAAAACACATCGTCGTCGGGATGGCGTCCAGTGGATTTATTTCGAATTCTCGATACTAGCACCCGACACGGCCCTGGCGCATTGGTCTAGCCTAGCGTCCCCCGCTTCCCACTCGTCTGATTTTTGCCACTTCTGACAAGTGATGATGTGACGGCGGACGGGTAGAGTCTTCCCTAGTTCCCTTCGAAATTCGACCACACGTCCCCTTCTCTGAATGCTCTCCAATTACCTAGAAACCTGTTGAAGCAGCCCAGCAGCCTAGTACTACCCAGTACTTCATTAAGTTGGTACAATACTAGCCTGACGGAGTATTGCTGTGTATTATTCTGTATCCAGTATCCATCCTACGCCCCGCCGCACTCCACGGTAATTAAGACCGGTCCAGGACCCCCAATCGCCCATCGCTCCCGAAGCCCCGAGCCATCCTCCTGCAAGAATCAGCAGAATATCAGGAGATCTCTCTTTCGCCCAGCTCCCCAAAGCCCACCCAAATCCCAATCCATCTTTTGAAGTCAAACTGTGTTTGCGCGGATCCAATTACGAGACGAGGGCCTGGACCGCATCCTCATCCCAGCCCACGAGAAACTATCGCCAACGGCGAATCGGCCCACGCCCCCTCCCTTTGCGGTCTGACATGACCACGTTTGTTCCGAAATCCCATTGCCCACCTCGCCGCCTCGTGTGCGTGCATACCCAGTAGACCAGAGCTCATCTGAGGCTTGGTCCTAATTTGGGCCGTGGGTTGTGTTACACCTGACATCGCTGTCCTTCTGCTGGTATGTCGCCCTCCGCCTTTTCCTTGACCAGTCTTTGATGGACGATTTCCTCATCGCAGTTACCATTGCGCTCGTGCTCATTCTCATGGATGCGGCTGATAAGTGGTGGACCGCTACCTCCTCATCGGAGCAGAATGCTCTTGGGGAGGATGCTTTTGAAATTGAGAATATCGCTGTATGTGGTAGATGCATCACGGTGTTCTGGAGGATGGAGTTATATATATTTCCGACCACATGTGCTGACCTGCTTGCTCCATTTATAGGTCGGCCCGTACTGTGTCATTGATACGTTCCACCATCCTCACGTAGCCCCGACAGAATCGACAGATCCATATCAAGGCCGCCCGAAGAATACAGGGAAGGGGATGGACGAGCCTGTGGTGACCAGCGCCGATCAATATGGATCGACCCAGGCCCCATGGATCTCCGAGGATATGACCTCGACGGCTTGGGACAGCTGGATGCAATGGGATGGGTCGGATCCATCAGTGCCTATGAAGACCTTCAACCCTCAAGCTTCGTATAGCGCTCCGCTGGAGCCGACAACGCAACCTCAATCGTCGCAAGGCTTTTCGGGGGACACGCCGAATATGCTCCCAACTACTACGTCAGGATCGATCACTTACTTTGGACAGCCTCTGCGCAGTCCTCACCAGTTTGAATTCCAGGCGTCATCGTCGGCTCCGAACGTCTCCGCTGGAGCGACTATAGGGGCTTCACTTCCAAGGGATCCAACCTGGCCCTCCGATGAGCGTCTCAACGGCTCCGTATCGCCATCCTTAATTACGAAGTTCCTCGAACCCGAAACTCTATCGGCCCCTCAATATCCTCACGTCTCTCCTCCGTCACGGTCATTATCAACGCCCAGCCTTCAACACAGCCCTCAGGACCGCCCCAGCTCATCCCATTCCGAGGCATCATCGCAAAACTCGACATCGGAGCCTGTGTCGCAGTCAAAGACCCGGAAGCGGAAAATATCAGGCGACCAGGACTCCTCGGACAATAGAACCGACAAGAACCAGCCGGTCAAGAAAACCGCCCATAACATGATCGAGAAGCGATACCGAAATAACCTCAATGACAAGATCGCGGCCCTTCGAGATAGTGTACCAAGTCTTCGCGTCATGAGCCGAACTAATGACAGCAAAGACGAGGATGAGACGGAAGATTTAGAAGGGTTGACTCCGGCTCACAAGCTGAATAAAGCGACCGTCTTGTCCAAAGCTACCGAGTATATTCGCCATCTTGAAAAGAGCAATAAGCGCCTTTCCGATGAGATGGCGACCCTTCGAGCACGGCTAGATACGTATGATCGGCTTGCGACGACCGCACCGTTGACCTTCAACCCCTCAGTTACGGGCACACCGGGATCCCACCAATTTCCCGAAGATGCTTTCTCGCCAAAGTCGAGCGCGCTGTCGACACAAGCTCCCCAGCGGCCTCCTCAGGGCATGATTCCTCTGCCAGAAAGCATGATCAACCTGCATCGAGCCGCGATGAGCCAGGCTCATTATGCCCAACAACAAGCAGGATATCCGCAATATAGTGCTGCACCCGACCATTCGAATGCTCCGCCGCAACCTGGAATGCCGGCTGGCCGTGGATACTCGTTCGGGAATAAACTGATTGTAGGATCGCTTGCTGGTATCATGATCCTCGAAGGATTCTCTGAGAGCGAGTCCGAGAGCGAGGGTACAGAAGCACGAGGATTGATGGCGCTGCCGATGCAGCTTCTGAACATGCCCGGTATTCCCGCGTCCTTTGGCGGCCCGTCGGCGGTGTACTTCAAGCTTGCGAAGAGCATGTTGGTCTTCTGTGCCGTCGTTTACCTCTTGTTGCCGTTGTTCGATTTCAAACCGAAACCCAAACGGAAAACCATCGCCCCCATCCGACTGGCACCCGCTCCATCGTCGGCTTCGCCCGTCGAGGTCCGACAAATGGCCTGGCTGACGGCCATCCAAACGGTCTGGGTCCCACAGCATAGTTTCTTCCTGGAAGTAGCGGCTTTAGGTCTCAAGACGCTGAAGCTCAGCACACGCAAGCTGATCGGCTGGCATGGCTATGCTTTACTCACCGGCATCACAAAAGAGCAGGAGCTCGCTCGCGTCAAGGCATGGGAAATCGCATTGGACTCTCAACTCACCGGGGGGGACGCGGAGATTAGCATGAGCCGCCTGGTGCTCACGCTCGTGGCGTCGGCGACGTTGCCTAGCACGCCAGAGCGCCTGATGCTCAAGGCCCTGCACATTCGCGTGCTGCTGTGGGAGGTTGCCAACGCCGGCTACGGTGCGTGGTATATGTTCGAAGAGCTTAGTGCGAAGCTGGCTCGAGGCTATTGGAAGGCCGCGCTTGCCGACATCTCCGTTTCGAACGGGTTGGGGAAAGATGGTCGCGAGGGTGATGCGGCGTTGCCGGATCACCTTATCGCGCTTCTCGAGCAACCCTGCGACGATGTCTTGGTCCAGCCGATTGTCCAGCGGGCATATAACCTCGCGTGGAATAAACCTCGTGATGTCTCGAGTCGGTGTGTCGACGACCTAATGGACAGCGTGATCGAAGATTTCTCCATCTCATCCCCCCTCGACGCCCTAGCAGCATGGTGGTCAAGCCTCGCGCTCAACAAGGCCCTCTGCATTTTCCTCGACCCTTCTCCCACCCCGACCTTATCCACCTCCCCCACCTCCTCCACCTCACCAAGCTCCACATCCTCGTCCTCCTCCATCATCCACCACCTCGACCTCGCCATCCGCACCGCCCCCCCGGGTTCCACCGCACACATCCGCGCCCTCGTCGCCCGCACCATCCTCGACAACCACGATCCCCGCGCCTCTATCTCCGCCGCCCTCTCCGCCCTTCCGCCCTCCCCATCCCCCTTCCCCCTTTCAACCCTCGTCATCAACGCTATCTCCCCCCGCCCCGTTGCCCTCGACGTCCGCGTCGCCCTCACCCTCGCCAAGTGCCTTTGCCTCGCTGAAACCCCCCACTCACCAATCCATCACTCCGCCGCCGCCGACGACGCGCGCGCGCGCGCCGCTGCGGTGGTCAACTCGCCGCTGGTGGCGCGCCCGGACGAGTTCACGCTGCTGTCGTTCGTGGCGGCGTATACGGTGCTGAACGCGTTCGTAGAGGACGCGGGGATGTTAGGTCGGTGTAGGGCGGGGCTGGAGCGGTGGGCTGGGGCGCTAAGGGTGTGGGTTGGGGGGCCGAGCGGGGCACGGATCGGGCTGGGGGAGGGAGGGAGGGAGAGGGTAGTGGAGAGGTGTATTGCGGTGAGTCGGGTGTTGGTGGGGGTGGAGGAGGAGAAGGAGGGAGTGGAGGAGGAGATTGATGCGGGGTATGCGAGTCTGGAGGAGGGGGAGGTGCCGGGCGTGGAGGCGCTGTGAATGAGGTAGGGCCATGAAGCCAACGAGTTGACTACTTTGTTTATTTGTTTTATGCATGCGGCGGGAAAGCGAATCGTGCGGGTTTCTGCAATTCAGCGGCAACCATCAGGAGGCAGGCTTTCGTCCCAGCGTTTTTCTTTCGTGCCACGCACGAGCCGGATGGTCGGAGAATATGATATGATGGGTTTTCCTGAGGGACATCCGAGGATCAGGTCACGACATTTCCGAACTGGACGAGAGAGACTGAACTATCACAGAGACGTTTTTTTAATCGCAGCAGGGACATACGGGGACCGTTTTGGGGGTCGGCGGTCAACCGGATCTTTTCACTCAATACTTGTACATAATACAGACAGACGGAATTTGTGTATACCCATAGATCGGCGAAATTCCAATCTATCAGCGACCGGTGTGCCGTGGAGGTAACGGGACTACTACTATTACTGAAGAGATCTCGATTATGACCTGCGTGGATGGTTTCGACTGGACGACATCAAAGTTGTGATATTGAGGTCTCGGGGTTGGGAGCCATCCTGGTCGATGGTCCACATCGACGAGTGAAGTTCCCTCTTGGGACTCTACATTATTCCCTGGCTCTGTCCTACTGGACTCGAGTATGTGAGACATTAAGACGGCATATTATCGTCAGTATCGACTGGTCGCACGGCCGTCGATTTGTCTCCTCCGTCAGCCCTACGGTACGTTGTCGACGATCGGCATGGCGGGGACCGACGAGACGAGGGTTTCGAACGCCAACTGAAACGTCCGCCGCTGGACGGTCAAGTCTCGTTCGGTTTTACCGTCTGTGGAAAAGGAGAAGATGTGAATCGGATAATGGATGATCGATTTATCTTTTCAAATGAAGACTTCTCCGGAGTGGCAGGCTGCATGGACGCTGGTCACGGATAGGCAGAGCACGGTTATTCGCATCGAGGTGCCAAACGTGCCGGACCTGTGTATGAACTATTATGGAGTCCGAAATATATTAATATTTCAGTTCGCACACGGACCTGACGATTGTTCGACGAGTGAGACCAAACCTAACACGGTTAGGGAACCCAAGTGTCAAGTGGCCAGTGGCCATGGTCGTCTCCGGTTGATGAGGATAGATGCGGAGTAGGCACCGGACCGTTCGGAACTCAGATATGGTTCCGGTTGATACTCGTGCTTGAGCTTGAGGAATTAGCAGCCCGATGTCCGGAGGGTGTCCTGCGTCCGGTCTCAAGCAATATCCCGTATATTATAATTGATTGTCTCACCTCGTATGAATACAGGAGATGAGGAGATGCATTCGCAGAGCATGAAGACGTTCGCCAATGTGTGTTCCGAACCATCTCTCCGCCGACCGGATCTAAGGTTCTGATAAACCACGTTTCGGAACGTGGCATACCCAGTGTTTGGGACTTGGGGTCTCGGTTGCGGATAGAGAGCAGGGGCGGGAGCAACGGAATGGAGTTCGAACCTCATGGTGGCGGTAGGACATCGGTCGGGTCTATCTGTCCCGTTCCCTCGTGCACCTCATGCCTGATGCCAGGCAGCAAGTCGATTTCTCCTTCGTCCTCACTTCGTCCGATGGTCAATATTTGTCTTGATTTGTGAACTACACTAATCCAAGGGCCACGTTGTCGGCGGGGCACCACCCCTGACCGTTGGAACGATTCAGGGGCTGATGGGGAACGAAAAACGATGGGTAGTACACACCAGTCACGTGACCATCCCTCGATTCCTATGCGGATCGGCATGCTGCATCTCCCTTTGTACCCTCGTTGATCAATGACCAATTGACCATTCATTTTGCAGTTTTCGCAGGCTCTAGTACAAATGAAACGAAGCACGAGTTCGTAATTACCTGAGGCAGTGGAGCATGACTAAATATATCTCCACTAAATATTCCTCCATGCACTGATTGTTCTCCTTGATCTCTTTGTAGTGGTTCGGTCTTTGTTGTCTTGCTGGATCGTCGAAAGTATCTGGAGGTCACTAGGCAGTAGGCGGTAGGGACTAGGAAGTAGGCTGTATGCCTGTAGCGCATCTGATAGTTTTAAGCCTGGTGTTTGGTGTTTGCAGAAAGGGCCGCCAATAGATTAATATTGCAGACTGGTGGGGTTTCTAAGAGGGGCTCCAAGAGGGGCACACCAAGGCCGGCCATCACAGTCTGACAGGCGCTGTTAGGCGCTCTTAGGCAGTCATTGGCAGTCATTCGGCCCTGACAGGACCCCGACCGTGCTCTAAGTAGGCAATAATGGGCTCTCATTGGTCCTTGCCCCCGGACTTGCCCGTGAACAACAGAACAAGCAGTCCAGCAACCCCCGGTGCCGTCCCTTGTCAGCCCGTTCTCCCTTCCAGCGCCTTTTGGACCATTTCGTTGGGGTCTCCCTCTTTTTGGATTTCGTTCGCCAATCAAACCTGGTTGAATCCCTTGATTGATCCCATTCCCACCAATCCGTTGTTAATTACAGGTTAGGCTTGGCCCTTAAGTCTTGTCACGCCTGTCACCTTTGTCCTTGGAGTGCCACTCCTCACCCAGTCTCACTCACCTTGTCAACTTCGTGTGTTCGTCTTCTTTCTTTCCCTTTCACTTTCTTCTTCTTCAGATCTCATCAACTGCCTTTCACTCCCATCTCCCATCTCCATCTCCTCCACTCCATCTCCTCCACTCCATCACACGTCCTCTTCCCCCTCTCGCCTTCTTTTCTTCCCTTCAACCAAACGCCCTCCTTCTTCGTTCGTCATCTTTCGCGCTTTCTTCTGCCCGAATCCCAATCCATATTTGCGCCCGCATCCCGCCTCGTCGCTCTCTTGTGCTTTGCAGAGCAACCAGCACGCTCCAACATCCATCATCCATCATCGTCCACTTTGCGATCCTCCATCCCACAAGTTGGTCCGGTGCCCGTTCTTGATTGCATTACATCGGGAATATTCACTTCTGAAAATTCGCTTTTTTCCATCCGACCAGTCAATATTTTCGACTCGAACTTCACTTCACCGCTGATTCGACCGGCCTACCGACGACCGTACGTCCTCACCAAGCGAGGAACCACCACTGTCTCCAACCCGATCGTCGAAATCACCATACCACTCGATTATCCGTTGGACCATTATTGACAGGTCCGAATCTCCTGGAACCAGTCGGCCGCGTTTTCGCATCATCGACGTTTAGATACAACCATTGTTTGTCGGCGCTACCCGCCCGTAATCTCTTAATCTCGACCTTGTCGTTGCATTCGACTGCTTCATCGACTTGTTCGATCGTCCCGATTCCCTATATCCACTTCTCGAACGCCGTCGCACTAGAAGCGATCGCCTCGACCCCGCGGTGTTGATTATCACCACACTTGACTTGACAGCATCAAGCAATAATAAACCTTTCGCTCATTACCAGCAGCGAACCTCGCCGTTCCTTAATCGAGATTCCTTAATCAGTTTCCCGACGCAACGTGTCCTTCGACCGATATCATGCCGTCGTCGCCGCCCTCAACCTACGGTTCAGACAACGGGATGAGCATGGACGCTGGCGCTCTTGCTCAGATGAATTACGGTCCGATGAGCCCAGGCGGTGAGATTGGTGCCCCGTCCGCGGGATTCGCCTCTCGCGGAAAGGGAACGGGCCTGAAGCGTCTCAACCTCGCAGCCATCAGTGAGAATCCTGGCGAGGCGTGTCAGACCCCACGCACTAGCCGATCTCACTTGCTCGCGGGACTTAGGACCGCCCCGAAACCGGGCACTCCCGCCTCGGCGCCTCTGAACCAACAGCCGCACAACGGGTTCAATATGCGGTCGGACTCTCCGTCTGGGGAGTACCCACGTCACCAGCTTCCGCAGATGCCTCACACTGCCGCTGCCACACACTTTCCGCAGTCTTCGCAGCACTATGGAGCGCAGAACATGCAGCAGTCGTACCAGCCTGCGAACCATGTGCTTGCACCTCCGTCGATGGCCTTTTCTCCGGAGGACCAGGAGACAGATCCGAACCTCGTGGCGCAGCTCCTCGCCACCGAGGCGTATCTGAACCAACGCCAACAGCAGCTTCAGCAGCAGCTCCTCAACCTGACCGGCCAGCAGTTCGGAGGGATGAATTTCAACGGGGGCGCTCGTGGCAACTATGCGGGGAGCCCGCAAACTCCCCCCACCCCCCAGATGGGTTTCTATGCCCAACAACTGCAGAATGGCGTGTCTCCAATCCCTCAGGAACTGCCTGGGTATCCGGGTGTCTACCGTGTTTTTAATCCGATGACGGGGCAGTACACGTACGCGGTGGATCCGAGCATGCATCCGCAGCAATCCGTGGCTTCCCCTGTTCCGCAGACCCCGAGCCATCACTTGTACGGTGCTGCCACGGAGCGCCTTCGCCGTGGAGCATCCCCGATCGATGCGTCCTGCACCAGCCCATTCAGCCCTCGCGGACCTACTCCTCCGAAGCACACGCCGTCGCCCACCCAGCAGGGCATGGCCCCGCCTCCTGGAAACTCCAACAACTCCGCTCTGCGTCGCAACCACAAGAAGATCTCCTCGCTGAACTTCTCCACCGCCTCCCCGATCTCCGACGCTGCGCCCCGGTCTGCACGTCCCGCGTTCCCGCCCACCCCCCTCACCGGTACCTTCGGCCCTGGCCAAAACCGCGCCGGCGAGCACCCGACCCGCCAGCCCCGCGGCCCGCCCCCCATGGAAGAGCTCCTCGCTGCCCCGACCACCAAGCACGAAGGCAGCAAGAATTTCGCCACCCGCCAGCGCCGCAAGGCGGTCAGCAGCCTGGTCCGCAAAGGCCTCGAGCGCCGCGGCGGCGCCGGCAGCGTGCACGGCAGCATCGGCGGCGCCAGCTCCGGTAGCGTCGGTAGCTCGACGCCCGTCAGCGAGACGGAGATGACGTTCTCCCTCCCGTCGTCCGACGCGGAGCTCGAGCACCCGTTCGCCGACGGGGACGGGTATGGTGACGATGGGTACTCCGACGCCGGGACCGGGCGCACATCCGATAAATCGAGCCATGGGAGCCTGCGCGCCGCGGCGATCGGAGCGGAGCGGAAGGAGCGGATGAGCGGGGAGGCAGAGGCGATAGTTGCGGGTTTGGAGAAGTTGGAGTTGAAGACGCCGCCGGGGGACCGGAGGCAGATGCCGTTCATGTTGTTGGAGCGCGTGGAGAAGCGGAAGAGCTACTGCGGCTAATCAGTCCTCCGACGGCGGGGGATAGCAATAGCATGACGGGTTGCCGGCTTACGATCATGGTTCTTACGACTTTCTTCATTTCTCGTTTCTTGGTGGTTGGTTGGCGTGTGCATCGGCTTCGATCGTCGTTCCGAATTATTCGTTTCCCCATTTCCCCGGACATGGATGGGACCCGCGTCTTGCTTCCGTACCGTGGCATTTTTTCGATTCTCCGCTTGCATGCTTCCTCGGACGGATCACTCGCTTACCCGTCGCTCGGCCAACTCGGACGTGCATCAACTGGTTTGATGCACGGTCGTTCGCCGGCGTCGATACACGTACGGGCGGCGGTAGTTTCTCTGTCCAGCGCATCCATCTCCTTTTTTTAATCGCGACCTCGGTCACTCGAACGTGGTCCTGGGATTTTCTGGTGCGTTTCCTCGACGTGGAGAATGGATGGAGTGGTTTTTACTTGCGTCGGTTGGGACGGAAGATAGGTTGGGAAGCTAGAGGGACGGAGGCTTCGAATCGTGGTGGTGGAACGAGTGTCCTCCTCTTTCCTGTTACGTGGGACACGAACGGATATTTGCCGGACGCATGGACACGGGAAGGAAAGTGAAAGGAAGGGGTTATTATTATTATTTAGTTGCGGTGTCCCGTTGGTGGGGTCACGGCCGTTATAACTGAAAGTGCGGTTGATGCAATCGACAACGATAGGAATTGAAACGTGGACGTTGAACTATGGTTGGATGCTTTGGTGATGGTGATGGAGTGACTTTGCTTCGGTGTGGATTGGGAAGAAGTACATGTAACCAAGTGATGGTAGACTGCTGCCCCGTTCGGGTGCTCGTGAAGGGGAAGTTGAAGTTGAAGGAAAGTGACGATGCGGTAGGATGACTAAGCATCATCACCTATCCACCTCACCCATCCACCTCGATCAACTGGTTCTAATTATCATTTCTAAGTTCCACCCCCGACTAACATGCACTGAACCGTCCATTCGCGCGTCTTTACATCCATCCAAACCTTCGACGTCCACTCCCAAGCAAACCGCGGCCTCGAGCACGTCACTCCCTCCGTCAATCCACCGACGCGGCGGTCAACCCCGGCGCCCATGGACAATTGATATTGATTCCCACCATGTCCTCGACCAGCAACGCCGTCCCCGGCGCCCTCCGCCTCAAAGGCCGCGGCGTCGACAAGAAGAAGAAGAAGAAACGCCCGAAGCCCAACGACGCGACCACCCCCGCAACTCACTCGAACCATGCGGCAACCATGAATGAACTCCCAGCGACGGAGACAGGCGAGGTAATGAAGGGTGAGGAGGGAGGGAAGGGGGAGCGGGAGAAGAAGGAGGTGGAAAGGTTGGAGCGGGAGATTGTGGAGGCGACGCGGGCGGGGATGAGCGGGCGGACGGAGGCGGAGAGGCGGTATGAGGAGCGGAGACGGGAGCGGGTATGTTTTCCCTAACTATCCCCCGTGGCTTTTACATCTCGGTTTGGTGGTTTGAACGAGGAGATGGCGTGCTGACGGTTGTAGATGGCGGAGCGGATGCGGCGCGAGGGAGCGAAGACGCATAAAGAGAAGGTGCAGGAGTTGAATCGGTATTTGTCGGGGTTGAGTGAGCATCATGATATGTGAGTAGTCGTGGAGGGCTTGTGGTTTGTGATGCGTGCTAATGGAGTTAGGCCGAGAATTGGACCTGGTTAAAGACCGGACGATGGGATCGATGATGCGTGGTATGGCCTAGGGTTCTACTGTATTGATGTGCAACTGGCGTTTGGAAAATCGGTTGGGAGTTAGGGAGGGTTTATGATCGGTGCCTGACTCGACATCATGAAGGGTTAGGCCGGATGATTCAAGCACTGATATCTGGTGAAGGGTTAGGACGGATGATTCAAGCACTGATATCTGGTGAAGGGTAAAAGTGTGGTATTGCTTTTGTACCTGATGTGTTAGAGTAGATGGTACTCTCCGTACCACGACTAGAAGCGCCTAGAGGGTCAAAATACAACCACCCTAGTTAACCCGCTCGCGAAAGACTCAGTCCAAACCACTCCTCTCCCCCCGTCCATTATAGCCCCCCTTTCCGTTCAATCATCACCCCGCCACATCAGGAAGCTCTCCCTGACCATTCACCGCCATGACGGTCGCCTTCCGCGTCGTCTCGTCGTCCGCATACGAGTTCTTGCCCTTCGAACTCCCCACGCTGCCGTTCCGGAACACGTTCCACAATATCGGCCGCCGGGGATGGTGGTCGCTCGCGGCGCTCCGCGAATGGTTCTCGACCGCCTGTGCGGCCCAGAGGGCGGAGAACGGCAGGGAGATGGCCACGGCGGTGTAGATCAGCGCGGCGAGCTGCGGTGCGGTCCCGATGTATTGGCAGACGATGAGCATGATGAAGGTGGCGCCGATTTACGTGCCGTAGTCGATGCAGGACCTGCCGCCGTGTTGAGGAAGTCGCGGAGGTCGGCGAGGGGGATGATGAGGGTAGTGTTGCCCGAGAGGAAGGAAAAAGATTGGTTGAAGGAGTCGATGGGGGTGGTGGTGTTGGATGTCATGTTGTTGGTAGTCTGCTTTTTGGGGGTCTTGTTTGCCAGAAATCAAGACCGCTTGGATGGTGATGTAGAAGATTGTATTTGCAAGAAGAAGAAGAAGAAGCAGAAGAAAGGAGGAATGAAGTGACTTAAGAAAGATTGACGGTTGAAGGAAAGGCGGATATTATATCGTTGTAGTAAAGCCAATATGGCGTTGACAATACTATGGGGGACAATATATAGCAGAGCATATGGACAATGCTAAGCCAGGCGGATGCCTCTGTGACTGAATCCAACTCAGGAGGCGTATCGCGAACCGGATGCATAGAGCAGCTAAGATGAAGGTTTCAGGGACAATGCTAAGATTCTGCTATTGTTCATCCTCTTAATATTGATCAAATCTTAATCATGTCTTGTATGCCCCTACCAATATTCCGCGACTGGGGACTGTCGTAAATGGACAGTGGCTATCACAGTCATTTTCCGTGCTAACCATCTTCTAGTAATGTGATGTGTGTGATCCTGGGTGGGGTCGTTGACAATCCGCTTGAAGCGACGCCACCCAGGGGAACGATTCGCATTCACCACTGCTGTCGATACCAAATGGCTCTGTGTATAAAACAGAATCTTCAATCTCGGCATGTGTCGGATCGTGGTGGAAATGGCGGGACTCCATCTCCACCCTCAGCTGACGTTGGCGACGGCGAAGTACCCTTTGCTTTCGACGACCCCCCGATCCTTGACCACCGCAGTGTATTTCACCACAAACTGCGGTTCGACATTGCCAGTCAAGGCGGGATTCACCTGGCTCAGTTGGGACAGTAGATCCACCCCGGCATCCGTCGGACCCAGCAGTTCGGTCAACGTCCCTCGCGGCAGGACGTCGGTGCAGTCGTTATGCGTGAGCAGCTCGATCGACTCCTTTTTCCCGAACATGATGAGCTGTTTGGGAACGACGCAGCAATCTCGCACATTGATCTGGTCGACGGCGGGCTTGACCCGCACGTTCGGGAGCAGGCGTTGCAGACGGTTCGTCCCAAACTCGGACAGTCCCAAGCTCTTGATCGAGCCGTCCTCATACAGCTGTTCCAAAATCCGCCACGTCTGGCTGACCATGTCCACTTCAGCCCGGGTGGCATCGTCGTCGGCCACCCCGTTCTGTAGCGGCTCCTCCTCGTCCTCGTCGTCCGCGTCGAAGGTGATCCCCGGAAACGACACGATCAGCAAGTCAATGGTGGAGACGCGCAGCTTCTTGAGGACCAAGGCGATCGCCTCGCGCGTGTGCGCGCATCGTAGTTCCGTGCCTACGCCCGGGAGGTAGAATAGCTTGACGGTGATGTCGTATTGCTCTGGGTCTTCGCTTAGGCCGGAACAGGGGGATTCGAGCGACGGGACCGATATCTGATCACCGTCGGTCGTCGTCCATGCGCTGAGGGGGAGGTTGGAGACGTCGTCAGGCTTGGTGTCGCCGTTCTGGTCGGGGTCGACGGCGGCGTCCTTGGCGGCTTGGATGTTAGAGCGGAGGGAGCTGATGAGTTCCAGGTTGGACTTTTCGGCATGGGATTGGCGGATGAGAGGGGGGCCGCCACTCATAATATTCCTAGATCATGTTAGAAGTCTCTCTCGAGCGGAAAGCAGGTGTGGTGGCTCACGATGTGGACACAATGAGTTTCATGATGGCAGTTTACAGGAGGTATCCTCTACGCAACCGAAATTGACCGCTCAACTAAGGCAGGTCATGAACCCAGGACATGTAATTACGGTCTACCGTAGACAGTAACTGGAGTATTCGCTATTCACAAAGTTTGAATGGAGAAGCCGAGTGCAGTATATAAAGCGTAGGCGTAAACATGCACGATGCCGATGGCGGGCATATCGGACATGCTGACACAGAAAGCCGACATTATTCCTTCCCCTCTATTGTCCACCAGCACAACAGTGACAGCACAGACTCCCACACGCAGAATCTCTCAAGCTCAACGCTGTTAGTTCATCCACCATCACCAAATATTCGCTGCTACCATTTAACAATTAACACCCCATTACCATTCTGCTCGCGCCTCACACTCGACCTCCTATTAAACTGCTCCACCACCGGGACCGTCGTTGACCTTCTAGCCTCGAAATTTGGAGCGATCGATATACGTGTTGGATTCTACCAGGCCTCGACGAGATGGCAATCAAGTAACTGAGCCGGTTTATCGAGACTGCACCCAATGGCTGATCAATGATTTAGATATCTCATTCTCCTTTCGAGACAGGGCAAAGTGGTATGCTCTCCAGGTTGATTTCTTGCAGCAGACGACAGCTGACCGGCATTAGCGATTAGCTAAATGGTTCACAACCCTTTCCCCCAAAGACAAGGCGAAGATCGTGAAGGATGTCTCTCAAATTGTTCTTGCACGCCGAACTCGAATGTGCAATTTCCTCGAGTATAAAGGTACGGGATACGACGTGTTTCATGCATCCCAGTCTGACCGTCATCAGACACCAAGATCGTCTATCGCCGCTATGCGTCCCTCTTCTTCATCGCCGGGTGCGACTCTACCGACAACGAGCTTATCACCCTTGAGATCATCCATCGCTACGTCGAACAAATGGACAAATACTACGGCAACGTCTGTGAGCTGGACATCATCTTCAACTTCCAAAAGGCCTATTTCATCCTGGATGAGCTGCTGCTTGCCGGTGAGCTGCAGGAAACCAGCAAGAAGAACGTCCTGCGGTGCATCGGCCAGCAAGACAGCCTTGAAGACATGGAGGTGAGCCCATGACCGTCTCTTTCCCTGGCTTGGAAACTGGGCCGCATTTGTATTCACCTCCGACAAACCCACCGGGTACTAAGATTGCATTACTTCACTGTAGGCCGAAGAGGACATCGTCACCAAGATCATGTAATTGAGGTGCCCCAAGAGAACGAAGTACGACCTGATCTTGCACGACCATTTCCCCCGACATTTACTGATACATTGGACTTTAGGAGGAACTCGCATTTGAGCAGCAGCTAAAGGACCTTGGGTTCCTCTGAGATGCTGCCATTTCTATCAGGAGTCCTTTATGGACCCTCCGAACCCAACCATCGACTTTGCTGCGGTCGTAAACTGCGCAACCTCAAGTTCCACCGGAGTGGAACACTACGATCGATCGATGTGGTACTAATCCCGCAGACTCTGCGACATGAATTATCATACTCCGATCACGGTTTCCTTTATGATACCCAATATACGAAGAAAGACTCACTGTTCACCACGTGTTGGGTTGGTGGTCATGGCTGGATCCGGCAGCGTACCGGTGCGGCAAGGTGAATGGAACTTGGAGAGCTGCATGACGGACTGATACCTGAGAATGGTGGATGAACAAGAGAATGGAGATATGCCTTCCCTTTGTCCAAGACCCCAAGACTCCAAGTACCTACTGTCAAAGTACCTGCTGCTGCACCTCAGTGTCTCATCAACGCATTTGCTTGTTACACTTGCTTATGTTGCTAGTCCACATGAATGGAGTGCCTGAAGTGAGGCAGGTGCGGCATGGTCGCTGCCTGATTGGCTGCATGATACCTGTCTAATTCGCTGCCAATGAATCATCGATTTCGTTGGCTGGATGCGTGGCTGGATCACGTGATGCGCCGTCCATCCGTGGCCGTATCTCCCGTCATGACATCTCCGCTTCGGCATACAGTCACTCTTCTCAGTCAATTCCCATCATTCAGATCCGACAATACAACACCTTCATTCGAATCACGCCCTATGGCTTTGGTCACTTCTGCTCAGCTCGTGTAGGCGCAACGCCTGCACTGGGCTTGGTTGACTTCTAACAATGAAGGTATGCGCTGACTCCTGCTGATGCATACCCGACCATATCGGGAATTCATTATCACAACACATCGCGGCCGCCGAGTTCGGGGTTGCGTTGGTTGTGGTGAACCCGTTCTACTTGAAATCGCGAATTGTCGGCGTTATCGCCACTGTTAAACCTGGGCTGACCGAGACTAGTATCTGCCGATTCGCGAGCTGGAAGACGTCACCACCGCCTTGAACTTCGATACAGCGGACTGCCACGTGATCGGAGGCTGCGACCTGTATACGACCAAGGCTGCTGGCAGTGACAAGAAGCTCTACAAGGAGATCGAAGATTCCCTGGAATCCCAACATGAGACCCTCCTCAAACTCTCCGTTTCCCTCTCCCCACCGCAGGCCGAGTCCCTCGGCGCATCGTTGAATCTCTCCCGCTCCAGCGCGTTCGGTCCGCTGAGCCAGGTGTCAAGCCGTCGCACCTTCGCATACTTGATCGCGACGCTGAATTCCAGCCATCCCGACTATGACTTTTCGAACATCCTTCGACCGTCGGACTTCCGACGGGAGCGGTACTTTACCGCCGTCACCAACCGGATCGACTCGACTATCTACAATCTGCGACCGCGGCCGGTGACGGTGCTGCAGGGTGCATCGCAAAGCACCACTGGTAGCAGCGCATGGGGACCGCGGATGTGGCGGCTCATCGACAATGAGATGGACCTTCGCTCCTGCGACGTGTACACGTATCTGCCGGAAGAAGACCCCTTCCAGGGCGAGGAAGGCGCGATCTGGAGCATCCATCATTTCTTCTTCAACAAGCAGAAGAAGCGAGTCTGCTATATCCACCTTCGCGGCATGAGCATCATTGGACACACCCCCTTGCGCGCGCCTATCGCGCCCACGCCGAAGAAGAAGCGACGTAGCTCTGTCTATGACGACGGCGCGAGGAAGCGCGCGGTGTTCTGGCTGGGCGAGCGCGCGGGGATCGACTACGCCGACGACGATGACGATGACATGGTCATCGATAACCCGGGCGACGACGAAGTCGACAACGACCTAGACCTCCTAGATCACGAACATGCACTAGTCAGCGATTCTTCCAGCTCGTCGCTACAGTCGATGCGGGGTCGGAGGCGAGGGTCGGCGACGGTGAGCGAGACCTCGTCACGGCGCAAGAACCGGAGCGGCGTTCGTGCGATGAGCGAGTCCATTATGGAGACAATGGAACTTGATTCTTAGGATGGGACGGATGGGGGTTGATGAGTATCCGATTAATGACGGTTCGGGGTTCACGGGATCGGCGTCCGGTGGCATAGGTTTCGCGGGCGAGAAAGGCGGCATCGGAGAAGGTCAAATTGCCTCGTTCATCCATGGTTCGCTGGTGCCGCAGTTTGGGTCTGTATATTTCTGTGCGTCGATGCCTACGTAGCTTGCGTTATTAATGCTATGGTATTCTTCTCGACGATCGGGAGCTCGGTAGTCCGATATCCTCCATATCTACCAGTTTGGTCTCCTCCTTAATTTCCTTCTTGATCGCCTGACCCGCGTCTCCGTTCGTCGTGATCGTCTCCTTCTTTACCACGCTGCTCTTCCCCTTCACCACCTTCGCACTCGGGCAAAGCCCCTTCTCCGCCAACCCACACTCTCCGCACCGCGGCCGCACCGGCGCGCAGATGGTCTGCCCAAACCCCACCAACAAATGATTGATCTCATTCCACTTATCCCTCGGCAACCACCCCTCCAACGCCTTCCGCGTCTCCTCCGGCCCCTTCGTCCTATTCCACCCCCACCGATTCGTGATCCGATGCACGTGCACGTCGACGCCAATCCCCTCGTCGCGACCCCACGCCGCCGACAGGCAGAGGTAGGCCATCTTGGGGCCGACTCCGGGGAGGGACGTGAGGCCGACAATGGTAGCGGGAATGTCGGAATCGTGCTCGTCGCGGAGGATGGCGGCGGTGCGGAGGATGTACGCCGTTTTGACGTTGTGGAAGCCGACTTTTGCGATGAGCTCGTTTAGCCGCGGTGCGGGGAGGGCGAGGATCGATTCAAGGTTGAAGCCCTATTCCACCACCGTCAGCTCCACACACTATCCACCCTATCTTCTTCACATACCCCTGGCACCTCCTCCCGCAACCGCCCCATCGCCGCCGCCGTCACCACGTCCTTCGTCTGCGACGACAGCATCAGCGCCACCAGCGTCTGGAACCGCTGGTCGCGCGCCGAGGCCGTCGGATCCGCCAGCGTCGCACATCCCATCGTGTCGACTGGCGCGACTATGTCCGCCCGCATCGCTTGCGTCACGGCGTATACCTCTTCCCAGCGCGCTGGAGCGGCATGTGGCTCGGTTTTGAGCGCTTTGGTAGGGCGGGGTGTCGGTTTTGGTTGAGCTTTGGGCGCCTTGGTGGGGCGGGGGATAGGTTCTGCTTTGGGGAGGGGGGAGGAGGAGCGTTTGCGTTTGAGGTATGGAGAAGAGGTGGTGGTGTCGGGGGTGAGAGGTGTGGAACGCGTGGTTCGACGGGTGGTGCGGGGGGTTAGGGCGGCGTTGAGCTGGGCGGCTTCGCGGGAGAGGCGGGAGGTTCGCATGATTGAGGATGGGGATGTTGTTGTAGTGTTGATGGGGTGGTTAAGAGGCTATAGAATTGGAAAAGGGGTGTTACGGGGAGTTGGATGAACTGTGTTGATGTCGCATCATAAAGTTCATCAGACCCCTGTTCATCCCCGGATTTGCATTTTCACCCCCACGGTGAATGGTTCAGGTCAGAGTCACTCGGTTCAGACAACACTCAGCAGAGACAGATTAGAATCTCCCTTAAGTCACTTTAACATCAAATCAAATCAACGACCATATCCATGTCGAATTGAAGAACTACCAGCAATCATGACCTTAACCACGGCCGCCGTCACCACCGCACACACCCTCCCTCCCCCCTTCACCTCCCCCACCTCTCCTCCCCTCGACCTCCGCGTCCAAGGCGCTGAATCCCTCCTCTACAAAACCACCCTCCTCACCCCCTCCCTCCCCTGCGCCCTCAAATACCGCCCCCCCAAAGCCTACCGCCACGCGACCCTCGACCGCCGGCTCACGAAAGCGCGCCTACTCGCGGAAGCGCGGGTGCTGGTGCGGTGTCGCCGCGACGGGGTGACGGTACCGGGTGTTCTGGGGGCGGATTGGGAGACGGGGTGGATCGCGTTGGAGTGGGTGGAGGGGAGAACGGTGAGGGAGGTGTTGGATGGGGTGTATCATGTGCGGGAGCATCGGGATGCGCAGAGTGCGGAAGAGAAGGAAGGGAAGGAAGGGATTGAGGGGATAGAAAAGCAGCTGTTGGGGCTAATGAGGAAGGTTGGCGTCGCCGTGGGGAAATTGCATTCGGTGGGAGTGTGTCATGGGGATCTTACTACCAGCAATTTGATGCTGCGGCCACGGAAGAAGAAGAGGACGACACACCCAGGTCATGATGCAGCCGAAGCGGCAGAAGCAGCCGAAGCAGATATCGCGATGGAGGCCCTCCGAGATGCCCAAGCGCAAGAACCAGAACCAGAGCAAGAGCTAGACGGCGACGTGGTGCTCATCGACTTCGGCCTTGCCAACCAAACCGTCCAAGACGAAGACAAGGCCGTCGACCTGTACGTGCTGGAGAGGGCGTTTGGGAGCACCCATCCCCAGGCCGAACATCTCTTCCAGGAAGTGTTGAATGCGTATGGAGAGAACTACAAGGCCGGGCAGACCGTGCTACGAAAGTTAGATCAGGTGCGGATGCGAGGGCGGAAGAAGAGCATGCTCGGATAGAAGCCTGTGTCTATGATATGCGAGGATCAGGTCTATATATCCATGAAGTCATCCTAATCATCCAACGACAAGTCTACAACTTCGACCTCCCATCATCCAACAAACTCAATCCCGTCAACTTCTCCAGTTCCTTCACCGCCTCCCGATTCTTCCCCAACGTTACCTTCACCGTCTGCATCCCCAGCTCTCTCGCCCCCTTCAGGTTCTGCCCTATGTCATCAATAAATACCACCTCCTCCATCCTCACCTCCCCCTTCCCCTCCCCCCTCCGCACCCGATTCATCTCCCCCACCGCATACTCATAAATCCGCGGATCCGGTTTCCGCATCCCAACATGCGCGCTCGACACGAACACCTCGAAGTTCTGCTTCATCTCTCGGACTTTCTCCTCCGGCGACCCCGCCGGATGCGCCAGCTCCGCGCTGAACGGCACCCCGTCCGCGTCCACCACCCCCGGCGGATACGCCACCGTGTTGCTCAGCGCCGCCAGCGTGAACCGCCCGGACGCCCGCAGCTTCAGCAGCGCCGGATACATATCGCGGTCCGGGGCGCGGCTCATCTTCATCATGGTCCAGAAGAGACGCTTCGCGTCGATGTCAGGGACGGGAGGGACGTTGGAGCGCGATGGGGCAGCGCTCTTCTCCTTTGTCGTGTGCCGGATCCAGTATTCGGCCCATAGCGCGGGGTTGGTGAGGTCGGTTTTGAAGGTCGCGAAGAAGGCGTCGTCGAGGGGGATTTGGCCGGTTTCGATAAGCGACCAGGCGCCGGTGGGGCCGGAGCGGGAGATGGCGAAGTTGACGAAGCCGGGGGGGATACTGTTGGCGAGTTCGTAGTCGAGGATAGCTTGCATTGGGGAGACGACCTGCGGATCGTCAGTTGCAAGTCTCATGGGTTTGGGGAATGCTGGGGGAGAGGGGAAGGAGGAGGAGGTCATACCAGAACTCCGCCGACGTCGAAGAGGATGCATTTCACGGGGGGCGGTTGGGGAGACATGGCGGCGTTTGAGGCTCGCGGTTGGAAGGAGCAGGAACCATCATGGCGGTGTTTATATCTTGTGTAGCGCCTGGTTGCGGAGGGTGGTGATGATCGATACAGCATTAGCCGGGCTTGATTATACCGAGGAACCTTGACGACTCGACGAATAATACAGCTATGTGGCCTGAGGCAGTAAGGCGAATATCAACCTTTGGTGCTGCTCAATCTAAGGACATGATCTCTGACCTATGTACTACCATTAGTGACTAGACTTGTGAACGGTCACACTGGATCAAACGATGAGGATTATCCTATATAACTCCTATGCTCCTCTAGCTGCACAGGAGCACGTATTAGTAGTAGTGTGATGCTGGCCGATATACAAATGAATCATCTCCTAGAAAGCCCCGTTCGACCGCTGTCTCTCCCGTCCAACAAAAGAAATCGTCGGTCTCCTGTCCCGACGTGAACAATGATCGCAAAAACCTCGTCTCATCCAAAATCAATACAGTGCGGACGAGGCGGGCATCGTCACCACCCAGCTCTCCCCATCTCGCGACTTTGACCGCCCCCGTCGACCGACGTCTTCCCCATCGCTCTATTGGTTATTATTTTTCGACGACCCCTTCCCCACCCCAAAATACAACCCCAGCACCAACGCCAAGATAACCACAATCAGCACGCAGATGCCCAAGCACCACCACTTCATCTTCCGCGCCCGCCGCGCCGACCTGATTCCGGAGTCTAGCTGCTTGTTGCCGCCCTCCACGTCCGTGCGCACCTTGTCCGTCTGCTCCTCCACCTGCGCCACCGCCTGGTCCTGCACCACCACCGCCTCTGCCAGGTCTTGGAAGAGTTGGGCGAGCTCGCCGAGTGTGCGCTCGATGCGTTGGATGTCGTTGTGGCGGGCGCGGACGGCGCCCAGGACGGAGGAGGCGTGTGCTTGGCGGTTGGAGCGGAGCTAAGGGATGTTAGTATGAGCGTGAGGAAAGTGAATATATTGCAGAGGGGCTTACCGCGGTCTGGAACACGCCCTCATTCCCCCAATCCGCATCGGCGGCCTCCTGCACCTCGTCTTCCGTCGCGGTAGGGTTAACGATCCGATACTGCCGCGCGATGGCATCCTTGTACCGCTGCCGATACGTGCTCTCCTCGCGCTGAAACTCCTCCAGCTGCTGCTTGAACTGCTGCTTCAGGTTGCGCACCTGCGAGTGCTTCGTCTTGTTGTCCCCGGACCGCACGGCGTCGGTCTCCAAGAACTTGATCTGGTCCTTGATCTGGCTGTTGAGGACCTGCGTGTTCTCGACGACGGTGTCGATCTGCTGGCTCATGGTGCTGTCGGTGGAGGAGAGCGCGCGCTGGTGCATGGTGGCAATGTTGGAGATCTGTGTGGACAGCGTGTTGATGTCGCCTTTCGTGGCTTGTATGCGCTCGAGGAAGTCGGCGTCGCTAAGGATGTTGGGGCGCGTGGAGCCCGTCTGCCCGGGGTTGACGTCGTAGGCGGCGAGATCTGGCTGGCGTCCGGGAGCGGCAGCTTGGTTGTTACCGCTTGGGTTTGGCTGCAATCGATTAGCATGTTGATTGCGTGGTGTTTCTAATCCCGTGTCCATGTCACCCACCGAATCGCCATATGGATTTGACCCGCCGTAGCCACCGCCATAGCCTTCATTTTCTGAGCCGTACGGGTTCCCGCCGTACTGACCGTACGACTGCTGCTGCCCTCCGTAAGACATGGCCGCGGAAGAATGCGGTGGGAAGTTCGTGGAAAGTGTCGAGGTTGACGCAAGGACGACTCGGGACGGGGGCGCGGACGGTCAGCGACGGAAAAGGGATGGGGAGACGGGGGTGGGAACGATGCTCTGCAACCAGGTGTAATGGTGTCAATTCCTTTCTCCTATTGCCTGCTTGTTGGATGATGTTCGCGTAAATATGGTGTGGTTGGAATGGTGCGGGTGTTATGGGATGATGGCGATGGGATGTAATCTTAACCGTCAGTCAGCTCCAGCAGCAGTAAGAGTTTAAGTGGTGACTTGGGGGTTGACGAGAGATTGGAGTGTCAGCCACAGCTCCACAGCTAAACACGCATCAGCCACAGAAAAACATAGCACCAGTGTGGCGTAATCTCGGAATTAATTCTGCAAGGCAATGAGGCAATAATCGCACTTGGGCCTCGACCCCATCGCTTGAGCTTCGCCATCCAACAACACGTACGTATACCTACGCGTGTACCTAATTATAGGTAACTATTACGTGCATATCACAAAGGTATTGAGTCTTCATGCGTGGATTGGTATCTGTCTATGAACACCTGCTTTTGTATCATCCGCTAGTTCCCGTGTCTGTGTTCATTTTTTTGGCCCAATCGATCCTACGTACCACACCCATTAGCATGCATGATCCAACGCTCACCTCACCAACCGAGCATGCACAGTAGTCAGTAAGCAAAGAAGCCGACGGAGTGGCAAGGATCAAAGGCTCCTTTCGCATAAAATACCGCTTCATCCCGCATCCGTGATATTCCTAACCCTTTTTGGGACCAAACGCCAATGCCCCCCGTTCATCCTCCCCCGTTCGCACTCTCCGCCAACAACACCATCGCCTGCTGCAGCTCCTGCACTACCCGCTCCTCCAACCGATTCTCACTCCCATTCTCCCCCTTTATTGCCGCCATCTTCGCCAGCCCCACGTCCCCCTCGCTCGCCGGCACGATTCGCTGCCGCAAATACGCCCGGCTCGCCAGCCACGACTCCACGTCGTCGCGCACCGTCGCCCGGTCCCAGTCCAGCGCAGGGATGTCCGCCGCCACGACGCCCTGCACGAGGCCGGCGGAGCGGCAGCGGTCGAGGAGCGCGGCGAGGAGTGCGAGCGAGTGCGTTTCCGAGGCTAGGTTGAGGGTCATGGTCCCGGGTCGCGTCTTGAGGATGCGGGATTGCTTGCTGTCGATGGTGGTGACGTTGCGGGCGAGTTGCCCGCGGAACTGGTTGAGGAAGGTGGCGAGCTCGGCGGCGATGGGGGGGCCGACGGAGTCCAGCAGGTTGAGACACAGCGGGAGGATGCCGCGGGTCCAGATCGAGTGGAGGCGGACTGGTTCGTCGAAGGGGCCCATGCCGTGCTCTAGGCGGAAGTACTTGGCCAGGTTAGAGTTGCTGATATTGGCGAGCACGCCTTCCACGGCCATGGACTCGGCGACCAGCGGCACGCTGGAGAGCTCCAGGAGGAAGAGCACGCTGAGCTCTCCGTAGATCGGGTCGCCGTTGATGACCAGCTTGTCAGACCAGGAGAAGAGCGTCGTGGCGCACCGGATCGCGCTCGCCGTGCTCACGAGGAGGGAGATCTGCGAATGCGATCGGCCCATCCCCGGCACGCGGAGCGAGAATTGGAAGATGGCGGTGAGGAGCACGAGGTCGCTCGGGTCGCATGATTGCGCGTCGTTGTGGACTTGTTTGACGAACGACTTCACCCCTCGGAGGACCACCTTGTCCATGATCTCAAGGGCCGTCGGGATCTGCGCTGTCCGCCTCTGGACTACTTGATTCCAGTCACCATCCGACATCCCGTCAGGCCGTGGCTGGGTAAGTAGCCGGAAGTTGGCTTGGATGGCAAGGAACAGGATCTTCAACGTCATCCGGACTTCGTCGACGTTGGAACCGGAGAAAGCGTTATCGAAGTCGTTGCAGGTATCTCGGAACGCGTTCCATGCCGCATCGAACAGCTCTTGCGTTTCCTGGTCCGACAACCCCGCGGCGACTAATCGTTGAACCACGATGAAGGACAGCTCCAAACGACTTTGAATGACCCGACCGGCGAGCTCAGGGGGTGAATTGTCGGATTTGTTCGCCTCCAAGCTCGACACCACCGCCGTCGTCAGTTGCCTAGCGGCACGCTCGTTCGGGGTAATGCTGCGACTCAGCTCGATTGCCAGCAGCTTCCACGCGCGAAGGAGCTGGACCTGGGACTCCACCAACGACAAATTCGCGTTGGCGCGCAACACCTCCGCTTTCAACCCATTCCCATTGCGGCCCTCCCACGCCTTCTCGTACCGGAGCAATTTCGCCGCGAACGGGATGTCGTAGAAATAGTTCCATCCCAGCTCCGCCCGGTACAGCAAGGTGCGTTTGAAATTCTGCAGGCTAGCGGGTCGGAAGACCATGTTGAAGTTGCGGTTCAGATTGGCGTGCAGCGATCGATTATACGCGATCGGCGACGCGCCGGCGCCCACCTGCGCGCGGACAACCTCGGACATGCCGGGGACCGGTCCAGTTAAGTACTCGACAACGCTGGGACGATCCGCGGAGGGCTGCGTCAGGCGGGCGACCAAATCGGCGCGTTTTTGCCGCGGTTCGCTGTGCAGATGCAACGCCAGGATCTCCACCGCCACCGAGATGAAACTCCACTGTTGCGCGGTGGTGACCACGACTTCGGGGGTGTTTAGCGACGAGGGTCGCGGCATGGGCTGGAGATGACGAATCAGCGCGTTGACGCAGTCTCGGTGGGCTGTGAAGGTGTCCATGGTCCACGCGTAGTGGGAGAACGCATCGCGGAGAAACGTAAGCATAGGAAAACCCCGGTGAATCGGCATCTCGTCGGCTTTCAACGCCTCCGCGGCGTGGCGGAGGACGTTGTTCCCTAGCGAGGCCTGCTGCCCTCCGCGAGACGCGTTCGCGCGCATATCGCGCGGTGACTTGCCCGTCAGGATCGCGATCGCGAACCACTGTTGCCGGGAGCTGACGACGGCCGAGAGGAGTTGCCATATGGCCTCTTCGATCGCAGGGTCCTCAAGTGGTCGGTTGAGCTGGAGCAGGGCCGCCAAGAACGACGTTGCGGTTTCCGAGCCCATTTGGCCTAAGAGGGACGCCGGTTCCTCGCTCGACTTGTCACTGCTGCGGATCATGGCTTCCAGAAGACACGCGGTGGAGTACTTGTGGGCGTCGCCGCCGGCAAAGAGACGCGCCAGAACGGGCGCCACTTTGAAGAGCTGCTGTTCCAGGAGGCTGGTCGGCATGTTCAGCAGGATTCCAGCTCGTAGCAAAATGGTGGAAAACTTGATCGCCGATTCCGTTTGTTTCGTCCATGGCTTCAAGGCCGTGACATCGGGGGTTTGCGACGGGACCATGCAGCCGTATGTCAGTGATTCCAACAACGGTCTCGTGAATCCACTGCTGTCGGAAGGGGCTAGGAAGATTTCAAGTAGATACTCGGCACTCCCCGCTAATGTTCCCGCTAACCGTTCTTTCGGGGCGGTTGCCTCATCGCAGTCATAGACATAGACCACGATGCGCTCGAACAGGGAAGTCAGCCGAGAGCCGATCTCCAACCTCTCATTCACATCTTGAAAGTTCCAGCTCCCAAAGGCCGAATAAACGCCAGCCAGCAACTTCACAGCCAGGGCGATCAAGTCTGAGATCATCTTTTGCGTGCTCATGGACGTCGTCACGTTGGGTGTACCGAACCGGACCACCGCCTTCGACGCCGCGTTTCGACTGACGGATCGGATCACCGCATCCTCCACGAGCTCCTCAAACAACCGAATGCACGCAAGGAGGAAGCCAAACTGTCCCGTGACCAGTTCCGTGGAGGTGACGATGGCGATGATGGCCCCGCCGCTGCCATCCGACCGGACGAAGCGGCTGCGCGAAAGCGGACCCCACACCCGTTCCGGAGAAACCGCCGTCACGATCGTGATGAACCGCAGACAGCTGATCAGAAGGTCGAGGGACCCGTCGAGGCCAGGTTGCTCGCACTCGCGTTGAAGTTGTTGCTCGAAGATGGCGAAAACGACAGAAATCAAGTCCCGCTGGTCGGAGAGGAGTGAGCGGCACTCGCCAAGAATGAGAAGCGCCTCCGTTTTCGGATCCACGTCTTCTTGGTTGTGGATATGCGGCATACGGAAACAGGCGTCCAAGAGGATAGTGATTGTCGATATTATGTCGGCAGCGGTGTCGAGCTGTAATTCGTGGTCGGCAAATGTCGGTCGTTCGTTGCAGTTTCCGAGCAACGTGCTGAGGTAGCTGGTGAGCAACTCGAAAGCCGAGCATGAGTACTCCCAGCTCGTGATATGAGGCGGCTTGCTCGTGAGAAGCGCGCCAACGGTTCCAGCATTCATGATGAAAGGCGTGCCACTTGCCCCGTTTTGGTTCGAATGTAGAAGAGTGCGTCTGACTTCCGTGAAAAGAGGTAGGTCGTAGAGAAGTCTCATGCCGTTCACTCCGTCTCGTAATGGGATGATTTCGTATCCAGCAAAGTTGGCTGGCAATCGGCAGGTGAAAGAATGGAGCTGTGAGAGGATCCCCCGAACCCAGAGTGCGCCTGGTGGATCGTTGTCCGGACACGGAGTTACAGCCAGAGCTTGGCAGAGCTTCAGAAGCGGAGAAACTTCCAGGGGAAATCGCAGGACGGCTTGGTCGAAAATCGCACGCATGAAGCCTCGTTGATCTTCTAAGAACTCGGTGATGATCTTGAAATCCGAGGCGTCCTTGACCCGATTGGCTTCACGGGCGTCGAGCGGAATCTCTCTAGTGAGTAAGCTGACCAAACTGTGGACTGGCTTATCAGAGGAAAGGATCGATAAAGTTGCTCCCAGTAAATCGGCCGAGTACTGTACGTAGGTAAGGCTATCTCTCACGAGAGATAGAAGACTCCTGCGAAGGGCAAGTCGGGTTGCCGTACCGCTACTCTGGGGGACCATGACATCTAAGCCATCCGCGATACCGGAAATGACATTCAGTATTTGGAACTGGTCGATGGAGGCGACGAGCAAGAGCGCAATTTGATCATCCTCTTCCGCATCGTCCCTCGGGTTTTGCACTGTGGAGAGCAGTTCGGCGACGGTCTCGTAGAATCCTTGGCCTGGGTCGGCGGTATCTAACGGCTGACTGGGACTCTGCTGTAGTCCTTGCTCTTGTGCTTCGGCGGCGGCGTCCTTGACTAAGAGCCCAATGAGGCTCCAGGCATAGATTGCCGGTATCGCAGGCTGCAAACCCGCATTCGAAGCGTTTACAATGACTCGATGGACGCTCTCCATGCATGTCGCGCTGGCAATGAAGCGTGTCTGGTCCTTATTGATGATTTCCGAGGACCGATCTCTCGCATGCTCCACCAAATATGGTCGGATGCCCTCCCCCCAAATCATTAGCACCGATGTACTTGACACCAGCAATTGAAGTTGATAGACAAGGCTGGCTGTCGACTCGAAAGGACCGCGGAAATGTGCGCCATCGAAGAAAGATGCCGATCCGAGGAAATCAAACCACGTCTCCACCATGGTGATGGAGCAAATGTCCCGCCAGGCAATAAGATGGACTAAGAGGATTTGCATAATGGCAACCATCTCGGAAAGTTGAAGCCAGGCCCAGGTTTCCGCAAGTTCGACCGCGCCGTTCTCAACCCAACGTTTCAACCACCCTTGCCCAGCATCCAAATTATGGTGTCGAACTTCGAGCCATGTCTTGCAAGTAGCAGTGAACCGCGACATCCTGACATGCGTGAATCCTTCTTCGTGTAAATTTCCCAAAAGTCGTTGGCCCAGGGTGGCAATCCACTCGTCGGTGCCAGTCGCGGATTTTGGGTCTCTGTAACCGAAAAAGTCCCGTTGTAATGGAATCGTTGAGACTCCATAGTGGAGGAGGAACTCCGTCACCTTGGTCAGATGGGCTCGCTCGGTCATATACAGCCGTAGAAGGTTGACTTTCCGCCGCTCCTTGGATATGGACTCGTTGTTCTGCTCTTCTTGAGAAATCAACGAGGAAGCCGAATTGATCGCGCCGATCGCATTCTGTATTCCCAGCACCTCCTCTTCGGTGAATCCGCAGAGAAGTTTTGATTGTGGACGACCCTGCCATTCCAGGATAACTAGGCGCAGAGCAGCGAGTTCGTCTATCTTGAGTTCTTCCGATAGCCAGATGGCATCCTCTTTGATCTCTTCAATGTTGTAGAGAGCGTTATCTCCCGGGGTGACGTTAACCGCGGAGGTTTTGGTGTCGAAAGGTCCTCTCTCCATGCGCATCGTCGGTTCGAAGGCATGACGGAGGAGACCATATGTGACGGGATCATTGAGGAAGCTCTGTACCGGAGTATCCTCAAGGGGGTTGCCCGAGCAAGTCAACGCCCAGTAGACGGATTTCCATGACCTGAACTCGTTAACAATGTTCTGCGACCCTCCCAGAGCACTTACAAAAGTTGAGCTCCTCCAGTAAGACATTTGTTCAGCGGAGGGAAATACACCTCCACATTTTCAGGTTCCATAGCGCAAGGAAAGGCGCTTGAGGATTGTGATTACCGTTCCATGAATTTTGTTCGTGGAATGAATAATCTGGGAGAATAATCTGGGAGGGCTTTATGGCAATATAGTTGCTTGTTCTGTATCAACTATCATTCAAGCTTGACGCGACTCCAGATTGATCGCTGCTTTCACTTCGCGACTGCGGTCCGGCCGACGACGCGAGCCAGAATCGCTGTTTCATCTTTGGCCGCTGCGGCGCGCTGGGAAATATTGCCGCTCAGTCAGCATGACTGATCATCGTCCTTTGATGATTCCGGATGGAAGAGTTCGCTTTAACTTCCTTCAATTAAGAAACTTCTCCAATTTGACCCCTTTTATTTGATTGAATTTTGGCATTGTACAGATACTCGTCAATATGGCTGAGGCTAAACTCGTGGACTTCTCTCCTCATCAACCAGATGCTGTCTCCCCACTGCCGACTGCGAGCAACCTCGTGCTTATTGACAACTACGATTCATTCACCTGGAACGTGTACCAATACCTTATCCTCGAAGGTGCCACGGTTACGGTGTTCAGAAATGATCAAATCACGTTGCAGCAGTTGATAGAGAAGAAGCCGACGCAACTCGTCATCAGTCCAGGTCCTGGCCACCCGGATCACGATGCCGGAATCAGCAAAGAGGCGATATTACATTTCAGCGGCAAAATCCCCGTCCTGGGCGTCTGTATGGGAGAGTAAGTCAACTTTAAACTGTACGGCTATCTGTGGTGTTAATGCTAGGTAGACAATGCATGTACTCGGCTTTTGGTGGGACGGTGGACGTAACAGGGGAGATATTGCACGGCAAAACATCTCAACTATTTCACGATGGCAAAGGAGTATACGCCAATGTCCCTCAGGATATCCCTGTAACCCGATACCATTCGCTTGCTGGAACTCATCCGACTCTTCCATCCTGTTTGGAGGTCACCTCGTGGACGGCTCTTCCAGATGGCAACAAGCATGTCATCATGGGCATTCGACACAAAGAATATGTTGTCGAAGGAGTCCAGTTTCATCCCGAAAGTATTCTGACCGCCGAAGGTCGAACGATGCTGAAGAACTTTCTGAAAATGCAAGGAGGAACTTGGGCGGAGAATGAAGCGTTCATCAAGACCACCACGCCAGTCAAGGCGAATGAGATCTCGCGTGATAAAACCACTTCGATCCTCGAAAAAATCTACGCCCGTCGAAAAGAGCTGGTCGCGGCGCAGAAGCTAGTCCCTACGCTAAGCCCGGAGAACTTACAGGCGGCGTATGAACTTGGACTGGCTCCTCCCCTGATGCCGTTCCGGGAACGACTCAGCCGCACGCCGTTCCAGTTGTCATTGATGGCCGAGATCAAGCGCGCATCGCCTTCGAAAGGCATCATCGCCGCAGCTGCGTGCGCTCCTGCGCAAGCCAGGCAATATGCACAGTCCGGAGCAAGCGTCATCTCCGTCCTCACCGAGCCTGACTGGTTTAAGGGCACGATCGACGATCTCAAAGCTGTCCGGCAAGCTGTGGACGGTATGGCGGACCGGCCGGCCATCCTACGCAAAGAGTTTATCTTCGAGGAGTATCAGATTTTGGAGGCGAGGCTCGCTGGTGCGGACACTGTCCTCCTCATCGTAAAAATGCTCGACGAAGAGACGTTGACGCGATTGTATCGATATTCGCAGTCTCTAGGCATGGAGCCATTGGTGGAAGTCCAGAATGTGGATGAGACCCGCATCGCTGTGGATTTGGGCGCCCAGGTTATTGGCGTCAACAACCGGAACCTTACCAACTTTGAGGTCGATCTAGAAACCACCAGTAGACTCATGGATATGGTCCCCAAAGAGACTATTGTGTGTGCCCTGAGCGGCATTTCTGGTCCCCAAGATGTCGAGCCCTATCAAAAGAGCGGTGTCGGCGCGGTACTTGTGGGCGAAGCCTTGATGCGGGCGACGGACCTCCCGAAATTTGTTTCCACCCTTCTCGGGGGTGGACAGAGCGTGAGCAAGACACCAGTCAAGAATGCGCCACTTGTGAAGATATGCGGCACACGGACTCCGGAGGCTGCAAAAGCCGCTATTGAAGCAGGGGCCGACTTGATTGGAATGATCCTTGTCTCAGGAAGAAGTCGGTGCGTCTCTCGAGACACTGCGTTGGCGATCTCAAAAGTGGTGCATTCAACACCAAAAAGAAATGGACCGACAAGGAAATCCAGTTCATTGGCAGGTCCATCTGATTTCTTCGAGCTCACTTCCTCATACCACCTGTCGTCCACCACACGCAGCCTTCTTGTCGGAGTCTTCCAGAACCAACCGCTCGAGTACATCCTGCAACAACAAACAGAACTTGGCCTGGATATTGTCCAGCTTCATGGCGCCGAGCCGGTCGAGTGGGCGCGATTGATCCCCGTTCCCGTCATCCGCAGCTTTAAGCCGGAGGAGATCGAAGCTGGCGTGCGAGGATATCACTCCATTGCCTTGTTTGACGCCGGGGCCGGCGGCTCGGGCAAATCAGTGGACCTGTCATCGGTTGTCAGCAGACTCAAGGCCGACCCGAACTTGAAGGTCCTCTTGGCGGGTGGACTGAATCCGGCATCGGTACAAGATGTTCTTCGGCAACTTTCCAGCGTTCGGAGCCAGGTTGTTGGGGTTGATGTTAGTAGCGGTGTCGAAGAAGATGGGGTTCAGAGCATAGAAAAGATCCAGGCTTTTGTGAAGGCAGCTAAAAGTGATTAGACCTTTCTCTAGAATCTTATACAGTACACCCAATGGCAGGCGGCATGCTGCTGATATTTATCCTTGGGGCCATCCATAATGGCACATGCAACAGTGAAGACATACCTGCGTCTCCTGTCATCACTGATACACTGAATGGTTGCCTCATTCTCATCGTAACGAATTCACGCTGGTCAGTGTTGTCCTGCGTAATTGTCAAGCCTCGCTTGTACACTGATTGACCACTGGAGCCTCTTATTCAACTGATTCGACTCCTAATATCCTTCCTAATATCATGTCACTTCAACAACAGGACTCTATGGGTGATCTGACTCATTCTGCGTTCAGATCTTGACCTCTAAATCAGTTCGCTCCCATATGCACTGCAGGATTCCATATGTGTCTTCTACTTCTCTGCGAATTTTACAATACCAGCCCCAACTCAGTACCTAGTCAATTAGTCGACGATATATCACCTTTTTTGCCGATTTCTATTCACTCTGATTTATGAATGATGGCTACCAACTCTTTTTCCTTTCATTACCTTCATCCCGTTACTGTATCCAGTGCAGCCAGTGGTCATCGTGCCTTGAACACGCACTTGATCTATCGAGCATCATCCCTCAGCCGATGACATGTCTGGTCACTAATCTGAGCAATCAGTCTAGAATACGCAGCTGTGGTACATTTCTGGGTCACCGTAGGAAAAAAGTACGGCGCCTTGACGAACTGCGTTATCGCTGCGACGGGGGGACTTCGGCGACAGTCACAGCCATGAGAATCTGAAGCGGTGGGCCACAGATAATGGAGGCCGAGGGAGACCATGTGACGGATGGCCTGACCCATCTGATTTGCTCCAAGTACCACTTTAAAAGAAAGACCGTTTTAGGTGGGTTACACTATGCGGCCGTGAATAATGCAACACTGACTTATGCCCGTCAGTTGCTTCCGCCTTGAAATGGAAGAAGAAGATCGTCTCCTACGACTGGCTTGAGGATTCATTGCTGCGTCACAGCAAGCAGAGAGAGGGCACGTACCAGCGCACGAATAACAGGATTGAAGGGACAGAGACGAGCGAAGGAAGCGAAGTCACTGAAGGCAGAAGGTACCCACTCGCTTTTCATTTTACGTAGGTGTGATTTAGCACCACACAGTAACAGACCGATTCCCCTAGAAAAGCGGTTCAACGATGGCATTAAGGATGCCAAGAGAGACTTGGTGTCAAGTACGTCGGAGTCTCTCTCGTCGTCGCCCACATCGGCCGTCGAATCCCTCGCCCGGGCCCGTCAAATGAGGGCGTTAGTAGAGGGGAAGCCCTCGCCCAGGAAGAGATCGAAAGCTGACGGATGGCGTGCTGCCCCAGACAATCATCACATCTACCAAGACGCTAGCGGCTTCAGTTTCTACTGCTGCCTCGTGAATTCCGACGTGACGACAAACGAAACCGAGAAGTTCGAGCTCCGAGTACGTTTTCCTGCTTCTGATTCCGTCCACGACACACCTAACCGCGCCCCAGGTCTACGAATCCCACATCCTACCACACGCTTCCATCGGACTTTCCGTCTCAAGACGCGACTGGAGTGGGCGAAGCGCTTGGGAGGGCGGGAGGAAATCAGGGCGTTGATCCGGTCGCGGACGAGCGTGCAGGAGGCGGAGGAGGGGTATCGGGCGTGGTCGTATGTTCCGCCGAAGGAGGGGAGCCGAGGGGGATGGAGTTGGGGATTGTGGAGAGGAAGGTGGAGGTGCGGGATGAGTCGGAGATGCCAGATGTCTCTGATGTCGAGGTTGTCAGAGCGCTGTCGCTCAAGTCTGACACGCCGTCGAGCCTTGATCTACCTTTCTGAAGGGACGGGCTAGCCAGCCATATGGGACGATGATTTAGAATTCGTTACGACAATGCATATGAGACATTTATAGCGTCTTATCAATCTGAAATATATTGACCGTTGCTGGTTGATCCTATGAGTAATCTGCCATACGGTTCGACAGAGCGACGTGGAAAACTGGAAGACAAGGCAAGGGGATTGCAAAAATTCCAGGCGATTGATATCGACCGATGGAGGAAAGGTAACGCGTGGAACTGTAGAACGGCTCAGAACCACCACTTAAGTTACCATTGAGTGTCACTGTGGATCAGTCATGCCCATAACCAAACGGGTCATCCACTTAGTGATTAATTTGTATATGATGAACATGTATCTAGGTATATTCCGCACCTAGCGACGCTGCCTTTAGATCGAGGCCGCAGAAACCCAGACTTCCTTGTCCAAAAGCCCGGCTCTTCCCCCCTTTCCCCACGTGCAGTATTACAGTGAACGCATTACAGCCCAAACCAAAACCCAGCATTATGCTACAGGACTGACCTCCATCGTGTCCCGCTCCTTCGCATCTTCCAACTCCGCGAGGATCTCGTTCAGCATTCCTTCCACATCCTCTTCCTTCACGCCGAGAGCCCCCGTGATGAGCCGTTTGTAGTCACTTTGCCGCTCACTCATGCCGGCCACGCTCAGTTTCTGCACGATCTCCTTGATCAGCTTCCGGCGGGTTTCCTGTGCTTTTTGGAGCATCAGGGCAAGGGTGACGCGGTCGATCACATTGCCATCATCATCCTTTCCGTTACCTCCTCTTACACCGCTCGTCGCAGCGCCGTCGGCGATGGCTCCTGGGTTCTCTTTGTTCGACTCGTGATTGTTCTTAGCGTTTGATGATGCCGCTTTCTCCTTCTCCAAGAGCGCCTTCAATTCGGCCTTCTGCTCCATCTCCAGGATAGCCTCCGCCTCCATCATCAGGGATGCTAGTTCCTCTTCTTGTCGTTTGTCGATTTCATCACCTTCGTCTAGCGGCTCCAACTCGGACAATCGCTTCCGAATGACGTCGAGCTCTGCCTGCCGCTTTCTGAGTACTCGTTGTGCCTCGACCAGCTCAACATCCTTCTCTTCCAGCTCGCCATCGTAGGCGGTGGCAAGTTGTGAGAAACGGTCAAAGACGTTCGGGGCAATCTTTTGCATGAGCGTGTTGGCAGTCTGCGAGCGGTAATGTGGTGTGGATTGGATAGTATTGAAGGCGGATGAGGAAGTGGGGAGAAGTGCTCCGGCGTTGCCATTGGGTTGAGAGTCAGGGGCAAAGGGGGATGAAGATGCCTGGCGCATGCCGTTACGGTTCTGGCGGCGGATATTGAGGTCACGGATGAGATCATCTGCAGTTTCCCCGAGTTGGTTACGAATGTCCACCGAGGCATTCCGGCCCAGTAGCGCGCGGACAAGTTTCCTTGCTCCGTTTCGCGCAGCGATGATGATGGCCGTATCGCCGTTCTGGTCTTGGAGGTTCAGGAGACGAGTTATGTCGTCGGGGGACCATGTTTCGCTGAGAACGTTGATAATGCAATCGAGGTAGTACCTTGCTGAGACGTATTTGTTCTTGCTGCTGGTAGTGGCTGCGATGTGATGGAATACGCTTGAGCCGAACCAATCCGTTTTAGCGACGGTACTGGCGAACGTCCGAACCATCCGAGGCATCGTGTTCTTGTCGAAGTTATTGGTGAACATGACAGCTCTCATCAAAGGCGTCTCGAAATTGTTGGAAAGACAATCGATACGCGCTGCGCGATTCATAAGATCTTGAACCACATCAAAATCGCCCATTGCTGCAGCCCAATGCATGGCAGAGTGTCCTTTCTCGTCGATGGGCCGGTCCAGGTTGACTCCTGGTGGAGGTTCCGGTGGGGCGGGAAACCGGTCGTCGGACTCTAGAAGCATGAAATAGTCGAGTAGTTGATCCGCCCAAATCTGGTGCTGCTGGTCTTGTACCGACATGTGGTCGGCTCCGCGCTTTCGTTTTCTAGCGCTTCCGGTGAAAGGTGGGCGCATCCCATCATCTTCAATTACTGAGTTTGTGACGACGGTACGAGCATCGTCACTAACATCATCGAACTGAGCGCTGGTCATCTCGTATCGATCCTCGCTGATTTGACTGAGTACTTTCAGAAGTTAGCGGGGTGAACTGGCCCATGGATATCGTCATAAAGACTAGCGACAAACCTTCGACCTTGGGAGCTGCTTTCTGACGAGGAGCTTTTGGCTTGGCCGATGAAGCGGTCGCATGTTTGGGAGCTGGAGGAGGGCTATGTTCGCCCGGGACATAGTCGAGGATGGGCTGTAGTTTGTGGAGGACTCCATTGCGCTCTGCAAGGCCCCGCCCATCTGGAAGCGGTACCCAAGTTCCTTTGAATATTTGTTAGAAAGATCCATATCGCAGGCATAGGAATCACCAACCCTGGTATTTGCCATAGCCGCCCTGAACCTTTTCATGAACTCCCTTCTGCACCTCGCGCTCCAGAATCCGGGTTCGGGCAGGCTTATCAAAGTCGGCCACCTTCAGGATATGGGTCGCATTGATCCAATCGTCGACGCGGCGGCGCATGACCAAATTGCCATCGGCGTTGAATTCGTAGACGGGCACCTGCAGTGCTGTTCAGCCGGAGCGTGAGGCAAGGGAACGCGCAGATGGAAGCACTTACATTGCTGTATGTGGCCGAATAGATCTTCGTGTTTGCATCAACGGGCATTTTGGGGCGATTGGTCCGCATGCCATAGAATAGAGTACGGCGATGAGATAGGTGGTGAGGAGTTCAGGTGTATGAAGGAGGGGATGACACTTTTCGCCGAGCGATGGAACACGAGATTGAGCGAGACGCGTTCGCGTCAGGAGCCCAGCCAATTTCGTGCAAATGAGGAAAGAGCGGCGGAGGTTTCGCGGGGATGAGGGGTGCACGTGATGTAAATGCACGTGACCTGAATCATTCAGTCTCTGCTGCCTCAGGCAACTGATATTTATAAGGCACCAACCCATCGTTTTGCTCACTGTGAACCGTGAATGGCAGCTTTGCGGCTTGCGCCCTTCATCTCCGGCTATTGAGCTTCGCACAGCTGCTGTTGCATCCAATCAATCCTTCAGACAGCAATCATGACCATCACAGAGAAGATAAAAGACGCCGTTGGCATCAGCCATGACTCTACTCCCACAGCACGTAAGTTCCATGCGCGACCCGCGAGAGATCCATCATCAACTAACCTTCCGTAGCCGCAACCAGAGAGCAGATGTCGGAAGCCCGATTACCATTGGCGTATCGGGACAGCTGTGCACATCTCCTAATTCCGCTAAACAAATGCCGATACGACAATTACTACCTTCCGTGGCGATGCGAGGTATATCTTGGCCCAATGGTTGCCAACGACTCGAACTGACAGGGACCGCCAGGACGAACGACACGGATACGAGAAATGCCAGTATGAAGAGTTCAAGAAGCGGGTTGCGAAGATGGACGAGCTCAGGAAGGAGAAAGGGGGCGCGAGAAGTAACTAACGCAATTACTGTACAATATTGGGCCGTTACGATTTCTGTTCGCCGCCGTGGAGGGATGGATATACGGTACTGGGTCAGCTTGGCCTCAAAAAGATACTCCCAACCATGATCAATTGACATGGCTATTGGTAATCCCTAGAATTTACCGGCATGGCAAAGCGAATTATGTTTTATTGAAACGGCCGTATGAATTTCTCCCAACCGGATCTAATTGACGGACCAAATCAACCTGTGGCTCCCAGTCGACATGCAGACATACGAAGAGATGCTAAGATATGGACCAAAATTTACAGCTTTGCCGCTGGGGCTTCTCCCTCCGCTTTCGCCTGCTCCCGCAACAATTTCCGGAGGATCTTTCCCGACTAAATACAACGTTAGCTTATGACGAGGCGAGCAATGAGCGCGTTGTGTCTTACCGGATTCTTCGGGATTTCGTCGACAAACCTCACACCGCCAACCAACCTCTTGGCTCTTGAGACCCTCGGCTCCATGAACTTGTGGATATCCTGTTCCGTGGGCTTCGAGCCAACTTGCGGGATGATGTAAGCCCTGGGGTACTCTTCTCCGTTCCTATTCCATGTTCGTGAGCATTTATAACACGAGGACAATCCGGCATGCTTACACTGTGACACCAATGACCGCCGCATCTGCAACATCAGGATGCTCTAAGAGCAAGGCTTCAAGTTCTGCCGGGGCGACTTGGAGGCCTTTGACTTTAATGAGTTCCTGGACAATGTTAGCAAGGTTCACATTGCCGGAATTGCACCATGTCGGACCTTCATTCGATCGACGATGAAGAACTTCCCGTCCTTATCCATATAGGCAATATCACCGGTCTTCAACCACCCGTCTGGAGTCAAGGTTTCCTTAGTCGCCTCCGGCTTGTTCCAGTATCCCTTCATGATATTCGGCGCGGTGCACCAGAGCTCGCCTCGTTCGCCCTGGGCGACCTCCTTCCCATTCTCGTCGACGATTTTGACCGCGCAGTTCGCGTTCGGTTCGCCGACGGAGAACGACTCGGAGATCTCATCCGGGTGCCACCCCAAGATGGAGCAAGTTGCCCTAGATCCGTGTTAGATCCAACGATTCCCGCTGGCTTTCCCAATGGCTCCCACTCACTCAGTCATGCCCCAACCTTGCTTGACATTGATTTTCCCCGCGGGCCACAGCTTCTCCAGTTCGGAGCACACGTCCCGGCCCAAAGGCGCCGCACCAGATCCGACCCGCTCCACACTGCTCAGGTCAAACTGCTTCGTGGCCGGATGCTTCGACATCGCCACTACAACCGGCGGCACCAGCGTCAGATCCGTGATTCGGAACTTCTGCACGCACGCCAACATGTCCAGGAAATCGAACTTGGGCATCAGATAGACGGGGATCCCCCGCTTGGCCGCACCCACGCCGAAGATGGTCTGCGCCATGGCGTGGTACATGGGAAGGAAGCACAGCAGCCGCGTCCGCTTCTCCTTCTCCTCCGAATCAGCCGTCAACCGGCCCAAGTGCGCCATCTGCGCCGTGTTCGCAATGTAATTCGTGTGTGTGATCATGACGCCCTTCGGCACCCCCGTGGTTCCGGAACTGTAGTTCAGCGCAATGGTGCGATCCAACTGCTCTTTCGTGGTCGCCTCCTCCCATTTGAATCGCTCCCCCTCGGCTTCCGACGCGAGCAGCGAGGTCCAGTTCTTGATGTTGCCGACACCTTTTCCCCGTCCCTCGAACGTAGCGAACCCATCGTCGAACGCGAAAATATGCGACTGGTCCAAGCCCACCTCCTTGGCGGCCTCCAGCGCAGTATCCAGACTCCCCTCGGCCGAGATCAGGAACTTGGCTCCCGAGTCCCGTAGCTGATATGCCAGCTCGCGCGCCACGTACGTGGGGTTCGCGCCGGTGAAGATTCCCCCGGCCATGATGGCCCCTTGAATCACAACGGGGAAGAACAACGTGTTCCCCGAGAACAGCAGCAGGCGGTCACCCGGCTGGAAGCCGGCGGCTTGCAGGCCGGCGGCGAGGCGCTTCGACCATTGTCGGTATGTGTGGAGGGAAAGGTAGACGGTGTCGGGCTTGACGGTGGAGATGAGCGTGGGGGTGGTGGGCAGAGGGCCATCGGGGGAACCGAAGAGGTAGGTTGGGAGGGAGACCTGGGGAATGTCAATTGACCATTTTGATTTAACGGGCATCTTGAAGGGGTTAGGAGGTTGATCTGGTCGAGGAGCAACGCGCAGGGGAAACTGCAATTGAGAACAACACGACGTCAAGGTAGTAGTGAGCAGAGAATGGGGATGAAGATACGAAGCTCTGAAAATGTGCAATTGTATTGTAATTATTGGGTTTATCTACATATCCGGCCTTGAGCCCAGGATTTGACTGCCATGTGGATTGCGGGGACGATCTTTGTACCCGAGGGGAGCCAGAGTCAGTCATCCCGACTAACTAGGCCAAGCACGAATGGTATGCATATCTCCACTCTAGGACCATGCGTTCGACTCGACGCTGGACTATCGAGGCCAGGCGGCCAATGTGCCCGGGCGCTGGATCCTCCTAGATAGTAAGATAGTAGATGGTAAGATGGACCAGTTCACATTGGCTTTCGCATGAGATGGACGGTTGGGAAAGATTCCATTTGGATATGGTACAGCAGCTCTAGACCCTGAGATGATATGCACCCCATAACCAATTTCTGGGGAAGCCTCAGGCGTCGGGTTCCCGAAGGTACACCCGTACAGGTACCCGGTAACACATCCATACGCTGGCCTGTGAGTGGTTCGCTGGACTCTTCAGTCCGGCAATCCGCAAGCTTCCGGTTAGAATTACTGTTCGGGTGTTGTCGTGTCGTCGTTAATTCCTAACGTTAAGAGTTGATGTGGGGAAGACCCCGAGAGCACCGAATACGCTAGTCGTAAAGAGACCTGTTAGCAAGCCTCGGCAGGCCCCTGATTGGATTATTATCGTATCCGCGCCCCTGGTTCGTCAGCTGAAGCTTACCTCATCCACACTGTGGACGCTAGATCCTTAATCTAGCGCCTACACTCTAAACGATAATGTCGTCTAAACGATAACTTGATGGGAAAAGATCGACCTACACCGTACAGTAGTCAGTATGTCATGTGATGACTGATGAGGCTCCCCGTCCAACTTCGCGACGCCCAACGTATCGCGTCGCGTCGAAGTTGAAACCCCCAGATCTTTGCACCCCCTTCCAACTTTCTTTGTATCACGACCTAGGATCGAGCCAACTTCAGACCGAACCTGTCGCACACAGCCGGACTGTTGCTTCAGCGGCATGTCCGCGGAACAAGACGAGCGCGTGCTCGGTTCTCTGCTCCACGCTTCCCTCTTTGGATGTGATGATCATGAAGTCTTCCAGAATTGGTTCGGCAGGGACCTAAATCGCACGAGCTTGGGGTTCGGGAAGCTTAGTCTTTCTTATGAATGCCGCCACTATTAGGATGAGAGTCTCGCGAATATCCCTATTGTCATCGACATGGGGTTTACCATCATGTCATAGTTTCGGCATCCTTGAGACCGGAAATAGAAACGTGGTATACCCTCCCGGTTGCCCAATTCTTCCAATTTGTGGTCCAATGGCTTGCTCAATGGCCGACAGCCTGGAGGGGGTTCGACCGCGGTTTTCATAAATGCCAAAGCTGTTCAGTCGCAAGTATTTTGAGAATCGATGGTACACATCACTAGCGATGGCTCCTGTGCATCAAACCTTTCTGAGGTTGCTGTGATGTGCACTGTGCCGCCGACAGTCTGTTTCGGCTGAGGATGGCACCTGGTTGCATCGGATCCAATTCGTCGGTAGGGCAACACCCGAGCGTCGAGACAGCAAACAAGTTGGGGGGATTTCTGCTACCGAAAGTAGAATCCCCTTTGCAACTGACCGATACCTCGTCTTAATACCTCAGCACATCTGGGGCAAGCCGAGCAGGGGTATGGGCATGTGTCGAAACCGTTCCAGATCGGCACCTTCTCCCCCTTAGGTGTTTCTTCTATCTCCTCGCTATCTTGCACTTGGTACTATCACTATTGGTTTCGCATGATCTTTGGTGGCTCTGCCTTGCTTTGGGCCTCTCCTTCAAGTCACCTTTGCCGCGGATGTTCTGCCCTACCGTTTCTACAGCTAGTTCATCGCGACTCACCGATCCCTTCGAGAAGCTCTCGTCATCTCCTGATTTCAGTGACGTATCATCAGCATCGTATTCCCCCATGTCTTCCACTGCAACAGCAGTAGCCGCCCACTGTGCATGGAGCGAGTCGTCGCAGAAGAGGGCTATCTTCTACCGCCGATGCCATAATGCCTCCTCTGTCTAAGATCATATCCAAGATGTAGCGGCTGAGAGATTCATAAGTATGGCCTTGGCCAGCGGACTGATTCCAATTTTTCGTCTCTCGATTAACAGTCCTTCGTTCCATTCAAGGCTCAAAGCTCTTTGACCATTCTTTTCGATTGCGCAGGTCGCTTCCAACATTTCATTCAATTCATATTAATCCTTACGATAAGATACACTACCTCCACTTCAATCACCATGCACTACTCAATCGCTATTATTCTCGGCGCGACGGCGGCGTATGTATCCGCTCACGGTCTCGTCACTGAGATCCAGGGTGCCAATGGTGTGACCATGCCCGGTCTTACAGGTATGGCGAGGAGAATAAAGAACAGCATACAAGAGACACTGACCTGATGTAGTCATCGATGGAACTCCCCGAGACTGCTCTAGCAACGGATGTGGCTCTCAGGCCGATACTGCCATCATCCGCACCCGAGAGGTCGGGGGCCGCGCCTCTGCTCTTGGCCGAACGCAAGGCGGCGGACCGGTCGATGCCGCCGCTGCGATCTCCATGTTCATGACGGGCCAAGCCGGTGGAAATCAGAATCGGAACAAGCGCCAACTTAGCCAGCTGCTCGGCGGACTGCGGGGCAAGGGCAAAGGAAAGGGCAAAGGAACCCGTGCCCAGACTGCGCAGGGCGCGCAGACTGCCAATACTGCCGCCGAGGGCGGTGTTGCTCAGGCGGCCGGGTCGGGCGCCACCTCGGGCCTCCCGACCACCGATGACAACGGTCTGATCACCATGAACTTCCGCCAGGTCAACCAGGACGGTGCTGGCCCGCTCACGGCAGCGATTGATCCCACCTCTGGCGGAACCGATGCTACTGCGTTCCAAGATGCCCAGGTCGCGCAAGACGTTCCCGGTCTTGGCTTTGGCGGGCTCTCGGGTGCTACTATCGAGGATTTCCCCCTCACAGTAAGTAATCCCCGTTCTCGTCATGCGGTGGTACTCTCTAAATCAATCTCAGGTCCAAATGCCCCAAGGGATGACCTGCCAAGGCTCTGCTGGCGGTGCCGACAACGTCTGTATTGTCCGGGTTCAGAATTCCGCGCTTGCGGGACCCTTTGGTGGCTCCGCTGCGTTCACCCAGTCGCCAGCTGCCCAGAAGCGGGCGGTCGAGTATAATCTCCGCAAGCGACACATGGCCCGTGGCATTCTCGGCAAGGACAAGGAGGCTTAGTTCCACTTTAGATGTTAGGGATGGGACGTAGATCCGGCAAAGGCTGGGTTGCTGTGCAAGCCGCTTTGCAACATATGGATCTGCTTCGTCCTCTGCGTTCTCTGTATATGGAATCAGGGCCCGTTTCGGGACACAGAATATCCAAACCTAGAAATTAAATCTCGTCTGCGAAAGTTTATACAGAAGCCAGTGAGGGTAGATTGCGAGCCTAGTCGCACACTTTTGGTTGGAAGACTAGAATTTTGCGCAGATACTATCTCTCCTTTAGTATTGCCATCTATACTAGATAAGAGTTGGACCAGTAAAAAATGTTGTTTCCTTGGATCTTCCTCGGATATCCTCCCTTAACAGCACGAACTCCACTCCATCCACGTTGCCAGCACTGTAAATCTCCGCATCCAGGGCAGTAACCCACGGACAAAAGCTCACCAGTACCAAATGCCCTTCCTCATAGCTGCTTGCCGAGCTACGGTTCTGTTTTTTCCGAACCAGGAAGACGACGGTCCGCTCATCGGAGGCCGCAGCGATGTCAATCGGAGCGAAGCAGTCTCGGTTTGTGTGGTGAGGGTTCATCAGCCTATGTACTTCTTGCGACGAAACCTGCTCAGTTTCACAGGCGTGCGTTATGCTTGTAGTAGTGGGTGGCGCATTAGACTCCGGTAGAAGCGGAGGGGGCCAGAGAGTGATGGGGGAGTAGCGGTATCCTCGAACGCTTGCCTCTGTTTCCTTTGGTTCTTCGTCGAGGTTCGTTGCTAAAATATCAATGTCGAAAGCGGTCGGATCGTCAGAATCCACCAGATCCTCGAAGTCCATATCCATCCATATCAAGTCTAACCTCGGCGAACCTATCTCTGAGTTCGCTCGCTGCTTGCCCTTCCCGGCATCTGGCTTGCTCCAATTCGAAGGGAAAGGGGCGAGCCGCCTGGAACCAGTGCGGAATCGAAGGCACCCTGCCATACTTTTTGCTGACGCCTCGCAGCAGTTGCTGTCACTCACCAGATCTATAAACGTAGCGGATGCTAAGTTGTAGGATCGGTACCGCGTCCGTGCTGCTATGAACGGCGGGCTACTTCTATATCGGGGGTGTTCTCTCTCTGGATGAATGGTTTCGGTCTTGAGCTTCAGGCGCGGTATGTAGTTCGGGCGGTTCGCGCTCGTCACGATAGTGACGTATGGGTCATCTTCAGGCAGCTGGTGCGGTTCTTCACCGTCGGGGAAGGTGATATCCGCCGTGTAGAACGTTCGATACGCCGAACTGCCGCCGTTGGTCCATTCTCTTCGACCCTCGACGATGGTCAGCTTGCCGATATCCTCTTTGACTTGTAAACCCAGAACAGTCCATAGGTCATCTAAGGGACCTTCGTCGTGTTGCCTCCTATAGATCCTCTTATTTCTCTTGAGGTCAGCACTGTATGGCTTCGCAAGGGGAAAGCAGATGCAGTCAAACAAAGAGGTCCAGTCGATCTCTTCATTGTGCCACGAAGTCTGATTCGACACACCGTAGAAGTGGTCCTCATGAATCTCAAACGCGCATGTAGAGCTCATCTCAGATCCCACGAAATCTGGAAGTTGTAGACTTGCTACGCTAGGAACACGTCCATCCCGTTTGGCATCTCCCCAGTCTCGGAACAACGTTCCTTTGATTACCCATTCAAGGTACACATGGCTTGCGCGGCCGCTCTGTGTCCCCCAGAAGATATAATTCTCGTTGTGACGAACGAAAAGCTTCTCTGTCGTCTGGAGTGCTGCTCGAAAAAGCTCAATGCCTTCATCCCCTTCGTTTGTGGTGATACCGAGCGCGAGAAGCCAAGCACTTACGCCTTGAGCGTCCTCTTGCATTGGACGGAAGCAAAGCGTTAAAACATTATCAATAAAGCCCATGAGTTCGATCTCAGACTCTGAATCAACGAGATTAAGGTCATCCCACTCTTTAGGAAAATTGACCACATTAAAAGGGGCATGATGGTCGTCCCCTATGAAGTCTCGAAGTTAGCCGTAAGTCAGTCTGCAGCCTGGAATTGCCCAGAAAATCCCTAGATGCGTACATCCCTGTGGGAAGCGGTGGTTGCCACAATGTAGAACCACTCACCACTGCTGTTCTGTAAGGCTCCATTACATGGCTGCTGCCTGGATTTCGGTATCCGCTGCGAAGAATTCCCACTCCGCACATTGCGCACGAAGATTCGCTTGTCACTGATGAAAGCTAACCAGCCATTTTGATATACAAAGCTCAAACAATTCCCAATCGAAGTAACACTGAAAGGTAGCCCATTTCCGACCGCCGATCGACGCTGGTAGATGTTGTTGAAACCAATTTCTGCGGTTATGAGTCCGGCTTTGTACTGCCGCCATTCCTGGCTGAAAGGGGCCCAGAACTACAAATCGGTTAGCATGAACAGGCGAATTTACATCCCCGAACGGAAGAGGTACAGCATTGAATACAACAGAGCAAAAGCACGACTAGAGAGCAGATGTACTACCTCAATTGCAGATCGACAAATGAATGGATCCTGAGCAAGGAACGCAAGAGCTGGAGAAGCCTGACTAAGATGGGTAATGTCGTTAATGTCAATATAAGATGTGATGTTTACGAGAATATCGAAAGGCAGTGAAAGTATGGTAGGAGACATTGGTTAACGCAGGGACTTATAGAATCTGATTCTGAGGGATCTCCCATGAGCCCTGAGCATAGATGGAAAGAATGTGTACAAGGAGTAGCGGAATATTGACAGAATGAGCAGTATGACTGGACGCTTGAACACGGGAGTTAAGGAGAGCCTCCTCTATCCACGCCACAGACGCGGAGCAGCAGTTATGTAGCCAGTGAGGCTCTAACAGAGTCCGTAGCCTTGCCGCCCTTCGGAATCTTTGGTGTATTACCAAATACAAGGCAACCCCACATATTAACGTCCAGTACCCATACCCCATCTCTGCTGCAGCCTTAGGGACGCGGAAGGTGTAATATGGCTACGTGTTTGGTGATACGACGGAGCGGGATGAATCAGGAATGGGGGCACAGCATTACGATAGGTTAGGCCCTCAACAGATGAAAATTGATACAGATGAAATTGAGGCTCTGCTACGGGCTTACGGCCTCTGCAGTTCAGGGGGGTTTCGGCGACTGCATCACGCAACTTAGAGTATTACTGACCAAGAGGGTGCAGGTCGCCCCACTCTCAGAGAGACTTTCGCCTGGGAATCCTGAATCCACAGACCATGGGGCCCGGGGCACATCACGTGACTGAATGAGCCAAACTACTTCTCACTCTCAGATGAACCTTCCAAAATCTATGCATAGCTTAATGCATTAGGAATACATTTATTATAGCCAGTTTATAAAGACTTGGTAATATATTAAAGATTCATTCTTAATTCATTTCTAATCTAGTAGAAGAGTTCCCCAAAGCCGTGACCGTTCAGAATGCCTTCAAAATGCCTTCACAATACCAGCTTGGCGATTCTCATGCGAAAGTTTACCTACCATATCTGAGAGTGGAGTGGAGCGAGGTCAACATCATTTAACACGTGATGCGGCTCTTTTATCAACCTGGTGACATTCAACATGTTTTCGCCTCTCTTTTGTCTCAATTCCCAGTTCCCCTCACCACCAGCCTTCAGGTACCCAGCTCTCGCCCACCTGATCAGAAGTTTTTCCCAGTTTCCTCCATTCTGCTCATCGTACGGTACGGAATAGTTCGTTGTAGATCATCCTTGAAGCCTCAGTTCTGACGGGTGGTGGGCTACGTTCTCGTCTCCTTCCCCCCTTTCCTTCTCTTATCTTCCTATGCTCGGCTACTGGTTCGTCCTTGAAGACATCGTTGTACTGCTTGATCAATAGGAAACATCCGCCACGCATTGCCCACATTTGCCGAAAGCAGCTTTTTCGATACTTCTATACTCTGCACATATATGCCGGCAGGCGAGGCGGCAGCCCTTCCCCGGTCTATATCAGTGGTGCCGCTGCACGGGGCGAAGCATTCAATCCCAATCCCAAATTATATGTTTATCTGGTCTTTCGTTGGTTTTCGTGTGTTTTTCGCTTTCTGTGCTTTTAAAGAATCGTCGTCTATCCCTCGTATGACCTGTTACGACCACTTCGGCACCTGATTGACTGCCTCGAGAATTGGGTAGCGCTTCATACCGATATTGATTTTCACCCGTCCAAGTTTTCTCAAACTGTTGTCATGTTGCTGTTGTGAACACAGGGCACTTGGGAGTTGGGACCGATTTTACGTACCAGCTAAGGCTATTTTTGCCCCCGTATCTGCCGTATGCCTTGTCGGGCAAAGAGTTCCGTTGATTTGGTCTTGTCCATCCATTCATGGTTTGCCAATGCATCATTCCGAGTATATCTTATATGAGTATCTCTTGATAGGTGCAATGTGGCACATGACCCGTCGATATGACGTGGATCAGGCCCCCCTACATCAAACTCAACAAAAGAATGACATTTGACCGAGACATAGTCCCGTCAGTTTACATTAAATGCGGCTTGCACCTGCCAAATCATTTGAAGGAGGCTGTGCAATGCCAAAAAACACCTGCCAATTGAGAGCCCACGGCTTGCCGCCTTTTATGTGCGGTCCATTGGGTCCAGATTCATCTCCATTTCCAAAGAACAGAACCGCGCTCTGCCAAGTGCTAGAGCACAAGCGTGGGACCCGAATGCAGCTCACTGCGCTTCTACCAAGATAACCATCGAGAACATCGGATTTGGCAGATTGTGATTATATTTCATACAGGGGACCTATCGATTTTTTCTGCAAATATTCCATCTTATTATTGTCGCACCAAGTCCTTTGCTCGTTCCGTTTGTTTAATTATTATATGAGGCCACTATATCCTTACAGTTTTGATGACTGCCCGGCCCTGTCAGTGAATTTCTTGATGCTAGCCTTGCTATCATCGCTCGCAAATCTTGCTCTCAAGTCATGGCCCTCCTTTAGGCCAGCTTCCTTCTGTTCTGCCAATAGCGTCTCCGTGTTGACAAGTTTCTTTGTCAACCTCAAGCTCTCCGCCGAGTTCTCGGCAATCTTCTTTGCCTTCGCACAAACAGCTTTGTGGAATTCTTCCACACTTCCCGACTCAATAACCTTGGTCACTAGACCTGACACATACATATCTTGCGCCGGTATGCGGTCACCTTCAACTAGCAGCCGGTTCGCATGCTGTCGGCCCATCACTTTCGGGAACGAATAGGATGATGCACCTTCGGGAACAATTCCGAGTGATACGAACGGGGTCTGGAAGAATGCGGAAGGATGCGCATAGACCAAGTCAAAATTAAAGAGCTGCGTACAGCCCCAACCGATACTAGCCCCATGGACGGCGGCGACGAGGATTTTCGGGTAACCGATGAGCCTTGGTCATGATCACGCTCAGCAGATGCTCGTTTCTGACATTTGGGGTAAATGGCTCACACTTGACCGAGTTTCCCGCCAGCCTCGATCTCCTCATTAGGTGACGGTCCCTCGCCTGGCGCAGAGAGTGCCTTGCCTACGGTTTATGAAACGTATCAGTATTCTGGCCCATCCAAGGGTCGGTTATCAAGGCTGTGAAGGTATAATATGCAAGACCATATACGTGCCTGCAGAATAGTGCTTCCCTTTTCCACCCCTGGGCAAGAACATGTCAGCATATATAGTATACCACGCCTTACTGCGTGTGAGAACGTACTGCACGATGACCTTGATCTCAGGTTCGTCCCTGGCCCACTCTAGCGCGACCCGCATATCAACCCATTGCCGTAGGGTAAAAGCATTGGCGATCTTAGGTTGATTGTACAAGAACAGCACCGCGCCCTCGCTGAGTCGCTCGATGGAAATTGTGTCTAGCCTTGGTACCGGCGCCATGGTTCGTTATACTATTCTGAAGGGCGAATAAGAGTACTCCGTGTGGTGGACTGCGGCGAACCGGTCAACTAAATACGATTCAATAACGATGCACACATCTTAGTTTTCAAAGAAACCGGCACTCTTATTTCTATCCAAACTCTATCAGGCACTAGCTCTAGGCGTTTCATTCACGGATGGCTATTGGCGCTGAGGCGCCGGCAGTGGAACACCTCGGATACATCAATATCACGGTCTCATGAACGACATGCAAGCCGAGAGTCGGTAGCTTGAGCTGCTCCACCTCCACGTTCCGGCAACGGAAAGGTGGGGTTGAAGCGGGCGTTCCACCTGGCCCGCTCCCACCCTTCCGCCCCGCTCCCGCACCTAAACGATCGGCTCCAACAAAGCAAGGTTCTTCGCACAGCAATTGCTCAAGGTATTTCCGATGATAATAAATTAGATTGGAATCGAGGCTGTGAGAAGGCTTTCGTCCTTCTTCGCCTTAGGCTTGCGACAATCGAGATGCACCTTCCGCGCGTTGCCTATACTCCATCTGTACCTAAGTTAACTAGTTAACTTAATTAGTTAACTAAGTTGGCAGTTTTCAACAACCCGCTTACCTATCTTCGACGAAATCCAGCATGCCGTATTTCAAACGTGGCAAGTTACTATTGTCTTACACTGCAACAAAGAAATGTCCGCTCCGAGCGACAACTTGTTCAGCTAGCATTTAAGCGTTCAATCAAGTCAGCCAGCCGTACCATTGCGCATTATTCCTAGGAATGATCAAGACGCCCATCACGACAACACCTGAATTGGACTTATTGAAGATCCACCTGGTTAGCACGTTCCCCTTTGTGGGGGAACAGCCGGTCCTATACCAACCACGGCTAGAGCGATGTCGGAATGATAAGTCGGTCTGAGCAGCGCAAGCCCAGACCCACGGCCATGTTCAAAATCCCTGCTGGAGGTACATATACTCTACAGTACTATGCAGGTAGGGAATCTTTGCCAACGCTGTTGCTACTTGCCAGACCGCTGGAGCCGAATGATAGAGGTTGGAGAGATGATGAATGAACTCTCACTCTCTCAGGTATTAAGCTATGCTGGATTACTGACTTATCGAGGTGGGACTGGCAAGAATCCGCTCTCTTTATTCCCTCCCCCTCGTATCTCGAAGTGCATCGTCCAGTTCCCACTAGATCAAGGTCTTAATTGCTATCAGTACCGTGGTCTATCCAGTAGCCAACGCTGATTCTCACGATGTCGATCCTTGAAGCGGTCCTGACATCGATCCGCGAGCACTGGCTAGCTGCGGGTCTTCTGGTACCGATCATCTATATTGTGAGCGTTGCCTTTTATCGTCTGTATCTGCATCCGTTGGCAAACGTCCCAGGACCGAAGTTGGCGGCGGCGACGTGGTTGTACGAAATATATTTCTGGAAAAAGTTCGTGATCGAAATCGGAAGGTTACACGACATCTACGGTACTGATCCCGCCGATGGTTCTTTTCGTCGCCTTCCTTTTCCATCTTCGATGGCCTGACGCTGATGATTTCGACGCCATGGAATAGGCCCGATTGTTCGAATCACGCCAAATGAAGTCCATGTAAATGATCCAGCGTTGATTGACGCTGTGTATCCTGGTGGAGGGAAGAAAGTTGATAAGGATCCCTACCAAGTTCGCATGTTTGGGATACCTGATGTGAGTCTCGGCCTGCCCGTTCGTATGAGCCTCCATGTTTACGTCGAACCACAGACAGCGTTCCTGACTATCGATCACGAAACCCACAGGATCCGGAGAGGTGCACTCAACCGATATTTCTCGAAGGCAGCGGTTAATAAGATTGAACCGTACATCCGCGAGGCAGCTGAGAAACTATGCAGCTGCATCGCCTCCTACGCCGGCTCCGATACGGTCACTATCTCCGTCGCGTTCTCAAGTTTCACGACGGATGTCATCACTGAGTACCTCTTTGCGAAGAGCTACCACATGATCGATAGACCTCACTTCCTGCCCAACCTACAAGCCGGAAACGACTCGCTCGGGGAGCTTCTTCCCATCCTGAAGCAACTCCCGTTCCTTCACACCGTAATGCGCTGGATCCCGCAGGAACGGATGCTAAAGATGAATCCTGGCATGGCCTCTTGGATCCGCGTTGAGCAGGACTGCCATCAGCAGGTCAAGGACGCCCACGCCCGTCTCGCAAAGCCGGACCGTGTCTACTACACTGTAATTGACGAACTCCTTCATGCGGACCTCCCCCCGGAGGAGAAGCGTGACGATCGGTTGTTCCTGGAGGCTGTAGTCCTCATTAACGCGGCCACTGAGACAACCTCCTGGAACCTCTCTCTCGCAACCTTCTACCTCCTACACCAGCCCCATACCCTCGCCACATTGCGCCAAGAGCTCCTGACTGCGTCTGGAGACTCCCTGGAACTCCCGTCTCTTACTACCCTCGAAAACCTCCCGTACCTCCAAGCCACGGTTGCGGAAACACTGCGGCACGCTTACGGGGTAGTCCAACGGCTGATTCGTGTCCACCAGGATCCTGTGCACCTGCGCTCGACTGTCAAGATCCCAAACCGGGATGGTTCCGAGAAGGTTCAGGTAAAGGAGGTGAGCTACGTTATCCCCAAGGGATACTCGCTGTCCATGACGTCCCTATGGATCCACAAAAATCCAGACCTCTTCCCCGATCCGGATAAGTTTGCGCCGGAGCGATGGTTGGACGCCGAGGGGATGAAGAGGAAAGATTTGGACAGGTATCTCATGTCTTTCTCGAAGGGGACCCGGCAATGCCTTGGGATCAAGTACGTCCCTTGCTCTTTTCTTTCGTTATCGCAATACAATTATACTGACTTCGATGTCAAGTCTTGCATATGCAGAATTGTACATCTGCATCGCAGCAGTGGTATTACGTCTCGGGGACCAGTTGGAGCTGTTTGAGACAGATAGGTCGGATGTGGAGTTTGATCATGATGTTTTCGCAATGAGGCCGAAACCTGAGACGAAAGGTATCAGGGTTACGGTTAGATGAAACTTACATTCTCTAGCTTGGTACGTTTTACTATTCGCTTGACGGCCTAATTGATTTTGGCAGGCAGTGACCAGTATCAGTTCCCTGCCTGTGGATGCGTTTTTATATGGCACAAATTGCATGGGCTTTCTTGTCGAGGGTTTAGGGGTAGGTATATCTCGGATCTTGGTAGAGGATGGCGAGGAATGTCAATACATTTCATACGCTTCAAGAATTCGAGTTGAATATCTCCCATTGATGGAATGATAGAATCATTGGCGCAGCTAAAAGCTTACTGAATAACAAGGAGAATCGTAACAGTCGTGTGAAGTAGTGTACTCAGTCCAAATAATGCCACCCACAATAACGTATCCACCTGGTGGCATTCGAACAGTCGGAAATGCGGTATGGTCGCACCTTTGCAACATGAACACTCATGAAGTCCCCGCCGGCGGCTTCTGGCCGTAGATGACGTGACTAGCAAGATGGTAAGACCACATCCAGCGACATAATATGGGATCAGAATGGGGGGATAGAACGTACTAGTTGTGGTAGAAAGGGAATTCCTTCATCGCTTTTCTAAAATCAGCGTTCAGCACTTGAGCCTCTAACGTTGACCAGCCCGCTAGCTGGGTCAACATCCGCAAACTGATCGCCTCCAACCCCTCGTCCAGGGCCAACCGGTAGCACCTCCCAATTTCTTTCAACACCGGATCCTTGGGCCAGATGCCAATAGGCGTCTTCAAAACCGTCTCCTGCACATTCACGAAACCCGTCTTGGTCACCCGGTCCTTAAGACCCACCGCCGGGGTGGTCGATCTCCCTGCCTTCTCCTCGGCCGTGCTCATGACCACTTTGTGCCACTTCTTGACAGTGTTGTCGGGGAGATCGAGCGAGCCATCGGGCAAGCGGGGGCGGTAGTCCCAGTCCTTGAACTCGACCCATCCGCCTGGGGTGAGGTTGTCGTAACACTGCTTGACGAGTTGGTCCCAGTCGCGGATGGACCCGGCCAGCCAGCTTGCGTGGATCAATTCGAAGGGATGTCGGTAGGTCCATGGCTCTTCCATGTCGTCGACTTCGAAGTAGCAGTTCGGGGGGACGAATTGCGCTTGAACTGGGCTGAGGTCGATGCCCGTGACGACTGCGGCAGAATACTTGTCCGCCATGTCCATAGCCCAGATTCCTATGGCAACCATGCTGATGAGAAAGCGGAAGGATTACGGGGAGGCTGCGAGAGGAAACGGAGACGAGATCTACCTGTTCCGGCCCCAAGGTCCAATACACGCCCGGAGAAGTGCTCATCCAGGGGAGCAAGATGCAGCTCGCCATTGAGTTGGAGCAGCATCATATGATGGTGCATGTCTAATCGGTCGGCCTCCTGCTCATCGTTCGGCGAGAGGTAGGCTGAGATCATTCGCAAACATATCAGCGATGCTGGCAGCAAGAGCGCAGGTTCTGGAAATCGTGCATACTTCCAGCCTTGTACGAATGATATCGTCGGCCATTTTCGTATTGGTGATTCCGAACCGATGAAGCCAGCGACGTCGTCTCGCTTGCGCTGCTACATGCTCAATGCTGATCCTTGCGACATGTACAAGTATTGTTGTATCTTACGTATCGCCAAACCCAGAATCGAGATCACCGAAGCCCTGTGTCCCGGAAGATGGTTAGCACGGGGTCTTTCAATCATAACGGAACGCTGTGCAGTGAGCAACGATGGGACACCAAAACATCGGCCATGCGACCATGGAATGTCCTCTGACTTGGACACCGGTCCGGGGTCGCGGTAACACGGCAGAACGGTGATCGACAAGGTCGGTCTAGAAGGCTAGAAAGGATGCCGTTTCTTGCTAACCTCTGCCGTATCCACCTCAATATGGCCCACACCCTGTGGTTGGTCCGCTGGTGGGGCGCCTGGCGCAGGCGGCGTGGTCGAGGGGTCGGACATGTTCAACGACACCACAGTCTAGTAGGATCGGGGGCAAGCAGATATATGGTCGCACAACAGGATGGATCTGCCTTCCGTGGTTGATAGCGAGTACCTGAGTATATACGATGGTCTGCGTAGTAGGAAATGAAAGACTAGGGGAGATGGAGGCTATATAGTAGTTTGATGGGATAATTAGGGATGGGAGGCTCTCACGGCTCATGTAGCCATGCCCCTCAACGGCTTCAAAAACGGTTCCAGAATCCAGCTGGACGGTGGACTTCCTTTGTCGCTTATAGAGCTGCAGGTTCTCCGTTATTGCTTGTCAGTTATCCAGGCGTCCAGTGCGTCCGTCTGCTCGCTTGTACCGACATGGAATATAACTTAGACCCTTACTCTGTAAGGAATGGTCCATGTACCAGATACATGAAGTATCTGGTTATTCGGGAACAAGTATTAGCAACTACTGGAGTGCCGAATCCTCGGGTCCATATCACATATGTATGTTTGTATTCCCCCACGTCAGTTTCGTCCACTCACCCGCGATGACTGCTGCAGTTGGCCCCATTAGGAGCAATCCTTCTTTGTCGGAGCCATCAACTAATAGAATGCGATGTGCTGCAGTACGACTCATGAATCTAATGGAACGTGAGACCTCTGATGGCCGATGTTAGTTGTTAGGACCGAGGACTGGGAGAATGCGATCCAATCATCCGTATATGTAGCCTGATTTGGAGATCCGAGATGATACAATACTTAGGTGGGATAGCATGGAAGAATGATTCGTGATTCCAAACTCAGTTTATGACATAAGTTCCAGTTAATTCCGGAGTTCCCAAAATGATACGCCGGGGACATAACGCACTCCGAAGGTACACAATAAATGGTTGGGTTTACTTTCTCCTGCAATATTATACAAGCAAAATTGCCGGATTCTCCCCCCGATGAACAACGACACGATCAATCGACTCACCACCTATGCAAAGCGTCTACTTTGCCTGGGTCTGTGGCGCACCATACTGTGATGGGACCATCATCCCCGCTGGCTCCTTAACAATGATAGCACCATTCGCGGCCCTCTGTGCCACGATGTTCTTGCAGTTACTACACGTATGGACGTACTGAATCGTTTCCGTTTCCATGCATGAAAGGCAGCAAAGCGCCGGCCAAAACACCAGGCAGATGAGGCATATCATCACCCTACCGGTATTTAGTCCGTGTCCCAGCCATTCAGATCCGAAATATATGGTACTTACCCTGGAATTGGCTCTTTATCCCTCTGAGTGCGGACCTCGGTCGTCGCCTGGCACTTGCAGAACTTACAGTCTATAGCTGCCGGCGTCTGTTGAAGTTGGCTAAGAGGCGTAACCATAACAGGAGCAGGAGCTGGGACTGGATGTGCTGCCGCTTCGTATTGAGGTGGTGGATGTATGGTATCGGGATGTGCGATTGGCGTGGAGATTGGTCTGCTTGCTCTTAGCCTGTGTTTTCGCAAGGCAGCTCATTGGTACTCACCCCATCTCTACTCCCCCATCTGTGCGCTTTGCATCAGGGGGGTAACTTGAATTGACAGCCGGCGGACTCGCTGGCGAGATTCCATCACTCGCGGCATCTGTCGTACCATTGACTGGTAGGGTTGCCGGTGCAGGTTGCTGATCGCTTGACATGGTGAAAGCAGTTCTCTTCACACTTCAAAGTCGGGTTTTTACAGGATCCAACAAGGTGAAAGCATTTGGGAACCCCAAGACTTTATACGAACCTGCCTCAATATGTAAAGACCAGGATCTCTACCCCAGTTCTTTAGCGGCACAGACGTTTGGCAATTTAGATGGGCATCGCACCGACTTGAACTGGGGCATTGCCGTCAAAGTCTTCCGCGGCGCGGTCGAGTGTCGTCGATCGAAAGAGTCGATCAGAAGGCTGAGCCGCATTTTCATTGGAATCGCGTCTCGTAACCATCATTTCTCGGGATGCGGCTCTTCAAAAGTTAAAATCCCACAGTATTGCAGATTTCCATTTCACATGATGAGCATGACTAGTGACGACGACGAGCCGCCACCGAAATATGCCTTACCTTTTCCCTGCCGTATTAATATAACCAGGGCCAAAGCGGAGTGGTTCACACGTGCAGGGCTGTCTCAAGAGGGTGTTGCACTCGAGAACTAGTAGTAGTACGGAGTACATTTGCCACAAAAAGAGGCTGTGAAGCCAACTTTCCAACATGGCAGGAATTAAAGACGAATTAATATCCGACTGTTCCGGAAGGTGGAAGTTCGGCAGCGCCGCACGGAGGATGTCATTGGCTACTGCGAGTACGAGAGCGCGTCTCAGGGATGTATCCGTGCCCCATGACCGCCCCACAACCTCCGGTTGTGGGTGCTCTCACACCAAACGCTCAACCCACACCAAAACCTCAATTTGACTACCATCATCTATATATCAGAACTCGGGATGTAAATCAATATAAAAACCGAGATCCTCCGTACCAGTAGGTTGATCGAGTATAGGAGATGGTTTCTGCTGTTTTTCCTGTTGATTTTCCCGCTGCCAGTCCCGCTGTGCCTTCCTAATTACCGCCTCCCGCTCCTTCTGACCACGCGCCTCGATATGGCCGTTCGCCTCACTAACGTACAAAGCACCGGTCTAGCTAAGTCCTGTTTTAACCTGGCGGCGACTCTTTTTGGTTTGCTGGCGGTGTGTGGCTGAAACGGACCCCTTATACGCCTCGATCTCTTCGACCGCCTTGATCAATGACTCCGTAGCTTGGCGAACGCGACGTTGGTATTTCCGGCTAGAAAGTTGGGCCTCAGGCGTATTTATGATCTTCTGTTGTGTCCGGCGTACCGTACGAATAGTATTTGGTGGAGATACGCTCGGTGTCGCCGTAATACTTGACGTTGGGGGCGAGCCATTGAATATCTGAAGCTCCTCTGCCTCTTGGTCAACCTGTTGCCGAAGGGTTGGTAAAATCTGCTCAAGATCCCATGGCCAAAGACCCCTCTCTTTGAAAGCGTGTCGAATCGTACGCGATTTGAAGGCGTTTTGGCGGATCTGGGGCATTTCTGTAAGGAATGAGGCCTTTTCCGCCGCGTCGAATCCCCACCGTGAAATCTTCGTATTTGTCTGCCGGAAGTAGTGTTTTAACGCAAGAAACGACTTCCCATCAAGCGGCTGAAGGAAATGGGTCGTATGCGGAGGAAATGGGACAAAAATAATATCAACTTTTTCGCAGAATTGAATAAACTCATAGGTAAGATGCGAAGTATGGTTATCCATCAAAACGAGTCGTTTCCCCTTCTTAGCCCGGTGACTTATATACCGATGGAAACGCTGGATCCAATCGAAGGCAATGAGGTCGTTTGACCACCCAGTCTTAGAGATATTGATACGGTAATCGTCTGGAATCCGGTTTTCGTACCATCGTTCAAGATGGTTCTCGCCCTTTAGGATAAAGTACGGCGGGAGAACGAAACCATCAGCAGCGATACACTCAATATCCGTAACCGATTCGCATGACTCCGTACTAGGACTGCCTCATTTTGCCCCCGGTCGGAAACTGACTACTTTTTGGCGCTTCCCTTCACCAAGGCGGAAGCCACTTTCGTCGAAATTATATATATTCCGGGCCTCGATTCCATGCTCTTGAATCTGCTCCTGAAGGAGTTGAAACCAATGCTGTATATGTCCAAGATCCTCAGCACGTAGCCGGTCGTCCTTAACTGGTTTTTGGTCGATAAGCGGAAGGGTATGGCGCTTAATAAACTTGTATTTCCAGTTCTTGCTAACGTGGGGTGGTGGCTGGGTTGTATCGAGCGCGTTTCTTCGGAGCATAGAGTTGGCGCACGCTTCGATTTCTGTAGGCGTAGGAGGCGCTTCCCACTCATAAAGCTGGTGGATCCAAGCTAGGAGAGCCTTTTCTTGTAGCTGATCGAGTTTGGTAGCTTGTACGAACGGAGAACGATTGGTATAGGATGTTTTTCCTTGAAGGCGGCCTTCAAGGACGAACCGGCTGATTTGGAACTCACGCGCCAATGCTGAAATATTGACGGCTTTTCCTGGTTTTTTTTTTGTCTGTAGCCTCTTGACTGCTTTCTGTATAGACTCCTCTGGATATTTGACGCGTTTAGGCATGTTTGGTGGTATATACTTGAAGATAATGGTAAAATTGAGATTTCGGTGTGGGTTGAGCGTTTGGTGTGGGAGCACCGGTTGTGGGGCGGTCATGGGGCACGGATACCATATTAAATTATTACCTTAACATTGGCTCGTGGTCTCGTGTTTCCGTAACTTTTCTCTGCGTTCTCCGTCAACATGTCAATGCGTTACGAGACAAAAGGGCATGCGAGCGCTGATAGGCTCTGTATATCAGGATAGGAATAGCGACAGAAAATGCCCTACGACTGCAGAAATCTGCGAATGGCATACCAGAGGCCAATGGATCATTCCAACCGCTCTCAATGGTGGGCCTGGCTGTGTACCCTCTCAAGTCAGATCTGCACCCCTTCTAGATGCGGGTATCACTCGTTGACGGGAGTAAAATCTAGGAAGCATCCCCCATTTGGAATGACCAGGAAATGGTCGGTCCACTCCATATTCTCCGGCTTCATTGTTTCGTTCAACGTCACCGCGTAACGTTTGATCAGGGACGCTACTGTCAAACGCATGGTCAACAGCGCCATAGGCTGTCCGATGCAGTTCCGCATGCCTTTCGAAAACGGCATGTATAGTTTCCTCATCTCATCAGTCCCGTTCGGATGCTCCAACCATCGCTGAGGACTGAAGGATTCGGGATCGGGAAACACCTCAGGATCTCGGTGGGTGGTGTGACAGGGCACGGAAACGATGGTCTCAAGTTTATTCTTAGCTTCGTCTACGTCAATGACTAGAAGAACCTTACCTTTGCGGGAAAGAAATGACCAGAAATCTTCTTTCCTCCTGTTGGAATAGCTCGAAGCAAGCCCATGGGAACCGGAGGGTGTTTTCGCAAGGCCTCATTGATGACGGCATTTAGAAGAGGCAGATTCAGAAGGTCGCGGTGGTCTGGAACCCCTGCTCCAGCGCTCACTGAAATGTCTTTCAGTTCTTCCCGCATTTGAGCTTGAAGATCGGGTTGCTTGGCCAGTTCCCAGAAGAGGTAAGTCAGGGAATTGCTTGATGTGTCTGTAGCAGCAAAGGTCAGATTACTAATCTCACCGGCGACTTGTGCGTCAGTCAACCCTTCTTTCTGGTCCAGCGATCGCTTGACAATCTTCGTGAGGAGATCTTTCCGGCCGGATTGTCGACCATGACGAGCCAAGTAGCCATCGAAGGCCACGACACCATGGGCGTAAATTCGGTCATCTGCGGTCAAAAAATGTCGCACCGCTTTAGATGGCAGCGTGCTGATTAATCGCATCAGGGTGGGAAAACGGCCCCGGAGATCCCAGACGATGAAAGCAGAATCTAAATCTTCGATATACTGCGGTGCTTTCTCACAGTCGAGACCACCGAAGGGCTGGCCGAGAAAGACGGTGCCGGAGACATCGAAGCTCAACATTCGAAACCAATGCCGAAAATCCTGCGGACCCTGGCTACGATGGGTTTCAGTCACTCGCATCAGCTTCTGCACCTGATCACGGATCAGAGGTGCCATATCATTGACGCTTGCGGGCGAAAAGGCATGATTTAGCAGCTTCCGTCTCTCGCGGTGCGGGCCATGTTCGATCCTGTTGAAGACACCTCCTCGGGTCATGTTCTTGTACCATGGAGCCTTTGGAAAGAGGCTTTGAACGCCGTATAATGCTTCGATTGCGTCGACAGTAGTGAAACTGACTTCACTAGGTGCGAGCTGGACGACAGGGCCATATTTTCTATGCAACTCATGGACAGTTTTGGCTCTCTTGCCCGCCATTTCAATGTAGAGGAGCCATATACCGGAAAATTTTGCGAGAAATGGCCCTGGAACGTTCCGGAGGGGAGAAAAGAGGCGCACGTAGAGGATCTAGGCCAATCAGTCCCAATAACGTAGCATTATAACTGGCAATAAACTCACTTGCCAGGTAACATAAATGAGAATCGCGCAGGCGCCCAGGCTCAGGCCTTTGACGACCATCACATTACCGTTCTCTGGGAGAACTTGTTTAAAGTTCTGGATCGACATCTTCGATGTCTTTGGCACACAACGCACTCGATGCAATATTGCAATGATTCCATCAGGGCGGACTCAGGAGATAAGCCTGCTTCTTAAGCAGAGGTATCAAAGGGGAGCCCTCCCCATCCCCTCCTTTGGAGGCTGCCGATCATACCGTGCGCTGAGTTTGAGATTCACATTACACACGATGGGATGGGAACGTTGCAAGGCCGTGATGCACAACCTGACGCAGTCATCGAGCCGTCGATGTCGCAATTGGACATTTGCACACTGAGAAGCACGCTAAATGCTTTCCTCAGTGGTCTACAGACAGGAGGAGCTGGGATGCATCCAAGAATGATTAGCAATGCGCCCTTGATTGGTTTCGCTTGGAAAAGAATGCAGGTCGCTTGCCCGGCGGCACCGGCCCGCGGCCGCTAGTGTTGGTCAGAACTTAAAGCTTAGACAGGAAACCCCTCAAGCCCCCCACCCATAGACAATGCGCTTTACAGGGGATTTGGGACCAGCTGCTGCGGGTGGGAGCGGTAAGTTTAGCACTATGCTCAACTCTGCCAATGCTGTGTGGGGTGGGAGTTGCGATGGTGTGGAATGTGAGGTTGGAAATACCTACCGATTCCAATCTCCATTCAAAAGGACGTCTTTGCCAGACTCGCCTCACGCCCGCGAACCAGTCTCGATCTCTTGAAGGCAGCAGCTCTTCACAACCGTCGCCCATGGCTTCTCAGGATTTGGAAGTCGACGAGTACGCCTCGGACTCGGCATACACAGGGAACGATGACTCGATATACACGTCGATTGCGTCCAGCATTCGCTCCTATCGCCACGAGCACGGTTCGTACCTGTGTTCCATTGCATCCCGATTCGAAGAAAAGGGAGAGGATGGCGAAAACTCTCGGATATCGATATGACCGACCACATGTACCCCTGATGATCCATGGCATCGCTGAGTAGATTTTAGGCAGAACGTACCACGCTTTCAAAGACGTGCGTGTGTTCCCAATCCCTCGGCAATATTCGTCCATTGACAGCGTGCTAGGGCGCATACTTCATGCCCAATGACGAGAAGGAGAACGACCGCCTGGATATGCAGCATGCGATGTTCGTCAAGACGATAGACGGCAAACTCCAGCTCGCACCGATCGGCGAAGTTCATAATGTCCTCGATATTGGAACTGGAACCGGTACGTTTCTCTGTTCTTTTTCCGTTCCGGATGGTGTCCAATAATGGTATCAGGGATTTGGGCCGTGGACTTCGCCGATCAACATCCCTCTGCCCAAGTCACTGGGACGGACCTGTCCCCGATTCAACCTCAGTTTGTGCCACTGAATTTGACGTTCCTCGTGGACGATGCGGAAGACGAGTGGGTATTCGATAACAAGTTCGATTTCATCCACGCACGAATGATGTGTGGATCCTTCGCAGATTGGCCCAAGTTCATCCAGCGGACGTTCGACTGGTTGGAGCCCGGTGGCTACGTCGAAATCCAAGATATCGGCATGCCGTTCAAATCGGACGACGACACCCTGAATCCGGACACGGCGCTGTGGAAATGGAGCGACATGCTCATCCGATCCGGCGAGGTCATCGGGAGACCCCTCAACCATTGCGGACATCTCACGAAATGGATGGAAGACGCAGGTTTCGTCGACGTCGTCGAAGTGGTGAAAAAGTGGCCTCAGAATCCGTGGGCCAAGGATCCCGAGATGAAAGAGCTGGGCCTGTGGAACATGGCGAACATGCTGGAGGGAATCCACGGTCTTTCCATGAGGCCGTTTGTTGGCGCGCTCGGAATGACGCCGGATGAGGTGGAGGTGTTCCTTACTGATGTGCGGAAAGACGTCAAAAATCCTAGGATCCATTCGTACTGGGTGATGTAGGTAGTGAGATCCGATAGCCACTGAAAGCGTACTGATTGCGTTACAGGTACTACGTGTACGGACGGAGACCTGCATGACCGTAAGCAAGGTCCGTTATTAACCACACACATGTCTCTATTCCCAACGATTGAATTGTGGTTGTAGAGCTTCCCCTTCTGCCTGGCGTTGGCAGCCCACGTTCCTTGCTTTGCGCATTCGGTTTTATCAGCGAGCGTAGGATAGGTAGTCGCGAGAGACACCGGTTATTGTCAGAACTCGTAACACCTGACCATCGATGCTTATCCATGGAGTACCAAATCTATATTTGTCCCATAATACCATATTCATAGCAAATTCATATCCTACGCTAGTCTCCCATAACTAATGTGAATGATACTGCGCCGGTCCTACGGTACAAATGGACTGGTGCTGGAAAGCTGATCCGTTGTCTAGAAACCTGATTCCCAATAAGAAACAGTGGTCCAAAAATGCCATCTCACCATGCGTCGCCTTCCAGTTTAGAATGATATATGCACACTATTAGGATTGACGGTCGATGATCTTGGAATTCGCTCAACCATCGTATCTTCACTCGTTCCGTTTTCTCTGGTATACGCCCGGCGTCTACCACAAGGCCTGATCGCGATCAAACCTTGCCAACTCCTTCCCCGAGTCCTCCACATCCTTCATCGCCTTCATCCGCATGTAGAAGATCGGACAGTCGCGACTACTGCAGATCACGTTATTGTGCATGCTTCCTTGGCACCGTTGACATTGCGTCCATAGCCGCGCGAACCGCACCTCCAGCTCGCTCACCCGCCCCAGCGTTTTCTGATACAGTTCCCCGAACCGCGGCCGGCAGTCGGAGCACACCGCACCGTCCCGCTCCTCCGCGCTCGTGAGCGGCTTCTTGCACCCCATGCACGTCTGTGTCTTCTTGGCGAACTTCATGAGCCCCCCCATCGTCGGCGCGGCGACCGCGATGCTGCGAGTGTGCGCGCCGGTCAGGAGCTGCGAGGCCACCTTGTCGCCTAGGATGGGTTCGAAGATGCGGCCGAGGGGTTTGGCGAGTTGGTTCTCGAGGTAGTATTTGGTGTCGATGGGGAGGTTGTGCTCGAGGACGTAGAGGGGGTCTTCGCTCTTTTCGAAATTGCGGGAGCCGGCGGCGCCTTTGACGATCACGTAGGCGACACGATCGCCGAGGGCGGGGGCAGATCCGGCGTCACGCTTTTTCATGCGCTCGGCGAGCTCGACGTGCGCCTGTTTGGCGGCATAGTCGGACTTGGTCAATGCCTTGGTAATGACTAGGTTGGACATATCGACCTTATTCTGGAGTAGGTCGGAAATGGTTTCTTTGACAAACCTAATCAATCCGTTAGTAGGGTTTTCGACATGATGATGCTGCTGGACTTACTCCTGCGCCCCTTCGACATCTCGGTCGATGAGCAACATCTTCAGTGATGTCTCAATGACAGTTTGCACCAAACGACAATTGTCCCGACGAACGGTCTCGATGCCCTTGGTGTCCATCTTGTCCCACTTGTCGGGATTGGTCCAGTAAAGCCCGGCATATCGCTTCTTGTTGATCAGCAGATACGGGAAATATACCTTCTCGAATTCCAGTTTAATCGGCTTCAGGAACTTGGACGAGACATATTTCGCCGCCTCTTCGCCCAGCTCCATGGCTTTCGCAAGATCGGCCGGCCCGAATTTGACCATCACGGAATCGGTGTCGCCGTACACAACCTGAGCGTCGTGAGAATACCCATTCGCCATAGTATACTTCGCTTCGACCTCATGCTTCGTCTTCTCGATCATCTGTCGCCCATAGCTCGTGGTACTGCTTGCAATCGCAAGACAGGGCAGCTTGCCGACGGTGGCACCAGTGAGACCGTACACACTATTGGCGCTGATCTTCAAGGCAAGCTGACGACCGTTCAATACCGCTTTCTTGAAGGGGTCAGTCTCGACAGCCAATTCCCGTTTGGCCATTTTTCGCGCCCCCAGAAGCTCCTCCAAGATCTGAGATAGAAGGCCTTTACGGACTTTGGCGGTACAGAACATGTCGCCATTCGGGGTGACGATATAGTCGTCGTCTTTTTTCAACTGGAGTTTCTCGACCGCGGTTTTGTTCAGCAATGTTGTGTAGCAGAGGTTGTGTGCCTGGATGATACTGGGATACAGAGACGCAAAGTCCAGGGTGGCAATGGGAACACGGTAATAGGATCGCACGGGTTCAATGACTGTCGCTCCTTCATACTGCTCGTCCGTGGCCTCGGACCGGAGATTTGGAATGACCAGATCCTGCTCGAGAGCCTTCCGGAACAACTGGCTCAAAAACTTGACTTGCTGTCCTCGAGAGAGAAGGAAATTGAAAGGGACTCCCGTAACTCTTGCCATCTCGGTGTAGTTGACGAGACACATGAGCTTGTCTAGAAGACGCTGCGGCAAATAGGCGTCCTTCAAGCAGTACACTGCGAGACGGCGCCTCGTGTTGGCATCGCCATTGTAGAGTTCGGTGATCATCGTATGGTGCACATCTTCCTTTTGTTCATTTAGGAAATGGGCACACACGGAATTCAACGTGTAACTCCGGAGTTGATGATCGCGCTGAACGAGCTGAAGGAGGTCAAGTTGAAGTCTCCCGTTGGTGTTGGTCGTTTTCGTGTCTCGATTGCCCATTTGTTTGCTGGAGAAGTTGGTGCTGGTATGCTGCGACCTGACATTCCTCAAACGGGTCCAATACGGGAATTTTGTGACCTTGAGATGCTTGGCTCGGTCCAGTAAGTACGGAAAGTCGAAGTTGGCGATGTTGTAACCGATAATGACATCCGGATCCACTTTCTCGAGGAAATTTCGCCACGCTATGAGCATGTCTTCTTCTTTCTGGAACTCGAAGATCTGTGTGTTCACGATAAGGCTGCAAGTGTCCATAGCGAAAACGTTTCGGACGAAAGGTTTCTCCTCGCCATATCGTGTCACAACGTTGGCAATCTGGATAACTGGGTCTTGATCGGCTTCAGGGAAGATACCTTTTCGGCCAGCACACTCGATGTCGAACGAGAGAACACGAAGAGGGGCCATCTTGGCCCAGTCACCTTCAGCTTGGTGAGCAATGAGATCTTTGTAGTTGACTTCGGCTTCGATTTGGCAGTTGGAGTGTCTTTCCTTCTGTGGGAGCAGTCTGTATTTTCCGGCCGGGGCTTCGACCCACGACATGCCGGATATCTGGAGATCATTAGTTTCACCATTATGAGAGGTCTAGAACACCCATACCTTGCAGTCGATCATGAATCGAAGAATGTATTGAATGCTGTCAAACGTGAGCACGCCTCCATCGGGCGACTTCCACAACCCCTTGTAGTTGGCATTTCCGGTCTCGATGCATGTCCGGACACGGTTGATCCATCGCGGATCCGACACGGTGATTTTGAGGTATGCCGCTTTCTGATTTCCCTGGAAGCCAAAAATGTTCTCTTTGAGGACGATTTGGACGGAGTGGATCGTGGGCTGATGCTGGGCGAGCTTGCCGTCCAAGAAACGGCCGAAGGGTTCGCAGTCTTTCGGTTCAAAGGACACTGGCGCTGCAACGTATAGGTAGTGCATGAAACCTGTGACATGGACAAGGACAGAGTGGCCGGTCTGGTGTCGGCACGTTAGCGATGCCCGCGAACAAGTCATCTAAACATGGCATACCTCCGTTACACCAAACAATCTCACTGTCGTTCTTCCTCCATGTAGTGAGCCTTCATCCGCTTCAATTTGCTGGAAGCAGATATTATCCGTCTCCTCGCTGAAATCGCCCAGCGGGGGTCGGGCCCACTCTTGGTCAGTCTCGGAGTTCCTCTGCTTCAAGCCATTGATATCCTGTGACAACTTCTCCAGCACCTCCTCTTCAAAATGACTCTTCCCCTGACTGGAAGCTGGGGCGCCATTTACGATCCTCGTTGGAGCTTTGAGCTTTCCTGCTGGAGAGTCGTTGAGCCGCCTCTTCTTTGCAGAGTGTGGGGAAAGTTGGATGTTGGCTTTGGTGTTTGTCGATTCAACCAGCACTCTCTTGTGGGGAGTTTGAAGGGCAGTTGCCGGCATTTTGGATGTGATGGCAGAAGAAAGGGAAGAGAAGCGAGCAGGTGGTGGATGGTTATTACTTTCACTGGTTTAGCATCGTGGAGTGGTGTGGTTGTCAATGGAACATTTCAGATGGACTTGACGCGAATCTCCCTTTCAGACCCCTGACCGCGTTCACCAGCGCGTCATGACCGTGATGAAGCTGCATGTGACACATGCACGTGACAAGCTAGGGAGAACCACGTGATTATTTGTGATATTTCGTTTGCTTCCACCGTTCCACATTCCTTCCTTTCATAAAGTCCAACGCATGTAATTAGTCAGCTTAGGTAGTTCCCCACATGGGCCTCGCCGAGAGGCCTGACGGGCGTATGAATCTCTCTCTCTCTCTCTCTTTCATGAAGTCGGATCTGGATCCTCGATCTTTGGGTTGCTTAATAGTCAAGCACAAGCGTTATCTCCTTGCTTAGAGTCTTATTGCTCGAGTACTGGATGGACTGACCACAGTGGAATGGTTGGTTTTCCCTAACCTCGCCAGCCTCACGGTACCAAAGTCCGGAACAGACTGAAGCTTTAACTCAACACCAATGTCCTCCTGGCTACAGAGTACAGATACATACATGTAAGGCTCTGTCATCCAAATTACGGTACATTTAGGGCACCACATTCATGGCTAAACGATGAGGTCTTAACTTCCTCTTGGCTCCTGCTGGTTCGCAATGGCACTTTATGGCAGGTCTGTCCTTCAGTTCGCAGCGAGGTGTCTCAAGTCTAGTGGTAAATCCGGACCCTATTCTCCCGTTCCCTACTTGGTAGTTGCAAGATGCAGCAAAAGATGTAATCCTACATCTCTAGCTCTCTTATCCGGGAACGAGAAGACATAGAGATCTTCATTTACGTGCTATTGGATCAGACTAAATACAGGATCGTTGCATTCACAAGGAACAGCACTATCACCTGCCCCTCCGAGCTATTGGTGAGCTCGCCCCAGAGTCTCAACCAAACCCTCAACGAAGAAGCTCGCTGCTCATGCAGTGGTCCTCAACATTGAATGATGGCTTTATTAGGGTTCAAGGATAGAAAAACTAGAAACTTGGCTTTGCTTTCTTAACATCGTACGATACTGATTCTAGTCAAGTTATATACGGCCCACCCACCGTCCAACAACTCCATCAATTCTACCAATCTACCGTCCACCCCTGAGTCACTAGCACCCCTATCGGTCTTCGCCCTCGAACCCTTCACCATGAAGCTCGCCGTCTTTTCCACCCAACCCTACGACCGCACCTACCTCACCCAGGCCATCGAAGCCCACAACACCTCCAACCCCCCCACTCCCCTCGAACCCCACTTTCACGCCCTCCCCCTGAGCCCCGCCACCACCCACCTCGCCGCCGCCTGCCCTGCCATCTGCGTCTTCGTCAACGACGACGTCTCCGCCCCGATCCTCACTGCCCTCCACGCCGCCGGCGTCCGCCTCATCCTCCTCCGCTGCGCCGGCTTCAACAATGTCGACATCCCCACCGCCACCGCGCTGGGCGTGCGCGTGGCGCGCATGAGCGCGTACAGCCCGGAGAGCGTGGCGGAATTCGCGCTCGCGCTGACGCTGACGCTGAATCGGAAGACGCATCGCGCGTTCAATCGAGTGCGGGAGGGGAACTTCGCGTTGGCGGGGCTGGAGGGGTTTCGGATGTATGGGGCGACGGTGGGGTTGCTGGGGACGGGGAAGATCGGGCTGTGCGCGGCGCGGATCTTCAAGGGGTTCGGGTGCCGGGTGTTGGGGTATGATCTGTTTCCGACCGAGCGGTTTACCGAGCTTGGGGGGGAGTATGCGTCGTTGGAGGAGGTGCTGAGGGTGTCGGATATTGTGAGCCTGCATTGTCCGTTGATCGACGCGTCGGCAGACCCGGAGGAGGCGAAGACGGAGAAGGGGAGAGGGACGAGGCATATTATCAACGCGGAGACGCTGGCGATGATGAAGCCAGGGGCCATGTTGGTGAACACCTCTCGCGGCGGGCTCATCGGTATGTATCCTGACGCCCTTCTTGTCCACACTCCCGAAACATCTACTCTAACCATCCGTTCCCGTAGATACCGCCGCCGTCATCACCGCGCTCAAGAAGAAAACTCTTGGCTCCCTCGCCATGGACGTCTACGAAATGGAATCCTCTCTCTTCTACGTCGACCACTCTGGCGAGATCCTCGACGACGACGTCTTCGGCCGCCTGATGACCTTCCCGAACGTGCTGATCTGTGGGCACCAGGCGTTCTTCACAAAGGAGGCGCTGCAGGAGATCGCGGATGGGACGTGCCAGAATTTTCAGGACTGGGTTGTCGGGACGAAGTCGCCGAATGTGGTGGTGGAGGGGAGGGCGTTTGGTTCATGAAGGGGTGGGCTGGGAAGCTTGCTTGGCTTGAATGGGAGAGGCGAGGCTCCTGTGATGTTTTGAGTATGGATGGACACGTCATTGTGGTGATGACATTTGTATCCGTTAGCGATGAGCGTTTGATCGTGATGTTGGAATTCGTAGAATAGATATAATCCACGTGGAGGAACGTCCCTCAAATCTTATTCGATATTTTGAATTTTCATCTTTGAAGGCTATCAAGGTCATCTCAGACCCATGCAACTACATTCGGTTATCTTGAAACCAGAACATCCTCCTGCCAGTGATATTAGACAAGTACCCGGCGCCCGAGGGCTTTTTATGCCAATGCGAAAAACTCCACAACAATGGTCCCATACGATCCCCAAACCACGACCAGATAATGGCATCGTTCTGAAAAAAGCCCAGACTCAGCATCGCTACCCAAACCTTACTCCAAAGATTTTCCGCCTCGTGGCAATCGAATGGCAGCATCGAGAGGTCTAAATCGGCTGTTGTTTGCAAATCGTCGTGAACCGCAACGATCTCGTAAAACACATGGATACCAAACTCTGCTTCCCGCATCTTTCACCCGAGAAATACCGACGCGCAAATCCCAGCAATCATGACAACCCACCCGCCGTTCCCCACTCGCATCTGCCCGGCCGTACTGAGTTCAAACGGACTGCCACCCCCTCCAGACTGCGGTTTCGCCTCCTGCGTGCTCCGTGGCGCTCCCGACGTCGAGCCTCCGCCAGGAGCTACTCCTGCATCCCCCGGTGGCGCACCCGTCGCCGTTTGTATCGGCAGATCCGACCCGTCACCCGACGTTTCCGACGACGAATCCCCGCCCCCCACGCTCGTATCCAACGTGGTCGTCGCGACGACAGGCGGCGTGCGCATCGGCGGTTCGGGCCCGCTCCTCGTGTCCATGAGCAGCCCGCCGGACTCGCCTGCTCCGGCATCTGGGTTAAGGGACGTCGGCCTCGCGTCGGGGCCAGATGGAGTGGAGGTGGAGATGATGGTGGTGCGCGCGATGGGGGTGCCGCAGAGGATTTCGATGCCTTTGCCGAAGAGGAAGAAGGCGAGGAGGGAGGTTTCGGGGAGGTCGACGTTGCTGCAGGCGAGGCGGAGGGAGGACTCGACTTGTGCGAGGCCTTGGATGCAGGAGGTGCTGCAGACGGTGCCGCGGCTTTGGTTGGTCTGACGGAGACGGTTAGTGGGGAATAGTGGTGGGTGATGACGTCGCTTACTGGGAAATCCGCTTTTTGACATGATGGGATGACGGCGGTGTAGGCGCGGGCACAGTTCGCCGGGAGAAGGTTCGGGTTGATTGCGGGCTGGAAATCGGATAATGAGACGGCCGTGATAAGTGGTAATAAGGTGAGGATGGAAAGGAGTATCGCTCTCGACGATAGACTCCGGGATGGACGTCGAGTCATGTTGTGAAGGTCTCGCGGGAATGCTGAGTCCGAATCGGGTGAGTATGAGGGGGGATAGAGAATCGTACGATCGATCGTCGGTCTAGTTTTCTGCAGATGTTGTTGCAGAGCGTTGTCTGATAGCTCTTCTTCCCGCTGACCGAAGTACAGCAATGTCTTGGATTCGACCAGTGTCCAGAGAGCACACCAGATTAAGAACTAGATATTCCTACGGGGGTAGCTGTTGAAAAAGCGCAAGGATCAATCAGCAATATAGCAAAGGGGCGGATTTTGCTGTGGCCAAGTGGGCCAACGATGAGGCCAGGCAGCTCTTCAATGTTGATTAGAAACGTCCGAACAGAAAGCGACCTTCCGGTGCTATGGAGAGAAAGGAATGGTCCAGAAGGAGAGGATGTGGAAAGGTCTGGAGTGACTGATGGCCAGGCGAGGGAAGACGAAGCTGAGACGCGCAGCGTTTCGAGCTCTCCGCGGCAGTCCTTCTGCGGAGAATAAGAGATCCGAGACTGCCGGAATACCAAAATTGTATCCCCGAATTAGACAGCCGAAAGGGCGAATTAAAACAGGTGTAAGCCCAGTTTAGATCTCGAACAAAACCCTCTGTTAACCGTTCTGGGTAGTGTTGGGGGAGGTACCGATATTGGTACAGCGGCGGGTATATTGCGAAGGTCGGTAAGGATGCAGTTGGATTTTCTTAGGATCCTTGAAAACGTCTCGAGCCGAGCCTGTCCGGTTTCGAATTGAAAGCCTGTGGTCCTGAGGCTCTTGAGAGGCGTGTAATGATGTTGATATGGAAACTTTGGTGGGTTGTTGTTTGGTCCGGAAGCGGAAATCGAGGTTTGTTGATGACTATCACCCGACCAACATATTCCTCTTCAAAAGTATTTTGGCTGTGAACCCGAAATAAATGTTCAACCTTATTTCTTCAGCTGCCAGTCCGGTAAATTAATAAATGTGAGTCGCTAGGTCTAGTCCGTTTTATTTCGTTGGCTCGGAATGGTGCAGAGAATTGAGACAGCGACAGATATCGTCCAAATAGTCGTTGGATCCGCGATGAGCAACAGTCAAATCCAAAAGAACAACTCCAGATTCTTTTGCAACGGTCGTACGAATTCAATCCCTCAAATTGATCGTTGCGATGCGAGTATGCGACCCAAGTTTCGGTTCCTGAAGCCGAAACAAGCAACCCGGCGGCCCGGGATATCAACTTCAAACGAGCTAGTCCACCTCACGACCCCAACCCAATGGAAATAAAGAGCCCGGGTAGTAGTGAAGCTGAGGCTGAAAAAGATCAGGTGTTTGAAACTTAATGAAAGAAAACCGTCTTTCCGTTTGGTTGCCAGACAGGGCGCAAACGTCCGATTTAAACGAGCTCTGACAATGCAGCGGCCGGCAAGGAACAGGTCTAGAAAGGCAGAAAAGAAACTCAAACAAAACCCTAATGGCCGCCCAGGGCTGGTCGAGAGCTTTAAGGAGTACAGGGTCGACGCTGGGGTGTTTGAGCGACAATCCGACTGGAATTGTGGCCGGGTATCTGCGATGGAATGCCGGATTAGGGTGGTGATGAACACCGACTTGCGGATCACGGGGAAAGCCTCGGGGTCGAATTCACGATCGCATGCCAATGGAGGAACCGAAGGCAGACCGTTCAAAATAGCGATGGACAGCACCAGCACTGCTGAGTCCAGAAGCAGCAATGATGTAGTGGATGCCCGTGGATAGGGCCGGGACCGGAGATGGTTCGCGTGCTGGCGGTCGATCTGTGACCCGTTCAGGTTTGAATGCAAAGCACCAGTCTCAGACCGTGTGCGAAACCATCTCGTTCGTAAGACGATGAAGAAACGAAGTCGAAAAAATGATGAAGAGAAAAAGAAGGCGGTTGCAGGCGACACAAGATGGACTGCATAGAGGGCAAATTGCGAAGAATAACGCCCGCGTTTTACCTCGAGATGCGGTCCCTCCATTTCACGTATCCCAGGGATTGGAGATGGCTAGCGACAAGAAGGCTGGTCATATCAGCTTCGGCGTCTCACCAGCGCCAGGTCTGAGGTCACCACCAGTTTCGCATCTCCAGCTGGTCGCCAACTTGTCATCCGATACTGGTACTGAGTGGAAAGTTGCGAGATGCACTAATATCTCACCGATAGGGGGACAATTGGACAAAATGCGCCTGCAGCCAGCATCCGTTCGGAAACGCAGGGAGTTGAAGCGGTTACAAAGGTTCGGGGAGATATCGATTCGCTGGTCGATCGCGTTTCTGAAACACGGAAGACACGCTGGACGCCACTGCGTCATTTCCTTGGCTCTCTGCCCTGCTGCCCCTCCATCCATTCCCAGCCTCCCACGTTGAACGTTTCAGGCTGTTTGCTCTCCATGAATGAGGAATCCTAATTTCCACCCGAATCTGATGGCTAATGGACGATGGTGATGTGTTTTCCACGTGAAAGCTCCCCTGACACCAGCACGTGATCCATAGCCTTGTGGCCTAAGGCTGCTGCCTCGATCCACTACAGTGTTGAGCGTCCAGGTCAAAAGTCAAGCCAAACACCACAAGTTCAATCAAGTGTTCAACATTCATTCCCTTTGGTTCCTTCATAAACATATGCTATGCTGGGTACCGGCACTCCGTATGAGTCTCCGGATCTTATCAAAAACCCTTGCCATGCCATAGTCATCTTCCGTTGACATCCAGGGGGGGTCCCGCAGTGTCTTTTTCTTAACCACGAATCCATTACTCCTCTCCACACAAGCCTCTGCTATTCCCTTCTGCAGTATTAATGCTTCCTCGTTTTTAAAACACCCATCTCTTCGCTTTGACTTTCGCGTAATGGACTAATCCCTCCAACTTCTGCCTTACCTCCGGATCGCCGCGACAATTCGGAGCGTCGAAATCTGTGGTGAACACGCTCACTGCAACGGCGCACTTTTTGATCACGAGCGTCTCGCCGGGCAAACGACAATCGCCGTTGATGCAGGCGTTAACCCCATCATTGAGATCATCACCATATTTGAATAGCCCCGTCGTCTCGTTATAGACCGCAATATCCACAACCGCGCCGCCAGTGAGTCGCGTCTGCACGTAGTTCGGTTCGGTGCAGGTATCTGTGATCAGGGGAATGTTGACATTCAATCCATATCCGAGTGGCAGCAGACGGTCTGAATCCTTCCTACGTCGCCAGTGGCCGTGTCCTTTGTCGAAGTTTTCTGCCAACCGGTCGACAATCGCCGTACTCAACTTTGCATGCACCACCGCAACGTCCGCGGTGTCGCCGTCAGCCACGTCCGTGTACCCACGGTGGGTGCTGTTCACTGCGGAGAAAGCAATGCTCGGGATGCCGCGCTCGACGGCCGAATACGCAGCACCAAGAGATCCGGACAGCGTGAAGACGAAGGGTCCTGCGTTTGATCCCACATTGGGACCGGACACCATGAGGTCAGGCAGGACGCCGGGGCCGAATGGTTCCTGTCTCGGGAGAACGTAGTCGAGGGCGAAGAACGTGCATGCTGCAGGCGTGCCGTTATAGTACCACATATGAGAGTCGTTGGGGTCTTGACCGAACTGTTCGAGCGTTAGCGTTGACGCCTCCAGCAAATCCATCTCTCTGGTTATTTGGACTTACAGATGGCGAGCCGGCTGGCACCGAGTCGAACTCACCAGGCGTAGTGAGGTTGCGCACGTCAGCGAAGACAACCTAATCCGTGTCAGCTACTGTTCAATTCATCTTCACGTCAACCATCCAGCTAAGTCACTTACAGTGCCGCCTTTAGCCGACTGCTGCACCGCGGGTGCCACGAGCAGGACATTATGACCCGACGCTTTTAATGCTTTGTAGAATTCTCGAATGTTGGCTGCCGCCCAGGAATCGTCATTGTTCACCAATATGTTGAGCCCGCAGGCGGACGAGAGGAGCGATGCCCCAGCAACGATAGACGGCAACCGCATGATGTCCAATGATTCCAAGGATAACTAATTGAGCCTCCAAGTAGTCAATTGATCGGCCGTGGGCCCGGCTGGTTATTATTTAAGCTGGGGAAGACCCTCTCCCGTCTACACTTGTCTTATCCCAGATTCCTTCAGGCAATTTCGGCTTTCGCGGCGCCTTATCAGAACAATGCAACAATCGGATTATCGGACAGATCCGACAGTCAATTGAATTTCCCGCCGTCATTCCTGGCTTCTGCGACAGTTGTGTATCATTGGCGCCCGCGGCATAATGTGGTCCCCATACGAGACTGCTCCATAGATGCTCACTCCGCTTGTACAGACACAGTAGGTGATGATTCCTCCCGCCTATCAGAATAATCGAAATTTCCCTAGGCGACTTGCGATAGCCTGCCCAACCTCGAAGGCGCTATGATCGGCGTCTACGGAGCGGGAGCACTTGTACGGATTGGGAAGCTGGTGCGGGACGTGATAGGAAGTAGACGCATCATGCAAAGGGTTACTATGTAATTAAGGAACATAACGATAAACTTGCTAATGCATGGCGGGGATACCGATTACAATCGACAGTAACAATAATATCTCGCAAGGGATATAGATGCTAAAAGGGCCCTCGTTCCTCAGGTTGCGACCTTGATGGAATTAGGAATTGGTAAGAATTGACACATGCATGTTGGCTACGCTAGTTAGTAGAAAAGCTTGGTGAGCTTAGCTTAATTACCTATTGCTAACTAGTTAGTCAACTTGGGTTATGGTAACTATATATCAGCCACCAATTTCTTCTCTTTCTGTCCGATTGCCATGCTCCATCCCTACTGCTGGCAGAGCGAACTAATTATCGCCTATCATTTCTTTATCGTTGCATGAGACGTCCACATATGGGGCCATCAACTCTATCTTGCCACGCAGGGCACTAACATTAGGCGAATGGCCGACCAACGCACAATGGATCGTTCGTCGTCCAATTGAGCATGATACGAGAAGAAGCAGCCGTGGAATAGGTACAGACAACAAAAAAAAACAGTAGATCATGACTGACCGAGGTCTCTGGCGGCCCGAAAACGTGGTCGATATTCCGTTTGCGGGTTGTTGGTGTTGCTCGCCTCCTCGCATTGTTGAATATGCGTCTCCCTTTTGAGGAAGTGTACTGGTTCCCCGGAATCTAAGCGTACGTCAGTTACGGAATGTTTCGTTTCTGTATGGCTCTCTTTCCTTCAGAGGGGAATTTCGGCTTTAACCGGCATATTGATGCTCGTGATCTAAGCTCACGTACTGCTAGATTCTTGTTTGCGTCTCGCCTTAGTCGGAAGGTATTATGGGATACTCAATATGGGATGAGCGACTTTCGTTTGATCAGCGGAAACGTTAACGATTAATGCTCATCTGACAACAGAAAGTGAGAAAGCCCAAACTCCTCACTACAGTTCTGAGGTGAGGATAATACTGTTCGATAACGGATGTGCGGGAGATGGTGTATTCTAAACCAAGGTAACTGGATTCAAGGCAACGAATTGGAGATTTACCAACATCCATAATCGTTTGTGACAAACATGGGGAGTTGAAAAAAGAGCAATGAAACGACACTGTGACCCAATCACCACTGACGTGTCCTAGTAGCTACACCCCTTAGGCTGAGTATAAATATCCACAAGATAGGCTAGTTGGAAGGCCTGTAAAAGGTCGTCAAATTCCTGACTATAATCATAACGGGAAACAGCTAAAGAAACCGAACACGATGAACAACCAGCAGCACCAAGGTCCCGATGACGAGAGCATATGGTCGCCAAGAAGAGCGCACGCTTGGTATGAGAACAATCGCGCCCCCAGGCCAGTGAATTTGCAGTCTCACAGGCCGGGACCTGGCTCCTGGAATAGTTACCAGCCTCACAACATCGGTCAGCGCAATGCGATATGGCGAGGGTCCTCTTTGGTCAATGCCAATTTCAACCGGAATCTCAATTCTGATCAAGGCGCTTTGAATGATTTATGGGTCGGAAGAGGACGCCTTTGCAATGGGTACGGCCCTCACGATCGGACTCCAGTCTCTGGTCCACACGGACAGCCCACCCCTACTCCAATGGAGTATATCAGCCAAGCTCGGAGGCGTCCACTAGAGGACCACGTTTTCATGGACGCGTGGGCGACGTCGGAAACGATCGATCAAGCTGTCGGCCAAGGTCCCAGAAGACTGCACGCAGTTACTAGAAGACGGTACGGATCCAGCACCACGAGTCCTACCAATGTAGTCTGGATCCACGATTCGCACACTGAGATTCCAGAACCAGCTAGGTCGACTTACTACCTGGAATGCACGTTCGGATCCGATTGTCGTATCCTGGAGGACCATGCAAGGGCCGAGTCCTCTAGACCACCCAGCATAGACGGGTTGGTCCCGGATGAGATGGATGAAGAGCAATACGACCGGCTTGAACTAAGGGGCGGCGGAGGAAGCGTGTTAGAGGAGCATGAATGGCAATGCTGCAAGAAGAGTTGCAGAGGACGCAAGAACACGAGCAGCCACACTTCGGGACGCCTGTGCAGATTCTGCGGGAGCAAGAAATGCGAGAATTGCATCGAGAAGCCAGAAATCTGCTTCTTTTGCAGCCAGAAAGGGGAGGAGATGTCCAATGCCCTTATCGTCTTCCGAAAGAAGTTCTCCAGGCAGTATTGCATGGAGTGCGGAACGAAAGCGTTGCAGTGCGTCCAATGCGACCAGACAAAAGGGGTCATGGCAGTGAGTGGCGACGCGAAACTTAACGAAGGAGAAGATCGATACTCAATGATCTGTCCTGATTGTGTCAAGAAACAGAAAGCATTGGCCCAGTTCAAGATGTGCAGAATGTAAGTTCAAAAGATATTCAACCACCAGAAACTCGGGTAGAGGATTGATCAGCTTCGACGACATGTGCTATTGAGTTGCATTGCTGATGGTGAGGACTAGTCCTACCCTGATACATATAGCTAGTTTAAAGAGAATTTAGACAATGAGAGACTTCCGTATCTTATCCCAGCCGTTTGAGTGGCTATCTTGGATGGTATTTTGAACCATATACATTGAGTAGCTCAAGCTGTCCGTATCATGATGGGTGGGGATTGTGTCTACGGACACGATAATGTCAACGCCGACCAAACCGACATATCCCCGTTCCATTGACAGTCTGCATCGATCGGATTAATTGTGACGTATAGAGCCTATTTTCCTGGAGGATTGTCTATGTATGTACGGAATTGGGTGTTGTCGGTCGAAGTGAACCGAAGCCGGAGGATGTTGCGGGGAGAATATGAACTGTGGGTCCCGGACTGGACTTTGTCAGCTCGTGTCGGCGATGTGTCGATGTCAACTCTTCCTGTTCATCAAACCGAGTGCATTGGCTTATCCCATTGACAAACCTGAGTCGACATTATTCGCTATACATTCTTTCGCGAGTGGTGTTGCAATGAAGGCCATCGCTTATGATCGACGATACCACGACCGTATAAACTGTGTACAAGTCAGGTGCATTCGTTAAGATGGATCCCCAAAGAACCCATACGGCCGGGACCGCCGGTGACATGGACAGATCAAATGCCAAAGCAAAAGAAACGAAGAAGAAGAGCTTGGTCAATATGATAAAAACAATATGGGCCAAGCTGGGTCTCGATGCTGCGACGTTGATGCTGATGGCAAAAGGTGGAATCGCTCCAGCGATTGCAGCCGCCATGTATCAATCCACAGCCGTTGCAAACGTTTATCAGCTCCTTGGATACCTTATGGCTGTCGTATCTTTGCTCGGATTTGCCATTATGCCACGGGCAAAGTTCATTCAGACGATGATGTTCAACATCATTAGTATATGTTTCGCGACGGCCGTTTCACTCCTGTGCATTTACTGCGTCACCGAAGCTCGACGACATTCAAACTCCCCTGGCTCGGACCCAACGGCATACAATTCGTCTGCAAGTGCAGTTGCCGGTATATGGTTGTTCTTCCAGATCTACTTGGTCAATGCTGTTAAAAGCGCATATCCCCAATTTACATTTCCAACTATCTTGTACGCCATTTTTACCAATGTGTCTGCAACCTTTTCTCCTCAATTTCCGAACATGACGGCCGGCGTGACCTTCGCCACGCGACTGCTCACCACTTTCTTAACGGGGTTCGGTATCGCTACAGGCGTATCCCTCTTTATTGTGCCTAGGAATTGCCGTACAACTGTCTTCAAAGGGATGGAGGGCTATATCAAGCTCTTGCAAAGCTCGATAAAGGCTCATAACGCATATTTCACCTGCTTGGAAGGGTCCGAGACTCTTACCAATTTGATTAGAGTGAAAACAACGACCGGGAAGAAACCGGCCGTCGCGGAAGCAGAGGAAGTTAAAAAGACCTTCTTTGCTCTTGCAGCACTTCATGGCAAATTAAGCGGCGATCTTAAGTTTGCCAAACGCGAAGTTGCATACGGGAAGCTTGGGCCGCAAGCCATTGGAGAGATCTCGAAGCATTTGAGAGAGATTCTGCTTCCCACAATTGGCATCTCCTCTGTGATCGACATCTTCGATCGCCTAGCCGACCATGACTGGAGAAAGATATATTTGCAAGAGGAAGAGGAAGAATCCGAGGAGATTATTCGCTCTCGCATTGTGGAGGACTGGACGTCCATAATGACAATCGTCAAGCAGCCCTTCGGTGATATTTCAATTGCACTAGACCAAGGGTTGCAGCACATCAGCTATGTCTTACAGTTTTCTAAACCTCCACGAGCGGAAAGAAACGGAGCGACTAAAGGAGGCGAAAGAGATATCGAAGCGGAGGCAGACGTGGTCAAACCCGGTCACAAAGAGTTTCTCCTGTATCTCGAGCGTCAGGCGGAGGCCTTTGCTCTGTCTAAGGAGTCCATTCTCCGAGCCTGGTGCGAAGACAAAGGTGTTACGTTATCAGAGGATTTCTTTCGAGATCATTCAAGCGGAAGCTTCTCCGTTCCGGATCATACCGATTTCTCATTGAAAAAGAGGAATCAGCGTCAGCTATTTGTGCTTCTTTATATGCACTATCTGCTCGGCTGCCAGATGAAAGCCATCCTCGCTCTCGTACGTTACTCTGATAAGAAAAAAGATGAAGGAACGTTCCTGAAGAAACACTTGATCGTTCCCGGCCACCGGCGTTTTGCTAAATGGATCCGAAGTATCGGGAAACTAGATGACGGCGTGGTGGACCACGAGAGCGACGACCTCCCGGATCTAGGAGGTACCAACACACAAGTGCACCTCGGACAAGCTTATAATGCACGAAAAGACCCGGAACATCTACCTGCTCAAGGCTGGATCGAAAAGATTGGCGACGGGCTTCGAAAAATCCCACGTTTTTTTCGTTCCCAAGCCTCAGCATTTGGCTTCCGTGCTGCGTGTGCGACAATGTCAATCGGAATCATGGCCTATCTAAATCAGACTCAACGATTCTTCAATCAACATAGGTTGGTCTGGGCAATGATTATGACGGCGATCAGTATGAGCCCGACCACAGGCCGGAGCTTCAATAGCTTCGCGCTACGCATTCTCGGGACCCTGATTGCCACGGTTGTGGCATTCCTGATCTATTATATCCCCAACGGGAAGACCCCGGGCGTCATAGTCTTCCTATGGTTTTTCGTTTCTCTGGGTCATTACATTCCTATCAAGGCCCCAGCCTTTACCATCGCAGGTATGATCTCCATGGTCACCATAACAATGATCACCGCGTATGAACTAGAAGCGAATAAAATCGGAGAAATCGCAGTTGCCAGCAACGGGCAGTTGTACTATCCCCTTTACCTTCTCGCTCCATATCGGCTGGCCATCGTTACTGCCGGCCTTGCGGTCGCTTTCCTCTGGACCATCATCCCGTACCCTATATCCGAACATTCCGAGCTCCGGAAGAGCCTTGGTGGTTGTCTTTACCTCCTTGCCAACTACTATTCCATTGTTCATGAAACAGTGCATGCGAGGATTCGTGGCGACGAAGGAGACCTCGACGACAAGTATGGCCCAGGACGGAGAATGCAAAAGGTACGGAACAAGATCTACTCGAAGCAGATCCTGATTCTGGATGGGTTGCGCACGTATTCGAGTTTCCTCAAGTGGGAGATACCCATTGGAGGACGTTTCCCCAAGAAGCAGTACGATCGTATCATCGACTACGCCCAGCATATCTTCAACTACATGTCTCTTATTAGCTACGCCAGCCAGACGTACAGTGACCTGAGCACGGATTCAGCTACTCAATGGTTCAGCGATTTCAGAGCCGTGATCGGGGAGCTGAAGCCAACATCTCAGGCCATTACATCTCTGCTCTCCCTACTCTCGGCAAGCATATTGAACGGACAACCGCTACCACCATACCTAATGGCTCCGCAACCGTACGTACTGTCCCGCAGACTCGAGGAACTGGACAAAGACATTCTCAGTCTCCGGCATATTGGGGACCCAGGTTATGCGGCTTTCGCAGTGATTCAAATATCCGCGAGGTGCATCAGCTCGGATCTGGACAAGCTTCTTCGGTACGTCAATCGGAACTTCTCAATTCATTTCTACATAGCTAACAGGCGTTTTCTAGCGCAACCAAGGAACTCGTTGGGGAATTGGATTTCACTTTCCACACCGTCAAAACCCATGAAGGCAGCCCGACGTCTTCTTCTTCTTCCCTTTTCGAGGACTACAGTGGGAAGCGAGGGAAGAATGATTAGAGCACCAGTATGGCGGATAAAATTACTAAACGAGCATATGATCTTTTCAAGGCTGGCACGTGCAAGTCGTCCTATGGTGAATTATGGTAGTGGATACAATCACATCTTGATGTTTTGAGACGCCCTGGCGAGTAAGTGAAGTCGCTCACTACATTTGTACCTAGGCCATGTTCATCTTCCCACTATCACAAGGTTCGACACTCTGGATTTCCCGCATTTGAAACTCGCTTAGAAGTGAACGTAAGTATAATATCCCGGTATCCTCCACCTACTCCCTGCGATGGACGACTTCAAATGACATATTTGGGATATGTAACTCTGCATTATTTTGCGGATTTGTTATGTACTCTCTTGACCAGAATTCCGCTTCCGATGCGCTTGTTTGTCAATTTAGGCACAGCAATGACTGACTCACTATCAGGGCCACGTGCTTCACGATCAAACCAGCCATAACAGAACCGGCAACTGCATATACGTACTTTACTACTCAAGTATGTAGCCTACACTGGTTCCTCGCGAGCTTCAGCAAGTTGACCAGTATATGCAGGACAAGAGCTCGCAGCCACATGTCGGGTCACGCATACAACCCCATCGGTAGACTGGGCTCACGGTTCTCTGGTTCCTATGGAAGTTCGAGCTTCTCCAGTCCAAAATCATCTCAGTCTGCTTCCGAGAGCGCTCAGCTGTACCGAGCTTCGGTTCCTCCGTCCGCGAAACATAGCACCGATAGATCTCTTGGTCTCGATGCTCCTGGTGGAGTCGGCTACTGGACCACGATGACGGCACGGCAATCCAGTGACGGCGGAGCAGATGCGAATACGAAAGATGCTGGGAGAGGAATAGAATGCCATTCCGGCACAACTGCAGTCGGTGGAGGAACTGAGGAGGACTATATATTCGTGGACCCAGGGGAGGTGTTAGTGATGGCGTCGTCCCAGGACCGGCACGCTGAGGAACCGGAACGAAAGTCTGACATATCAACGAATAGTACGGAAGACGAGAAGCTCATCCTACGTATGGCTAATTTCTCGCACCATCCGCCTCCTAAATCCCGTTGGGCCACCCCGCCACCCCCCAGCAAAGGCAACGTCTACGGGGTTCAGGCCGAGCCAGTTCTGAGAAAGTCCGATCCAGCCAACCCGCTCATCGATTGCTGGATCTGCTGCAAATGCGTGTACGACAATGGAGGACAGGAGTGGCCGTGCGAGAAGTGCCACCATGTACGGTGCAAAGTGTGTTTCTTTTGAAACTATCCTCAAAGCTGGATCATGCCTCAGATAACAAAGATGTCGCTACGATGGGATGCCGCAATGGGATGCCGCAATGGACGTAAGGATAGGCTCCTTTCAAGCAATGTCGAACAGGGGCTGGTATGGAGCCCTACATAGTAGCGATTTATGAGCACACCTTGTGGATTGCCTGTTGGCAGAATCTAGACTTCGAGAACTATGTGGTCGTCCCGTCATCGCTTGGTTGGGAAAAGGGTAACGCACCTGCGGGCTGTGGCTGGATATGCGCCAAGCCATCGAAGGGTACCTGTAAGTAGAAAGCCGGTGTCGCAGAAGCCGGAGACCTCTCGGAATATGATTTCCTTCGTCATATTATTAATCTAGTTCGCCGACCTACCTAGGCTGCTGTATCCGAGTGATGAGTGATCTCGAGCAGAGGTCCATGAATATCACTTTAAATTTGCCTTCCATGATGATGACAGTGTTCCCGCATGGTCGCTCTGAGATGAATGCTATTTCATTGAGAAGATAATTGGTTATTGTATCGGATTTAACGATAGATCCATAAGCAATCACCAATTAGCATTAACTATTGCAGTCTTCTTTAGTTACAGAAGATCCCAGCACCGGGCTTAAACAACCCTTGGGTCTTAACTGTGTATTCGGTGTTGAAGAACAGTCTGGTAGAGTTGAGGTCATGATTGTGCACACAAAATACCACCAGTTTCACATCAAAGTCGGGGAAGGCCTTACGGAGCTGGATATGTAGCGCATGCAACTAGAAAATTGCCTCGTCTGCATTAATAATTGTATTCGATTCTACGGAGTATAAAACCTGTATCAACCTCGCAATCTCCTTTGGTAGATATTCCAATCCCAACCTCCTAGCCTTACAACAACCTACCAGAAGCTGTTACACCACTTAAACGACGCCGCAATCGCGAAAGTTTGATCAGAATATGTCTCCACCAACTCTGCCAAAGACATACCGGGCGGTGGTGGTTGAAGGTCCAAACCAGCCGCTCGCGATCAAAGAATTTCCTCTCGAGGAGCCGAAACCCGGCGAGATCCTCATCAAGGTATCATCGCAGAATGCAGATAATGGCAGGAACGGTTGACTGACTCCTATCTAGGTGCATTGCTGCGGTGTCTGCCACAGTGACGAACTTCTGATCAAAGGCCTATTCGGTCCCATGTGAGTGAAATCCCTCGCTATGATAGCAATAGCGGGCTAGATGGGCATTGGTGCTTGCAGCCGTTCGGAAATACCAAAGGGTTGGTGCTAACAGCTAAACCAGGGCCAAGTTCCCAGCTATTCCCGGCCACGAAACCATTGGGACGATCGTGCGTGTTGGCTCTGGTGAGAAGAGATGGGAGATCGGAGAGGTGGTGGGGGGAGCATGGCATGGCGGGCATGACGGCGTCTGCAAATCCTGCAGCCACGGAGACTTCCAGATGTGCGACAATGCAGAGGTTAATGGCGTAACGAGATCCGGAGGATGTAATTATGCGACCGTGCTCTTTCATGGTCAAACCGCATGGCTAACGTATCATAGATGCAGAATACGCATATCTCCGAACTGAGGCAGCTGTTCACATTCCCAAAGAGATTCCCGCTTCCGAATATCCAGCCATTGCGCCATTGCTGTGCGCAGGAGTCACGGTCTTCAATGGCATCCGCGAGATGGACATCACGCCGGGAGGAACAGTGGTGATCCAAGGTCTTGGTGGGCTTGGTCATCTTGCCCTTCAGTTTGCCCGGAAAATGGTGAGTGTTCCTCGGATATCTGTCGTGGTTCTCATTGACACCCCCCATCAGGGTTACCGAACGGTAGCATTAAGCTCGAGCGAAAAGAAGAGAGACTTTGCCTTGGACCTGGGAGCGACGGACTATATCGATGCTAGCAAAGACGATGCAGCGCAGCAACTGCAGGCGATGGGCGGCGCCAATTTGATCGTGGTCACAGCACCGAACCCTGAAGTAGTTCCGCCTCTTCTCAGCGGGCTTGCTGCGCGTGGAAAGCTGCTGATTCTCGCTCGTAAGTTAAAAATCTCCCTTATTGGCTCGGTGTTTAGACTGACAATGGTCTAACAGCGGTCGGCGATGTTCCTGTAAACACGGGGATGATGATTTTGCGGGGTATAAGTGTTTGGGGTAAGTCCTCCTCTACATCATATTAGGTCTATTGCTTACGTTCCTTCTTTCATTAGGATGGCCTAGTGGACATGCGCGTGACGCAGAAGAAACGATCGACTTTGCGAACAGACAAGGCGTTGACTGCATGATTGAGAAATTCCCCATGGACGACGTGCAGAATGCACTTGACCAAATGAACAGTGGAAATGTCCGGTTCAGGGGCGTCCTGATGATGGAATGAGGAGAAGCAAAATCAGAGGACTTTGATGTAGTAATAGTGGACAGAATGGCGAGTGTGCAGTGACTTATTCGTGCAAGCCGGAATATTAATACAGATTTGAAAGATTCTGCCAAGTTTCGTAGGGGAGTGATGGCGCGTGAGTGATTGGATGGAATAACTTCGGTTAATCTTACCTTGCACCCCTGCAAACCCGAACCTCAATGCCAACGTGAACCTCAGGAATATTTCTCTTCTGCGATATTGGAATGTGAGCTTAGTATCATTCTCGGGGCGCCATGCCACCTCGTTATCTTCTCACCCAAGCGCAGAGCTTTCTGCCCACCTGCGCCTGCCGAATCCCGGCCGTTCTCCCCGCATTCCCCCTTCGCACCCAAGCCCGATTCGCATCCCTTCTCGGCGACCTCCAGAACGTCCCGACTTCCTACAGCAAAGCTATTCGACTTGGACGAGGTCCGTCGTCAGGGAAGGGCAAAACCTCCGGACGGGGTCACAAAGGACAGAAACAGCATGGAAAGGTGCCCGCGGGATTCACAGGTGGACAGACGAAGCTGGAGGTGACGAATCCGACGCGAGGAAAGGACAATGAGAAGTATGCGCAACAATAGACATGATATACGATCAATGGCTGAATTAGTCTAGTTTCTCATCGGATCTAGCGCCGTTGAACATCGACCGCATACAGGAATGGATCGATCAAGGCAGGATAGACCCGTCGAAGCCCATTACAATCAGAGAACTCTATCGGTCGAGATGCGTGAACCGAATTGGAGAGGGCATCAAGCTGCTTGGTCGCGTAAGTCTCCTGCACAAAACCCCAATGAACGATCGTTCTGATGGCATTGCAGAACTCCACCGCGCTTCGCTCGCCTATCCATATCACCGTCTCCCGTGCATCTTCATCCGCAATCGCGGCAGTTGAGAGGGCCGGAGGCACCGTCACCACTCGATACTATACCGAGTTTTCTGTAAAGAAGATCTTAGCCGGCCTTATGCACCCGACAATCTCTCTCCGCTCCCACCCGACCACTCAACCTTTCGAACTCCCCTTTGCGAGCGGCACTTCATTTCCGATTCGGGATCAATCGCTCCTTGCTCTGCCCCGTACCTCCAACGAGGGTGAAATTGTGTCAAACTCGTCTGTATCTTCGAATTCTACCGGCGAGGCGCAAGAAGCACAGTCATCCGATCCCTCAGCTCCGCTTTGGGAGCAAATGCAAGAGATTCGACGGCAGTTTAAGTATCGATTGCCGGACCCCATCCGACGAAAGGATCAAGAGTACTATCGAGATGCTGCTCATCGAGGATACTTGCAGCACGAGGTCGCTGAAGGAGAAGGACCGAGTCTGTTCTTCCGGCCAAGGCCGGAAGGTATCCCGGTGGCGCGTACAAAGAAGGTCAAGAAGGTGGACGAGAACAAGTTGTGGTAAAGCTCCCGCGAGCTGGATGGAGGTGCCATTTGTAGGATAAGCTTGTGAATTATTCCCCCATATGAAGCGTTGGTTCAGATATATGTCGAAATAAAAAATGCGCCCTCGCTACCCATTCATTTCAAATCCCATTCCCTTCCACGGGCGTCTGCTCTTCCGACCCACTGATCACGACGTTGTGGTATATCTTCCCCTCGTGGACGCCGCCATCGACCTTGCTATTCTCCACCTCACAATTGGTCAGTTCGGCGTCCCATATCTGCGACTCCTTGACCGTCGTGGCCGCTAGCGTCGAGCCAAGGATCTCCGAATTTTCCACTCGGCTTGCTTCCATTTCTGTTCGTTGCAGGTCGGAGCATTTCACCGTCGACCGTATTATTGAGCATGTTACCGCCAGCGAGTTGCTGACCTCTGATTGCCGCACGTCGGAGTGTGGTAGGTGCGAGACGTTGTCCACGGTCGAGGTGCGGACCTTCGGTGTCCCCTCAATCAGTACCGAATGTCTTCTGTCGACCGTGGGTGTGGGGGCTCCTGATTGAGGAGGCGGTTGACGCGGCCCTGGTGGTCCTCCTGTGAAGGTCCTCCGCACGAGTTGTGTCGGTGGTCTGCGATCATCTTCCGGGTCACGACCATCGCTATCAAGAGACATGCACGGTTCGCGTAGGTGCGGCTGACGCAGATTTGCCAGCGGAACATCGCCCACTCGGCTGCGAGGGTACCCTCCGCCAAACGCCATCCGCTGTCCTTGGTCGTGGAGACTTACACCCCGTTGGAGCAGCATGTCACTCAGCGAGCTCGAGTTTTCAAAGAAACTGGCGTACGTCGGCGAAGGATTCTCCGTTCGTCGTCGTTTCACACTGTCAGCGATCCCTACATGTGATGTATGGAACGGCGAGTTGGTTTCATATCGGCCCCTATGGATCGTATCTGCATGATATTGGGGGGAAAAAGCATCTGAATTCCGCTGATGGGCCACTTGGTCGTCCGCTGTATGGAACCTAGGAAACCTCGCAGCAGGCTGGGACGCCCGGGTACGTTCGACGGCGTCGCGAACCCATTGATAGAGCGTAATATATTTCACACCCAGCTCGTCCGCCGCCTTCTTCTTATCAATCCCGCGTTCCTTCGAGTGCTTTAGAAAATACTCGACCGCCTTGGCCTTGTCTTCCGGAAAGTACGCTCCTGTCCTGCCTTCGCGCCGCAGCACGGGGACACCGAGGAGGGGAGCATTTGATCCGACGACCTGGACCGCTTGTATTATAGGTTGGATTGCCTCAATTCCATTTTCAATGTTGACTGGAGTTGGTTGGTGTGACTGCCGTGCAGAGACTATGGAGTCTTCCGAGTCAGATGATGAGCCGATGTCAAGGACCAGGGGTGGTGAGTCCGATGAAGCCCCCGATGAAGCTCCGGGCGAATGCCCTGGTGAATGCCCCGGTGAATTCCCCAAGGAAGTTGAGATTGGTTGCTCTAGCGAATGCGGCAGTACTGGGGCGCTAAACGACATCTTCGAGTTATTGACTCAGCTCAGAAAGCTAAGCAGCTACAATGGCTTCTTGCTGGGGTGAGGGATTCATAAGTAATGAATTGTCCTAGTTGCAGTTTCGCGTTCGGGGAGTTGCGCAAGTGTGATACGATCCATGTGTTAGTTACTGCAGAGGATTCCTAGCTCTTCCTATGCTAACGTTCCTCGCAAGACCGAAACGGTCGGTATGCCATTGATCATCAAAAGAAATAGTGTTCGAGGTGAAGGACAGAGTGAGTATTTCGAGAACAACACCATTTATTAGGGAAGATTAACTTTCCCATCAGTTTAAAAGCAATTTAACTTTGATTTAAGCCACAGCGTCCTCTATAGTGAATCTGAATCTGAATCTAAATCAATCTTAAGGCATCGATAATTGATGCCTTTCCAATGTCCTGGTCCTGGTCCAGGCGCAAGGCATCAATCTTGACATCACAACAGAACAGTTCCTGATGTACAGTACAAAACAGTATTCCGTAGCCAAATCATGATGCCGTTGATATGCGCCAGTGACCCAGTGCGGATGGACTTATGATCGGATACCTGCCGTATTGTGTGTTGAAACATTCCCACCAGCCAAGGATATACGGAAAACTTTGAAGTCACTCATCTAGATTGAAATGATCGCCATCATTGAGGAATACGACTGCTAGACCAACAGGACACCATGGGCAAAGGTATGTCGCCTTCCTAGTTCCATTGAAGCTATTTTTGACAGATCTCGAAGGCACGGATAAGCTATACATCACTCACTCCGAGTGGGCGTCAGGAGATGCCTTTGGAGCGAGTGCCGGCTCAAAAGCTGGCAAACAAGCGGTCGACACAACCTTCAAACGATTACCTTATAACTACTGTGCGGTGTCCTTGCAGCCGTTTAGCGATCCTGTCTGCACGGAGAACGGGACCATATTCGACCTGTCAAATATATTAGCGTGGCTTGCGAAGCATAGAACGAATCCAGTGGATGGAACACCGCTGAAGCGCGCCGACTTGATCAAGTTAAACTTCGCGAAAAACGATGACGGAGAATATGTCGACCCGGTAACGTTCAAGGTCTTCACAGACAATACCCATATCGTAGCGTTAAAGGTTTCGGGAAACGTTTTTGCTTGGGATACCGTTCAGCGACTGAACATCAAAGCCAAGAATTGGAAGGATTTGGTCACCGACCAAGAGTTTACCAGGAAGGACATCATCACCTTACAGGATCCACATAACATCGAAGCAAGGAATCTCAGTTCATTTCAGTATTTGAAAGAGGGAGAAAAACCTGTAGCCGCACACCAGGATCCCGACGAAAGTAATGGAATCAACGCGTCAGCCCTGGGAAGCTCGGCGAAGATTCTCCGAGCAAAGGAGGCAGTGGCTAAAGCACGCGCTGAGCGTGCTACGGAGGGCCAGCAAGCCAAAGGCCAACTATCGCGAAATGCACAGAAGGCGGCCTTGAGTGGCAGTGGTACAGTACGAAAACTTCCACCGAAGAATGCCGCCCACTACACCACCGGGCAAGCTGCTGCATCATTTACTAGCACTGGTCTTACCCCTCAAACCGACGCCAGCCTCGCAATCCTGTCCGACGAAGAGTATATGCTCAAGCCCAAACGAGTCAAGCATAAGGGATACGCCATTCTTTCCACCAACCTTGGCGACCTGAAGGTTGAACTATACCCCGAGTGGGCCCCTCGAGCCGTGTGGAACTTCATTCGCCTTGGCCAAAAGGGCTACTACCGAAATATCGACTTTCACCGAAATATCAGAAACTTCATGCTGCAGGGCGGCGACCCCACGGGGTCGGGACGAGGTGGCTCGTCCATATGGGGCAAGCCATTCGTGGACGAGATCGAGGGGCCTCTGGCGCATGACGGACGTGGCATGTTGAGTATGGCCAACAAAGGCAAAAACACCAATACCTCGCAGTTCTTCATCACGTATCGAGCATGCCCGCACCTCGATCGGAAACACACCATTTTCGGCAAAGTCGTCGACAATCTCGACGTCCTGGCACGGCTGGAGGCGGTCAAAACGGACGACAAGGACCGACCCACAGGCGGAGACGGCGGAGAAGCCATTTTGCAAGATGTCACGGTTCTCATCGATCCATTTGAGGAATTCATGAAGGAGTCGGCCGCGCAAGAGGCTGAAAAAGTGCACAAGGAAGAGGTACGGCGACAAGGAGGGACTGAGGATGATAAACTGACTTGGACGGGGAAACGAGTCCGGGGCACAAAAGGCAATAGCGACGGCGCTTCTACCGGTGTTGGCAAGTATTTGAAAGCCGCCATGAATGATGATACCCCAACTGGGCACGACGAGATCATCGAGGAATGGGACGAGCCCGAGCAGCCGATGAAAAAGAAGGGGAAAATATCTGCTGGGTTTGGCAACTTCGATAGTTGGTAGCATCAAGGTCAAGGCTAGATGAGCGAACCTCGTGGTTCGTTCAGGGCTTTCGTGACTTGTTTTGCCGGCTATTTCTCAGCCGTCCCTGCAGCAACATCCTTTTATATTGCTGTTACTGCCATACCGCCGCATTCCTTTCCTAGGGCCGAAGTGGACAGAGTACGGCGGGTGTGCAAGCAACTAAGAAGAATGGTTGCTGAAACGGCATCCGTCTTGTTGGGAACGGACGCGAGAATGGAAGATATGGCTGACAGGTCGCATGCCGCTGGCTCAACTCCTGTTCAAAAACCAACCGTTCGTTTCGGCCACAATTTGAAGAGATGTAAACAGCCTGTCTGGAGCCGTCAAAATATTGAAGATGTTCCCGATGACTAAGTCAAACCACTCTCCTGAACCGAACTCGGCTCCTTCTCGCCAAGGTCCTCAATCCTCACACTCATCCGCGCACTGTCTCGGACGACAGGTCCGCTCGAGTGTCACCAATGGACCTCCGGCCTCCTTATTCGTTTAAAAAAGAGTAAAAGAGACGACGGCAAATTGACCGCCGGTGACACGGTCTGGATGCGCAAGGTCTGCGATTACCAAGTTCCATTAATCTAAACTGAAGAGAGAGAGAGAGAGAAGAAATCTCCCGGCACCTTTGTGCGCGAGATAGCGACTCTCCTCTCCAATGCCCTACTGCTGTGTTACCATGTTTGTTTGCTTCTCTGATATAATCCACCAGCCACGTCTTCAGCCACAACCAAGGGAACAGGCCGCAGGCCTGGGACCATAACAGCCGGTTTTGGCAGGCTTCCGTTGTTGGTATACCCGATCCCACTACTATAGCAATCGTGGCCCACTGTAACGAACGCGAAACCTACAAGATAGGGATATCAAGAAAAACGGTTTCTTTCGTCATATCAAAGCTACAGAAGAAGAAGAAGAAGAAAGAAAGAGAAAGCAAACTGCAAACAGCTATTTAAAAACGACGAAAGCGGGCGTTTGCAAAGGAAACGGCGATAAGGCCACGAGGCACCAGGGCGCCGAGGCACCAAGGCGCTGTCCACCCATCGAACCGTGACAGCCCGCAGCCCTCGATCCTCCCGGTCATTAGCTCACTCCTATCATCCGAGGTTTTTCCACCAGCACTCTTTAGAAATGTCTATTATCTCATCACATTGATCGAGACATCCTCTACCGGGAGAACATGATCAGCTCCATCCTGTCACGCGCCAGAAGGAAAGGGCCTCCTTTGGTTCCAAGCAGGCAGCAAGGCCACTTATGGAAAGCGACGGCCCCGCCCTGACCACTTATTAGGACCGTGACTAGAGTACTCCATACCAAGGAACGTACGCCTTTTAGCTGAAATCAAGCGGCTCATCTCCAACGCAACTTCAACGAACGGAGTGCCCGCATATGAGAAGTCCCAGCTCACCATTATGGCTTCTCCAACTTCACCAACTTCTCCAATCTCTCGAACTACAGAAACCCCACCGTTCGATGAAATGACTCCTAAGGTTCCACCAGCTGCAGGACTCGAACAAGCCCAAGTACTGCCATTCAGCATTGCCAATTTCAAGCGTGCTGTTGCGGATCGTCTGCGAGCTCTGGACGGCGACGGCGGAGACAATACACAGCGATGGATCGTTTTTTCGGCCTTTAACCACTCGAAGCTCACCTACATCGACCGACTCCGTTACCCAGTTCGTTTACAACTTGATGACGATAAATTAATCGTCAGGATGGTGACCCATGTGCACGAGAACATGCACGCCAACTTGCATGCCGAAATAATCATGCAGTTGAGGCTTATGGGTCTCCAGCTTAATCTGGAGTTTACGTGTTCCGGATCAGGCCGGTGCCGCCATCGCTCAGGCAATTCATTCAAGGAGGCGGACAGCTCAATAACACCTTCTAACCCCCCTCCATGGCCCGCCTTAATCATCGAGGCCGGTTGGACAGAGTGCTTAGGGCGTCTTCATATTGATGCACAATGGTGGCTATCGGCTCAATTGCCCCCAAACAATACTCGAATGGTGGTTCTAGCTTCGTTCAACAAATCAGGGCGTACCTTCCGCCTTGAAAGGTACGAGCTCGTCACCGTTGCTGACGCTAATCGAACGCGATCCGCGCCACTCGGAGTTCGAGATATCGCGATGTGCACGGCAGCTACGACGATTGACCTCAGATCGACACCCCCAATCATCACTGGTGCGCCATTTGTGCTGCCTTTTAAGAAGATCATGCGGCGCCCTAAAGCGGCTGCTGAGCAGGACGTCTCGTTGAGCGCGGCCAATCTCGAGGCATGGGCCATGGGTATAGCTCGTTTGTACAACGTTTGAGAGGGTCTAAAGCATGAGCATCTGAAGCTGGCGTCGTGTGGAGGAGTGAGCATCGATGGAGGTCGCGCCGTGTGAGTCATACAGCCAAATAGACCCCCGAAAACGGAGGTCTTCTTGCCGTCTGGTTGTTTGAGTAATAGATGTCTGATAGACGAAGATATTAATTCACAACTAGAGCTGTAATCCACCAGCGACCTAGCCACACCACCGAGTTAGTCACTTCAGCTCAATAACGACGATCGGTACCGTTTTTTCGAGATGCCTCGACAACAACAGCCTCAATTGTCCTCAAACGAGGCTAATATAAATTTAGCTAAAATGGCTATTGATTAAGGCCAAATTCGATCGAAGGATTTTATCTCTCTCTTTTGTTGCTTCTAAGTTAGATGTGCTGCCAGATCCAAAAATGACATCATCGAGAACCGTTGGGGATCTCGCTGTGGCTGTGTGTAGGATCCCCGGAGCTTGGCGTGGTCGATCATACCAAGCTCCGGGGCGGCCTGGCACGACATCCTTCGCACGCTCTCCTGGTTCCGATTCTGGTCCCACAAACAGTATTCTACCACGGAACCATCCGCACGCTCCGTAGATTGCACGCTGGCTCTTAAAAGTGCGCTCTTTTGGAGTACACGCTCCCTTCCGTGTAGCCCTCCTCCCACGGCTACTCTCGTAAGATCTCGCTCCCACGACCACTCGCCCACGAACACATTAATACGAACACTTCCCACAACCATTCTCTCTCACGGTCGCCGCTCCACGGACATCCTCTCACAATTGCCACTCTCCCACGACCACTCTTCCACAATCCCCACAACCGCACGGTCGTTGTCACATGATCAGAGATATCTCTCCTCCACCACAGAGATGTCGTGTAACGCATTTCTTGTTATGGTCCCAGGCCTGCGGCCTGTTCCCTTGGTTGTGGCTGAAGACGTGGCTGGTGGATTATATCAGAGAAGCAAACAAACATGGTAACACAGCAGTAGGGCATTGGAGAGGAGAGTCGCTATCTCGCGCACAAAGGTGCCGGGAGATTTCTTCTCTCTCTCTCTCTCTTCAGTTTAGATTAATGGAACTTGGTAATCGCAGACCTTGCGCATCCAGACCGTGTCAACAACGAGCATTATAGAGAAAGCCAACGTATTAGAAGAAATAAAGAAGGTCGCCGGAGAAGTAAGGAGGCGATACCCAGGCGAGAAAACGATAGATGAATATATCGCTGCCCTTCTAAAGGATATTAAGGAACGAGAAGGACCCGCCGCTGCGTAAGCGAAGGACTAGGTATTATTAGGACTAAGCCGTAGTATCCTTCCGAAGCTAGTAACCTTCGACGGTATTAAACGATCTAAATACCCGACTTTTAAAGATTAGGTAAAGAATAAGCTCGCGGTTAACCTGGCTAGAAATAACGAAAGCATACGAGTAGCCTATATATAAGCTTTCCTCGTGGGTCAAGCAGTAAAATACGTATAATACTTCATCTCGTCGGGACGAACTCTTAATATACTAACGACCGTTAGCGGCCTGTTTAAGTACCTTAACCGACGCTATATAGATCCCTATAAAGCGACTCGAGCGATAGATACCTACGGACAATTTAAGCAGGGTAATATAGACTTTATCGAGTTCGTATCGGAACTCGACCGTCTTTAAATAGAGGTAAGAATTAATAAGTAAAAGAGACGACGGCATGTCGACCGCCAGAATGGCTGACTTGCCCCACTGTGCACGCTTATATTAACTTAACGAACCTGACCCTATCAAAATCGCCCACTACTTTAATAGGCCTCGGATGGGTGCGGTTCGAACCGCAGGGTTTGGGTTTGGGTTTGCGTAGAATGAAGAAACCCACCCCTCGCGGTTGGGGTCCGAAATCCGGCGGTTGCGGTTGGGGTTGGGGGGGTCTGTCTGTAAAACCCAACCGCAACCGCTGCCAAAAACCGCGGGGGACCCGCGGGTTTGGTTTTTCGGCGGGTGCAGCCAACCCCAACCGCCAGATGGGTTTGGTTTCTTGGCATATATCGGGGTACGATTAGGTTAATTGGCGCACATTTCCAGCATAATAGGCTACTATATATAATAATAAGAATCAATTTAACGTACTATCTGGATCCCTTTCGGGTCTATGAGCACGGCATTCTATCTGGTCTATCGCGGGCAAAAGTTTCCCCGTAGCCATGAGGCTGCGGGTACATAAAATCCCACCTTCTCCCCTTGGTAGAGTATCTCAATCATTTTTATCATTCCGCACGAGTCGGTGTTTCCGCCTACGCGGAGAGCTTATTCTGGCACGTCGTGGAGGACCTGGAACGGTTTCCAGTCCTCTATTACCTCCTTCTCAACTTCCTTGGCTACCCGGTATTGCTCTAGGCCTCCCGCATCGATCAGCCACCTTGCTGCGTGGCGCACCTTGTCCCTGTCATGCAAAATCCTCTTAAAGTCCGTTGTTCCAGCTCGTTGGAGGAGCGCAATCCTCTGGTCGGTCCGCTGCGGGCAAAACGCAAGGAGATGGTAGAGAGACTGTCGGGGGGCACCACACTCACACGCTGGGTGGATTCCAGGGACACCAATTTTCGCGAGCCATCCCTTAACTCCAACTACCTCAGTCCGAAGTGCCATAAGCGCCGAGGCCTCGTGTTTCTGAGGGCCATCGTACCGGTTAAGGCACTGAGTTTCCCACGGGTCCTTCTATGTCCTTGCTCTCCTTCCTGGTCTGGCCGCTTCGGCTTGCCATCTTTCCCTCCATTTCGCCCGATACTCGTCCTGGATCATCCGGTGCGGGCCTTTTCGCTGTTGTGTTCGATATCCCCTAGCTGGTTCGGGCCGGGGGAACAGGAGTCTATCATACTGGGTCCGGAGCGTACACATTGCGGGTTCAGGTTTAGACTGTTCGTCTCGGGGGAGCAGACGCAGCATCCCAGACTTGCGTCAGGGCTCCTTCAATCTGGGTAGTGACCTTATGGGAGTTCGCCGATGCTGCTCTTTGAGCGGCCCGTTCTTGGACGTAGAGCTCGATTGGGGGAACGTCCACCTCTTTCTCAAGCGCGGCGATTGGTGTCCGTTTGTACGCCCCTAGAATCTTTCGAAGGCACTTGTTCTGAACCTTGGCCAGGTCCTTCATTTTGCCTTCAGAGATTGGCTCACCCTGCTGATCGACTCCCCAGATTGGGGCGCCGTATGTCATAATGGGCCGTGCAACTGCTGTATAAAGTAGCCTCGATTTCCGGACAGATGGTCCCCATACCGACGAGGTTACCCTCGCTAGGGAGTCAAAGGCCCTAAGTCCCCTCTGTGTTGCCCGGAGGATATGGTCCTTCCATGAGAGAGACGGGTCGAGCCAGACCCCTAGCACCCGGAGGGATGTAACCAGTTCAGCTTGGTGTCCCTGTATCTGGATCGTAGACCGGAGATCAGCGGAAGAATTACGTTTCTTGGTGAAGTGGATAATCTGGTACTTAGCCGTGTCTCCCCAGGTAATAAGTGTAGTATCATCAACGAATCCGAACCCAAGCACGTTACCCTGAACCTCTTTGAACTGTTTTAATAGGTCAGATATAAATAGGATAAACAGCGCGGGTGATAGGGTAGATCCTTGCGGGATCCCAGTCTCCGTGTCGAACCAGCGGCTCTTAAAGTCCGAGAAGAGGATCCTTGTTCGCCGTCCGGTTAAGAACAATGCGATCATCTGGACAATCCATTCGGGGTATCCCATCCGACGGAGGACCCAGAGCAGCCGGGGGTAAGAGACGTTATCAAAAGCTCCGGCAAGGTCAAGCCCAAGTACGGATACTACTGACTTCTTTGAGTGCCACGCCGTCTGTACAGTCCCGGTAAGGAGTTCTAGGGCGGAGAGAGTAGATCTCTCCTTTATAGAAATATATATAGTAGCTGTTCTATTTGTGTAACTCTAGGGCAATATGTTGATCAAATGGATTGTTTGTGGTGGCCGGAAACTGGGTGCTTTGACTCCTGTCCCTCCGCTAGATGTTAAATATCTCCCGAAAGGCCTCGGAGCAGCGTCTTCTATTCTACGTGGGTATTAATGCCAACTATCAATGGTCTCCTCCTCAAACACCAAGGTAAAATCCAATCGCTTGGCCGCTTCGAACAGAGGATTCATAACATTCTCTGGGAAATTGCAACCACCTACACAGCCTTCGCGGCGGCCGTCGTACACGATCCGGATCCGTTGCAACGGCGAGTGCCGCTGCCTCGCGATCTCCATAAATTGCCCCAGCCATTGGTCCAATTCCGTCCCATGCGTGCCCCGGGGACAGGCCGAGAACCGGTCGGAGAACCGGTTGAACGTCTCCATAACCAGCGTGAGGTTCCGTAGTTTCGGTGCGAGCAGCGCGTTCGCGGCGTCGGTGGCATCGAGATCGTCGATCCGGCAATGGGGATTGGCGGTGAAGGTCGTCCAGAGGATTGTGAGGGTTTCTAGCGCGGGCAGGCCAGTGACGTCGAGGGGACGACCGGGCATCCGATGGAAATATCCAATGGCGAGGGAACGCACGGTCGAACGGTGGCGCGCGAGAAGCCAGTGGAAGAAAGTCTGGTCGTCGTCCGGTGGGGAAGGGACGTAACAGTCCTTAAAGTAATCCATATAGGCGAAGTGCTCGATGGTCTTGCACCAGTTAACAATCGTCGGGAGGACCAGCTCGTCATTGTTAAAATCGCCGATGTCTACCGTAGTAAACGGCGCGGTGCCCTCCTAATAAGCGGAGTTGTTAGCAAGGGAGCATTACATTAACAGCGGAGGGTTTAATGGGAGGTTGAACGGGGAAGAAGGGGGGAGTAAAGATCGATCTTAACTAACTTTAAGAAAAGCGACGTCGGATCTCGACAGTGATACGAAGCCGTAGATCTGGAGCGCTCGGTTACAGCGGTTCGATCTAGAGCGCATCATGTTACGGCCAAGGCCGTATCCCTCCTCTTCATGCAGGACATCAATCAGCATGACATGATTGATGGACGTAAGCCGCTCCCAAACACAGGCGAATGGGCCAGCACCGTCCGTATCGCTCTCTGATAGGACGTCGATAGGAAAGCTTACGAGCTTAAGACATCGGAGGTTCGTTGTCAACGACAAAATTTCATGGAAGACTTTGATATATTGTTCGGCAGTCAATGACTCCAGGGAGTACTGTTCAATCATTAAGGTGTGGCAGCGTCGAGCAAGCGCTGGGTTACCTCGGAGCGTGGCATGTAAACTGGGGAGCCGATTCCGGTATCGACAGCATGGGGGGCCTATCCAGAGCTCGAGGTGACGGTAAAACAGAGGTTGAAAGATCGAACGAAAGTGACGGCAAACCAAGGGCATCCAGGAGGCTTCATGGGACGCCCGAACGTTCGGGTGCGGGCATCTTCGTAGACCATCGTCACTCTTCTGCTTTATTTCCTCGCCCGTGATGGAATGGATCACCTTAGCATCTGGTACAGTGAATGTCGACGCGCCATATCCAATAGAAGCGTACTTGAGGATTAACTCGAGGAGCTCGTCCGACAGACGTAAGATGGGGGGCTGCTCGTTCAGCTCTCTGTCACCGGTGGGCGCTGTCGACATGCTAGAGCTGACTGGAAGGCGGAAGATATCGTCTTGCTAGAGTATCAGTTAATAGACAGTGAAACTGCGTCCAGTACGTGTTTTCTACTATTTCCTAACAAATACGAATGGGGATGAATTAGATGACAGTTAAGACCTTAACAGCAGCCCCATAAAGACGTGAGGATTGATATGGTGGCGCTATTAAACTATAAATAGAGCTACTGACTTGGCAAAGATGATTGCGTACATGGGCTAGCTTAAATTACATCTCAGTTGGTATACGTAGTAGTTATGGATAACGTATGTGACAGTCTTGGGCTTCGCCCAGTCTGTGTGTTGTGGCCTTGCGGCCTAAGGCAGAAGGGATGGGTAGACCGTTTGCCCACAGATGTAAATAGCAGATCGCAGCGAGAGAGATCTTCTCCTTCTCTCTTTAGCAATTCATCAGCGTTACCAGCTTACCAAATCCTTCGTGGTTTGGGCCCATGACACCTGGCTCGCTTCGGTTTAGCGCCTCTACTTCGGGTTTGGCGGTGTCTTCTTCTAGTTTGGCGTGCTCGGTTTAGGCATTACTGCCTGCCGATCTATCAGTGAGATCCATGTCGGAGAGTAAGGGGAGTTCTCATTGGCGCTGGAGCATGGCAGATTTACCTGCGAAAACGGCGTCACAAACCTCCAAAAACGGAGGTCAATCTGCCGTCTTTTTGTTTAAAAGAGTAATTTGGCTCAAGATAGTCGAATAAGTGTTAGTCTGAATACCTTATGTATGCGTATCTGATCACGAAATCTGTCCACTGTGAAGGGCCACTGATATGAGGACGCCCGAGGAGAAAGTTCCGAGATGACGAACCCCAATTGCAATCTTGTAGCGGATTTTGGGGACGCAAGTTCACTGCATTACGAAAGACACTGTCCGAAGGCCCACATCCTGGTGAGTATATTCTATAGTGGCGTGCGGTTCAGGTTCTCATCCCTCCCTTTGGAGGCATCGAGTGAACTAATCCTCTACAGTCATTTGTGCTTTTTGCTGGTGAGGATTCGAGGCAAGATGTATCTAGACTTGTCGTTCAAGCATTCATTCACATCACCAAATATCGCAAATATGAGCGAATGGTTGTGGAGATGAGCTCAGTCAACTATAAGACGGATGCCCCTCGAGGCTTTTAAGTCGATTACCCCTGCAAAGGACTTCGCACTGATCATTATCAACTGCAAAGAACTAAGAACCTCAGCCCTGCTCTAGCACATGCCTCTTGAAGCACGCAAATGAGTAGTAGGTGCCGGCTGTGTACTCTTCCTGATACCGAGCTTATTAGCGATGTTCCTCCTGACTGGAGGCCAAACAGTTGGATTTTTGCCGAGTGTGTTCATAGCAAAGGTATGTCCCCACCCACACGGTCGAGCGGCCTGGTACTCTACTGATTATATCGTTAGAACACACAATCAGGGGATTAATATGGTCAGGATCAATACGGGGGAGATTATGATGGCTGACAAGGATTTCCCGGCCGAAAGAACTACTGGACTTGAAGGGGCGAGAACGTTAGCGTAAATTTAATCACGTCCAGCTCCGTTTCAAGGCTTATATCTCCTTCATTTATGTCTCCTAAAGGAGAAACCATACCCCCGTCGGGGGGCTGGGGCCATGATATACTATTAGTATAACATAGTATTGGGATTTGGAATGTATTTATTGCAGTATAATCATATATCAGAAATAGGAGTCCATCAGTCTGAGTGGCAATTGAAATGTTTCAAACATACCGGCCGTCAGTCACACTCAGTGCGAGAGATGTAGTAGTCTTCAATGGTTCAGCTTATAGCTACTTTAGCTATGTCGGAGCACTTTTGAGGATGAACTCGTTGAGACTTGAATATGTAAGCTGTCCACTGACGCATTGCTTTAGCTCCATAATAGTGTCACCCGGCGTCCCAACCCATCTCCGTGGCTGACGCTATCGCGGTGGTTGAAGGCAAGGGCGGGGAGATCTCGACCGCGCTTAAGTCATCGGAGACGACAGTGTATAGGACAAATATAATGTGTCAACTTTTGAGATGCCTAAGAAAACAAAATGTTGGCCGTCAAAGGGTGGCATTGTTCGCAGATTTTTCAACGCTTACGCCGTTATTGACTGGCATATTTGGTTGGGAAATGAATAATCAGAGGATTGGTCATGCTTGTGGCGGTATTGTATTCAAGATTGCTACCATAGTAAGGCCGAGCGCTCCAATGGTATGTCCACTGATCAGGGCTGACTTCAAAGGTTCAAGTCCGTTGCGTTATTAACGTTCGCAAACTCTATCATCATATCGAAAGTATCCAGCGGCTCATCCTCTGTATCCTCCCTGGGAGATCTGCCAGATGGATACAATCACAGTGGCTCCGGCACCACCGTGCTCCTCGCATTCTGCTCGTTCGCAACTGCGGCGGCTGTCACAGTATGCATATGGTCGTACTCAGCAGCACTAGCTGACGAAGAGTGCGACGCGAGTGGGGACCAATTTCCATTGGAATGGCTGCAGTATGATAATGACGCAAGGCTTCAGGAAGAAGCTTATGCTCAAGAGGACGAGTAGGCACACGGGGCATATGACGATGGTCATAAACAGACGTGCTATCGGGAATGAGCCTCAGGAATAGTTATCACCAGACGTACTTCGCAATGTGATCAGTGGCAATCACCCGAGGTGGAGAGATGGGAGGTCTTACTGTAGGCGCAGAGATAGATCACTCCAAAGGTAATTTTGGGGACCGAGTGCTCAATGAATTTCTTCTTGAAATTCCTCTTGAATTAAAGCAGGAGCTAATCCATTTTCGACGCGACCGATTCTTGTAAACGGCCAGAGTGTAGCATTGACTTTCCCTTGAATTAGTGCTAGAGGGATCGGACCGAGCATGCGCGAATCCCTTGACCACGGTAGGTTGTCCCCGACAACGTAACAATGGCCACGAGGCACCTTGAAAATGAGTGAGCGGAGGAGACTTCCGAGTTGTAGCTTTGGATATGGACTCTCGATATACCTGAATCATCATACCCTCTCCTTCCCCAGGCGTATCTCGCAGAACGAAATCGCCAGGCATCCCGACAACACGTTTAATCGCATTGTAGTCGCCTATCGGGTGGGCGAAGCTGATAACATCGCCAACTTGAATGCCTCTCCCCCTTCGATATTTCCTCGAGATCCAAACCGCACTGTCCGACACCGGGAGAAGGGGGAGCATCGATGGGCCACCCGTGTCCTTTATGGTTCCAACCAGGTATATGCCGAAATGGAGCCATATGAACAGTTGAGGAGCCCAGAATGCCAGGCGCCAGGCTTGTGGGCCATGGTCGCGAAATCTTTGCGGAATTTCGCGTAGAGATGGGAAGAATCGCCGGCTCCGTGGAACCGGTTCTGGTGTATCCGTCTGCTTCGGGACCGGTGGAGGTTCGGGTTCGGCTGGGGCGGGCTTCTTAGGAGCGGGTGGCGCCTTGTAAGGTGCTGGTCTTTTTTTTGACTGACTGGCGTCCTTGATGTGGCGTACAGCGAGACGACGCCATGACGGGTTCATTGAATAGACAAAGACAAGTATCAGGGACGTCGCAGGGTCATGGCACCAGACAAGACCCCGAGGCAAAGCCTGATAATCAGAGGATAAGAGATATTGGCAAGGAGAACATCTACGTCCGCTTTGCTTCTGGGAATCCCTAGAGATGTTCACAAAGAACTACCAACTTTCGAGGTGGAGTGAGAGATCACCAGAATCCAGATATTATTACTCGAGCAGCTTGGGAGTTGAATGCCTTTCTGCCTGAGGCGTCAACATCTAACGTCCGCCAAGCATCTTATCTCCGCGTGGAACGAAAACCCCGAACCCACTCAAATTTCTCGTTCCGCTTCACTGGTGCAGAATTGCCAATTCCATGCCCTAATGGTCCAGACGTCCATCTAGAAACCCAACGAATTATATATCCTAAATCGCGTGTGATTTCACGGGGCAGATATTCGAACATGCCGAAGACCGCGCAAATTTCGTCGGACAGCCGGCAACAGCGCCGCCACAACCCTCTCGCCGACGAGTATGACCCCGTCCAGCCATTCAAAAATAAAGTCGCCAAGCGGAGGAAGTCGCGCCATGACGGAGACGAAGAGGAACGATTCGTTGATACCGCCGCATCTCGGAAGATTTTGCGCATAGGCCAGGACCTGGAAGAGGAGGAAGCAGCCGAGCAGCGAGGTCGATATGTACAGGAGGAGAACGTCGCTTTCCAGTTCGAGTCAAGATTTCCAGCCGCCGAGCCGGAAGAGGATGAAGGCGCATATGATGATGAGGACGCCTGGGGAGATGAAGATGAAGTGGTTGAAGAAGTGGTATGCATGTCCGTTGACTCCAGGATAGACCCGATCTGATATCCCTCGCAGGAAGTGGACCCGAACGATTTGGATCTCTTCAATAAATTTAACCCTTCAACCGACCCGGAGCTACACTGGCCCGGAGACCAACCGACCCTCTCAGAATCAAAAGGCGGGACGAATCTTGCGGATCTGATCCTTTCCAAGATAGCCGCTCACGAAGCCCTTCAAAGCGGCAATGCCGACGAAGAAGATGAAGCCCCCTCCGAGGAGATTCCCCCGAAGGTTCTCCAAGTCTACACAACGATAGGACCACTCCTCTCCCGCATGACGACGGGCAAACCCCCCAAACCATTCACGATTATTCCTACTCTTCCCCTGCCTACCCAAGCCACGCTCCTCTCCCTAACCGAGCCGCTCAACTGGACACCGCACGCCGCGTACACGGCCACGAAGCTGTTTATCTCCGGCACGCCTGCATCCGCGCAGATGTTCCTGACCGAGGCTCTCCTACCGTTGGTCCGCGAAAGGATAGACGATCACGCCCAGCACAAGCTGCACCAAACGTTGTACCGCGCGCTGAAGAAGGCACTATATAAACCATCCGCATTTTTCAAGGGTCTGCTGTTCCCGCTCTTGGAATCGATGCCATCGATGCGAGAAGCGCATATCATCGCATCCGTCATTGCGCGCGTTTCGATACCTGTTCTCCATTCTGCAGCCGCACTTCTCCGCTTGACGGAGATCGCAGCGGACAGCACTTTAGGATCGTGGAATACTAAGGGTGGAGACGCAGGTGGCGCTGGTCCAGTCAACTGGTGTATCAAAATTCTGATCGAGAAGCGCTACGCCCTTCCTTATCGTGTTATCGACGCCCTCGTGTTTCATTTCTTGCGATATCGTGGGGTTGGTTCAGGAGACGACATCAATATGAGCGATACCAGGTCTATTGCAGGTGTGAGCCGCAAGAACCTGTCGAGGGAAGAGTCGCTGCCGCTGCTGTGGCATCAGAGTCTGCTTGCCTTCGCGCAGAGATATCGGGATGACATCACCGAGGACCAGCGAGAAGCGCTGCTGGATCTGCTGCTGGCCAAGGGCCATCGGGGAATCGGTCCGGAAGTCAGAAGAGAGCTACTTGCTGGAAGAGGACGAGGGAATGCGGTGGAAGGAGCTGCGGCGGCCGTTGAAAATGGTGGTGATGATACGATGGAAGGCGTGCAAATTGGTGCTTAAATGGAGCATTCACCTAGGTTCAGGTCCAATGCAACTATGCAAGGGCCCCTGGATTGGATATGAAGTAGTGCTTGTATACCTATCATGCGATAGACTATCTTATGCTTCCACGTAACTAGCATTCAAGACTCTGATAAATCGATTACAGGTAGATCCGACATGTGAATCTTCGCGCTGCCGTGCGGCACTAGCTTCCACTCTTGAACGGGTCCGATGCACTTTCTCAATTCCTTCGAAGGCGGCAAATCCGGTATTCGTCCATCACGGACGTGCCCTGTCTTCCCACCATATAATGGCCACTCAATCTCGCACCCTTTCACCGTTATGCTTATTGGAGGCACTCCTGGTGCCCAGACGGGGTTCGGTAGCGAACCGTCCTCCGGCACACCGGCATTATGGACGGAGAGCGTGCTCGGGTCAATAGCAACCGCCCACGGTGACGATGGTGTCATCGACCAATCTTTCGCTTCGGGTGGGATCTCAGACGGATCAAACGGCGTGCGACCATCGAACTTTACGGGGTTGTGAGAGGTCGATTCGACGTCGATGTGAAGGGAGTAGAGCAGTGGCCCGTAGAACACAGCAACGGTGTCGTTCATTCTCGGTTCGGTGCGCGGCGCTGCAATCAATTTGACCGCCCCGATATGCTTGCCGGCTGACAGTACGGGAACGGCGTGAAGTCCGCCAGGGATATCCGTAGAACCTGGGGCAATCCTTCGACGCCTGGCCTGACCCAAGCCTCCAGAACTGGATACGGAGGATCGTTCGATGCTTGAGATCTCCAACGTGGATCCGGGTTGTGCCCACTCCGGGACTCGGAAGTAAAACGTGAACGGACCAGCGCACTCGATCTCGTAGCGAAGAGTGAGATCAAACGGGTATGCCGTTTTGCACTCGATGGATACATCGGCGTTCCTGAGCGATGTTCGAACGCGACTTGGACCAAGCAAGGCATGAACGATGCCGTCTTCACCATATCTCATCCAACTGTTAGCCACAAATTTCGGCCAACCTTGGCCCTGGTTGACTGTGCAGCACGGATAGTTCAGCTCGAGGCCGAATGTTTGGCCGTATGCTCCCACGTTCCAGAACGGATTTCCTCTTGCTGGGTCTGCATTCTTATGGATGTGGCCATGGTCGCTTGGAGGTAATGCCTCTTGTTCGGTACTAGCAAGTCTGTCTAGGGCAGCAGCTGCCAAAGGTTTTGCGAACGGTTGATTTGGCTGGGAAACGTATTGATGTGCCCAGTGATCGGGGGTTGTTATAGCTGGAAGTGCATTGTACGCAATCAATTCCGCTCGAGATGCGGAATCAGGATCACCCAATGCGGAGTAGAGATAGGCGAGTGAGTACAGAGCTTCCACTGTGGTGCAGAGCTCCGAGCCATAGTAAGGTTCGAGCCCTGCGATCCGTTCGTCGGCTAGGATAGTCCCAGATGCAGCGCCGTGAAATTCAAAGGTCCATTGAACACCGCGGCGAGTAGTTTGCAGAAGGGTCTCATTCCGCGTAAGCCGACGGACAACGGCACCGGATTTTAGACCTGGAGATCGTGTTAACGACAATGGGAATGTATGGCATTCAATTGATAGTACCTTGTCCAAGGTTCACACCATGCATGTATGGTAAATATTGGTTTTCAAGCTCTCTTCCGCCATCCGGAAGATCATTGGGATCCAATTTTACAAATGTTCCTTCTTGAAACCAAGTGGCCCAGTCTATCGATCCTTGAACTAAGAGTTCCATGACTCTTATAATGCTCTCTTTCTGCACCGCAGGCTCATGCTCCAGCAGCCATTGAAGCGAGATCATGCAGTCAGCCATGCGGACCCTGGCCCAGGTGTGGTCGAATTCACTCAGTGCGCTGCCTTCGTGATATAGGTAGCCTTCAAAATCATTCTCAAGCATGGTGTGCATCAGACCAACAAACTTTTGGATGGACGGCAGGACTTTGCCGCTGTACGCTCCATAATCAGCTTGGAGTAGGCCGATCATCCCAAGGAGAACGGGAAAACGGGCCCAAAAATTCCGTCTGGTGCCGGTTTCGGGACCAAGCCAGCCGTCTGCTGCTTGATGGGCAGTAATAAAGGACACCGCTCCGTGTATCTGGATTTTTAATCTCTCATCGTCAAGCGAGTATGCAAGAGGCACAATTCCATTAAACCAGTATGGGAACCCTTCGTTCAACAATGCGTACTCCTGGTCTCCTCCAAGCCAAGGCGAGTATTTAACGAAGCGATAGAAGTCATATTCGTGCCCTGGTAGTCCAGCTGCCATGGTCTGCAGTTCGGAATGAAGCCATCCTGCGGGCTTAATGGATCCTAAGGGTAACGGGTCGAAAACAAAGGGGATTAGATCGCTGGACGAAGGCATTGAGAACGAGGCTGACTGGATTGACGTAACGCAAAGGAGCGATAAACCCCCAAACCAGTTCATATACATGACGATGACCAGTATAACCGCCGTTATAAAAGTGGAAAACACTGCTCGATTGCTGGTAAATAGTAACAAATGTCGGACGACGATTAAGGCCATGATGACGCGAGGGCGTCGTAGAAAGGGCGGATTTATAGTACCAGCTTAGGAAGCTGTTATGCTTCACAAAATTTGAACACAAGCGACCCTAACGGCGTGCCACTTTCCACCCCCATCTGCTGTGCCCAACAAAGGCAAGGCGCTGTAACTTCCTGCTGCGCACGAAGGTTCAATTCGATATGCCCACATTCGAGGTTCTGAACAGGCAACCTTGCTCTGCCGACAGGTCTCACTGCTTGCTTGTGATTTCTGCACAGATTCACGTGAAAAGACTGGAGCCTCAACGTGCCACAACGGGTCTCGTAGCACAGCCAACAAAACGCGGAAATCTCATTTATGGACCAATTGAGGATTATCAATTCGATGAAGTTTGGCGATTCCGGTTGGACAAGCGGCAATCATATGCAAGTCACGTAGAAATATGCGCGTGACTTCGGCTAAAATTCGGCTTTTCAGAATTGCTAAAGCGGCGCGAGCGGTACTCCGTGTAAAACGGACGCCGTGCTGCAAATAGGGGTAACCCCTGGATTTGAGCGACGTCCCTTCCCCCTTCCGATTCAACATTCAACATTGGACTTCCAGAACTCGTCTTGTATTTTCTGCTAAGCGCACAAAGCGTACTCTAGATTTGTCTATACATGGTGTAAATAGGCGATATTTGTTTTCTAAGTACTGAATCGTCAAGCCAATATCAAATAGTAGCTCTGTCCTGCATATTCCTTCTATCCGAGTCTCCTATACACAATAGTGCTTTCACTCCGCTCTCACTTCGCCACCACTGAATTACTTGATCCCGAAGTATAATACCGTGCCGTCGTTTGCTGTGGTAGTGACGCAAAGGCCGTCATTGGCGTTTAGTTTAATCAGCAGCATCATTCAGCCCCACCTTGTGCACCTCGACGCCTATATGTTCTGCTCTTTTCATTCCAAACTTCCTTCTTTTGTTTTACTTTTCTATCATGATGAAACCCTCATTGCATTGTTTTATAGCTTAGACTATGTCAACGGCACCTGATGACGAATGCTTTATCCTTCCCTCTCCCATATCCTAGCAAGCTTGGATTGGGAATCATTTCCACTGTCTGGCTTGCCCGAGACACTCAGTAAGTCTGATCACTAATTTGTTGGACTCAGAGAAAGAAACTATTGACCAACACCATCTAGGGGGTGACGACATGGATGAACCGTCGTCTTTCGTTGTTATTCCCATCTCCTACCAGCAGACATGGACGAATCGTCGTTTCTCCTTCCTACTCCCATCTCTATCCCGATCTCCAACTCAACCACCAACCCCTCCTCCAACCCCATCTCCAGCTGGCCGACCTTTCAGCCGTGTCCAAATATATAGAGGGTTCTGTCCTAGTTGTAAATTGAATCTCTCGCACTCTTTGCTTGCACCGGGGCCTGCCTTTCGACCCTGTCCAAATATCAGCCGACTTTTGACCATATTCAAAACATGGTCTGTCGGTCGGTCGGCTACGTCTATATATAGACCAACTTTTGACCATACCCAAACATGGTCGGTCGGTCAGCCGGCCATGCCAAAATATATTGAGAATGCTCTCCTCTGGCCGTTATACCTCTCACTCTTTACTTACATATGGCCGGATTTTCAGTCGTGTCCATGTAGAAACTCTCACGCCATTATAGCCTCTGGAATTGACTATAGCCAACTTTATACTTGTCATCACCTTCCCTGTGGCCACGATTTTATACCTCTCCCTATCTTCCAGGATTGAAGGTAGATTATATACTTCTTTATATCTCCCAGAGTGGGAAGACTCATTCCTCAACTCATGCACTACACGGCTATCCGCAGGTGGAAGAAACCACTTGTATGACAATTTGTATGACAACTGTCAAGGGCCCAAACCACGAAGGATTTGGTAAGCTGGTAACGCTGTTGAATTGCTAAAGAGAGAAGGAGAAGATCTCTCTCACTGCGATCTGCTATTTACATCTGTGGGCAAACGGTCTACCCATCCCTTCTGCCTTAGGCCGCAAGGCCACAACACACAGACTGGGCAAAGCCCAAGACTGTCACAAAAGGTCTCTCCTCCCTTTTAAGGAGGCCGTCTATCTCCTGCCCTTAACGCTTCGGAAGCAATGTTTCGGCCCGTCTGAGCTTCGTAGT
>NW_022985071.1:0-273291 GCF_010015585.1 Eremomyces bilateralis CBS 781.70
CAGTAGCGGAACTTGCAGGGGCCAATCAACGGTGGATCAACGGTTGAATGGAATCAACGGTGGATGGATGGTTGAATCTTGGACGACGTATAGAAATGATATACGTGGAAGGTGCTATACCGTGGATTACGAAATACCGTGGATCAACGGTAGATTCCGGTACACGAAGTTGAAAATTCCTCGAGGATTCCGATAAACCGTTAATTCACCGTTGATTCACCGTTAAACTTCAACCACTGAATGAGTTCTTCTATGGATGCCACCACTCTGAACTGTGTGTCGTTTTATCTAAAAGCCCATTCTACCATCTGTGCCGCCATCGTCAAGCGCATTTAGCTTAGAGATCTCTGTCTGTAATCATTGTAAAACACTTTCCTTGCAATGAAGCTATAGAAAATGTCTACTGGACAGCAGAACTCGGTCTTAGATGCGCAGGCTCCTTATCCTCTTCTCGATTCTGACGATGAGAATCCCTCTGTTCGGGAAGATTCCCTTTCTCCACGCGTAAGTTTACTTGTTTTTATATCCCTATGAATCATTTACTATGATTTCCGAGTAAATCCCATATATATTGTAGTAATTGATTCATTTGGTGGTGAAGGCACACAAGCGACAGCGCCGCGAAGAACTCTCTGCGCCGAAGAAGCGCAGTAAGGGGACGAAGAACGGACAAGCGTCCCAGTCCGAGCTTGATTTCCTGTCTCAAGCAAAGAAATTTGGGCGCGAAACTCGGTGGAGTTGGTTCCTCAACCATGACACCGATGCCTATCCTTCGTTGATCCGGAAGGTATATGGCCAGGATTTTCCAGCCGAAATGACTGCGGATTCTGCCCTCTGGCGCCGGGCCAAACAGGTCTTTAAAGACCAAGTCAAAACGTTCAAGGCCCAAACCATCGAGAAGATGAGAGTAAGTTCAAAATTCTAAGTCCCCAAGTCTAGATTTCCATTTCCCCCTTCTAGATCCCATTTTCAAGTCCAGATCTCATTTCCCCCTTTAGATTTCTCTTTTTAAGTCCATATTCCATATCCCAAGTCCAGATCTACATTTCCAAGTCCATTTCAAGTTCAAATCAAGTTTAAATCTCCAGAACGCTATATTTAACTCCAGATCTATTTGTCCAAATCTAGAATTCAATGTTTAAGTATTTAACTACTATGTATGTAGGACTGGCTCGAGCAGAACGTACTCCTGAATCAAGTCTTGTCTCGACTAGATTCCGCTGGTGTTGCCCTCCATCTCGGCGAAAAGTTCTCTTCGGAGGATTTCCTTAACGTATGGTATTATATGAAGGGATATCTAGATGTAGATAAATCCTCTCAATTGGGGGAATTTTATTGCAAGTGTAAGTTATATATTTCATATATCCGCGTTTTATCTCTTGTGTTTTGTCGAACTATGTTTTATCTAGTTGTCCTTTGAATCTGGATTTTATCCATCTAGATGTATATTCTGTCTAACTGTGTCCTGGCATTTGTCCATTTAAAGCCGCATTTTGCCCATAATCTAACGTAAAATAGCCATGTTTATGTCCCTGGGCTCGTTCGTGTGGGGGATTGTTCGGGCGGAGCGTATAGAGAAGACTGGCTCCGAAACGGCGAAATCCAAGCTTCATAAAGCTTGGTATTCAATGTGCCTTGCGGAGCCGTTTGAGGACGTGGATAGGGAGTGTTTTAAAGAGCTATTTAATATTAGCTCTGGGCAGAGGGACCCTACACCGCGTCAAAATGACGCTACACTAGCGACAATGTCGTTTGCACTTATAGCCCCCCCTCCTCACCCCCGCGACTCTAGGTCCGGTTAGTCCCCGTTCTTCTCCCCCCTCTCCTCTCTCCTTTCTCCTCTCCTCCCTCCTCTCCCCCCTCTCTCCCCTTCCATTCGCGCTGTTTCGTTTTCTATGGTCTGTAGGACCGTGTGGTTGTTTTCTGTAGTCTGGTGTTTGTGGTCTGGTTTCTGTTTCCTATTTTCTTATGTAGTGTGTTTAGAACTGTGTTTTCTGCTCTGTATTTTATATTCCTGTGCTTTTCTATCAGATGCTCCGTTTTCGTGCAATATTTCTATAGTATAGTACTGCTTACACAGCCGCTAGGTGGCATTGTGCCTGGACTTCTAGATCTTTGGGATTCCCAACGTATTCTTGGGTATAGGATACATACACGGTATGTGGTTCTTAGACAACCAAACCCAGTTCCCTAACCCCTTAATATGTCTTGGCTTCTAGTTCCTCTAGGTCATCTCTACCGCCAATAGAAGACCTACTCCCTAATCTATATCTTTATAACCTAGTAGATGATGATCCGTTGCTAAGGATGGTTCCTAGTATACTTCTTATTCCGGCACGTATTGTCTACCTGCTATAGTGGATCCTACTACCCGCCTACCTGCCTGTCTGCCCGGAATGTAATTTCCTTTACTAGTTTTCTTTTGAATGATAAAGTAAATAGAATAGAATACGATACTATGTCTAATAGCCTACTGTATTCTCAATTGCGAGAACAACTTAGGTGCATACCGGTGGTGGATTTCGAAAATTGCAAAGTCCTGATACGCCAGTGTGCCTTCCATTTCTTATATTCCGTACCTGCTACAAACGTACTTAACACATTAAAATTCCCACATGCAACCTCTTATCTACCACAGCCTCACCTGCTACAACAGAACTTACACTTACACTCTTCATTCTTAATCTTATCCTTATTTCCTATTCTCACTCGTATCATCAATCATCTCTATATACCCATTAGATCCGACCTCGTTAAGATGTCTCGTATCCCTATTCGAGGCCTAGCGGATATACTCCTTGCCAAAACGACACAAAGGCATAGTAGGGACCAAGAAGGAAGCTCTTCAAAGAAGAGGAAGATTAAGGAAGAACTTGTGGACGATAGAGAATTCCTAGCTGGGTTTAGTGATGACGAAAGTGATTATAACGTCAGTCCTGACCTACATGCCGTAAGTATAATGGATATAATAAATCTGATAAATATTCAACAGAATGACTTACAGGTAAATAGGATCTTGCCTCTGATGACCTTACAGAGAACCTCATTGGCCTCCAGACTGACCAGGCTGAAGTCGTTGACGATAATGAGACAACCCTTCTAGATCTACACGATCTTCGGCTGCTCGAGCAGTTCCAGGATCCTGAAGAGGAAGATATAATACCAACGGTTCCTGTCGATACTATCGATGAGGACGATATAGAGACTGTTATATCTGCCACAGTTGGATATCAGCCATCTTTCACTGCCGCACCTTCTACCGCTGTATTTGACACGGTCGCTGGTCCTAGTCACGTCACTGCTGAGGCCACTGCGGCCATCCAACCGCCTGCGGACTTCGACGACTCAACACCTGTCCCCAACCCTCGAGCAGCCCCTACATCAGACTTTGAGGTTGCACTCGGCCTATGGTGTCAAGAGGCAGGTATCTCACGCGCTCAGTGGACAGGCCTTCGAGAAATCCTTAATATGCTGAGCGATGACGCTGTAAAGAAGCTGCCAAAGGCCCTAGATACCCTGAAGCTACATGCTGTTGGCCAACTCCCTCTCCTTGAGCTCCGTCAGACCCCCATCAAGCTTAATATTGCCAAGCTGCCTGCCTCAAGGAGGAAAATCATTATGAGCAGAGCATTAGCAGCGGGTCAGGTTGCCACTGCGCCTGACAACCTCTTCTTCTTTAACCCTATCTACCTCTTCCAAGCTATTCTCTCATCAACGATCCGCGAGCGTATGCATATCGGAATGGCCCATTTCGTTGATGAGCCGGCAGAGCTCTGGCACTCTACCGCCTGGGCCTCTTCAATCCGCTACTCCTCCGGCGAGTTCCCGCGTCTCCCCGAAGGCCAGGTAGTCTTTCCGTCTGATATTGTACTATACCAGTGCAACGAAGCTATATGCCGCTGCCACACAGACGCTGACAAAAATCACATCGGTCGCATTCTCTCGTTTGGTAGAGACTACCGTAGCCAACGTGAGCATCGTGGCCCTATTGGATCGGTCGTCGTCGAGGTCCAAAAGATCGTTCCGTTCATCGATCTTATGGATACACGCCGGGATCTCTTGCTCATGATCATCAAGCTTGACCCTCTGCCAGAAAATAAGGAACTAGTGATCCTAGAGGATGATATTTCTATGGTTCTCGAGAGTGCTCTTACTCCATATACCTTCAACTTTGACATCTTCCTTGACTATGCCTTCGAGAGCAGCGTTAAGCTTAGAGACGACAAGAGCCATATTCAAGGCCAGCTCTTTATCCGCCGTATTTTCCGTGGGGACAATATCCGCCCTCTAAACCAGTCTAGGGCTATCCGTGGCCAGATAGAGATAGCGGAATATGGTCGCCAGTATCTCGTTGACAAGTTTAGCAAAAGTTCTAACATTATCTCTATTCCCCTGCTCGCCTTTCTTGACGGGTTCGGCTTATTTCGGAACATGTACCGTACGATTATGGGGTTCTATCTCTTATTAGCGCCTCTCCGCAGTTCAGACCGTAATAAGAGGCAGAATGTCTTCCCACTTACACTCGGCCCGCATGGCAGCAACTTTACAGAGGTTACCGATGCCCTTAGAGGTAGAATAACACAGCTCGAACGAGGCATTGATATGCTTATCACCGGTAAGCAGTTTACCGTCTGCGTCTCTGTTATGGCATATATTGGTGATATGCCCCAGCAGCAGACCAATTCAGGCTTCCGATCTGTCGCCGCCGAATCTACTTGCAGGATGTGTCTTGTCGAGACTGCCCAACGTGGCCTCCTTGATTTTGATATCGAAGCCCGCGGCCGATACCACTATGAAGTTATACGTCAGAGGGCTTCTATCCGAAGCAGACCTAACAAGATCCAGAGGAAGATTACGGCCGATAAGTTAGGTATGGAAGCAGAGGACCCGGCATTGATGAAACTGAGTCCTGCTCTTGATCTCGTCCTCTCCCGTCCTCCCGATCCTTTCCACTCTGAACTCAATGGCATCACGAAGCTTACGCACCTTCTGTGGAATGGAGATCTCTTGACAAAAAAGGCCGCAGCCGAATATGGTCGGTTGCTCCGCTCTTTTCCGTTCCCTCCCGGATGGGGTCGTCTCCAAGCTCCTGAGCACTACATCGGAAGCTACTCCCTTCAAGAGCACGCCCGATGGAGCGTTATTGCCCCCTGCCTGGCTCGAGTTTGGTTACGCGAAAAGCATATCCAGAATGCGTACTTCGAGGGCGTCCATATTGCGTTTAAAGATATTATGGTCGAGATTGGTGAATCTAGCAAGAACCCCAGCAGACAGCTTGTCCCAAACTTGATCGTTACGGCGTTATCGGCGATTGCCAAGTCTAACATGCTCTGCACTGCTTCTCACCTGACGCAAGGAGAGCGTCAAACTTTCGATACGGATATCAAGCGGTGCCGTGACATGTTTAAGCGGCTCTGCAGAGCTGCTGCTCTTGCGTCGTCGAGTCGTCGGACATCTGTTAATCCGCCTGCCTCAGATACTGCCCCCCAGGTAGGCGGAAAATCAACTGCTAGCCAGATAGTCGTCTCATCGATCGAGACGCCAGGGCCAATGCAAGGACAGACAGCCATAGATGGTGCCCTCACCACAAAAAAGGCCATCCAGTTCCAACGGGATCAGCAGAGGCCAAATGTCCATATTGGTTTACATTTTCAAGAGGTTCTCCGTGAGTATGCCATCCCTGCTAACGCGGGTGTCCTGCCTGGTGAGAACAAGCATAAGGAGTACAAGAATGCCATCCTCCTTACAAATAAGCGCAACCCTGAGAAGGACCTCCTCTAGCGCGAGAATATTCGTCAAACCCTCCGCCTCGCCCTTACCGGTGCCTTTCCTAATGCCAAGATCACTAAGCAGCTCCAAGACATTGACCAAGCCTGTCCAACGCTCTTCCGCACTCTGTTTCCACAGGAGACTATGCGTCTGGCGATCGATGAAGATAATACCGGCGATACCGTCGAGAACATCATCTTTGACGATGGTCATCGTAATCCTACAGCGCAGTCTAAGATCCAGCAGAAGTATTGCCGCGAGACGCTCAAGCTCCCTACACGCCCGTCACATATGACAGCAGGTTTCCGTGGTAATTTATCCTCTGCCTATCTCCGAGACTATGGGCGGAACGTACACCATATGGGAACCAGTGTCGTCGAGTGGTGGAAGAAGTTCTCGTTTGATGCCAATAATAAGAGGACTACTTTTGGACGAGGTGACTTCATCCAGGTCCGTGGTACCACCCTTAAGGTATGCGGTATCGACGATATCTTCACGCATGAAGCGCTGCCCGGCTATAAGCGCCTGTTCCTCATCCTGACGCCCACCTTGCAACCCACCGAACGTGTCGATCCTGCGCCTACCTCACAACACACCGGATGCGTCAATCCTGTATCGACCTCGCAAGCCACCGGACGTATTGACCCTATTCTCAAGCTCCCTCTCCTGCGTATTGAAGGCGAGGAGCAGCAGTTCTTCGTCGGCCTTCCTGCTATCGAAGCTACCAAGCTCTTTATCCTCCCCGTCAAGGAACACGACGGACATGACAATGAGATACCGTTGGACAAGGATTCGGACACGCTGCTATATGTAAACTGGAGCAAGATCCACTTTATGTAGTGCCTGGCGCCAGACAAGCTTAAGATAGCTGGCTGTCAGGAGAGATAGATGAGACGGATCTGTGTAATAAGAAGGGCGCTCTGGTGGCTTGCAAACTATACGATAGATGGATGGATGGATGGATGGATGGATGGATGGATAGATGGATGGATAGATGGGTGGATGGATTCTGATGGCTTACAAAGTGTATGATGGATGGACGAGATGAATAGATGGATAGATCGCTGCACTGATGGCATCAAATGGGTGTCTGGGACCGATGGGACGAAAACAATACACCGGCATACACTTCCTACCGTGGGAGGTAAAGTCTCTCTACACCGACCACAGGAGCGCCGCACTACCTCTAACCCACCCAACTCTGTTCGACTCTTAACATGAAGGGGATTTTACACGCGATACAGCGATGTATGTATAATACACAGGCTTTCCGATAAGCTTAGCAAAACATTCAAGCAGCATGGGGGGCTGGTTGTAACGAGTAAAACATTCCTGCAAGTGAACCACGTGATTAGTAGTCGATCTGCGGTGGACAAACCAATCAACGGTATAGACCCCGATCAACCGTTGATATACCGTTGAATAAGTCTATACGTATAATGAAATCAACGGTGTAGGCGAAAATCAACCGTTGAATGCGTTATACGAAGATGCGAAATCAACGGGGAAACTTCGGTTGATTCGTATCAACGGTTGATTTCTTTCAACGGTGGATCAACGGTATATCAACGGTTGATTGGCCCCTGCAAGTTCCACTACTGCGTGTTGCAGTTGCAAGGGAACGAGGCAACAAGGCACTCTTCCCAAGGCCGCCAGGCCAAAGAGCCATCAATCTGGGCCAGAAGCCCAAGACCGTTACATCCCTTTCGCTCAAGTCGAAAGCATGTTCCTAATAGTTGTGTCAAATTGCTCAGGTTCGCGGCCAAGTATTTGAGCCAAATTTGGGGTAACGGCTGCACATTCGCCATCGCGGATCGCATCAAACGCAGTTGTCCAGATAGGCGCCCAGTTACTACCCCGATATGTGAGATCAGTGTGGACCTGTGGCTGTTTGACATACTCATCCACAAGTACCTGACGGATCACGATTGGCTTATTGAGCACGCGGCTGAAGACATCCGCTGTTTCATTAAGAGACCGAGCACGAGGGCAAGAGGCGACTTGCTGCGTGTTGTTGGAAGGATTGAGCAGGTGGTCAACAGTCAATACAACAAGTACAGGAAACAGATTGCTTCTTCTAAACGCAGCGTTAAATTCAAGTACAGACTGGAGTCAATGCGGCAATGCCATTCCTGCCTCCCGGCATTCATGACATCCTTACCCCACCAGCATTTGAACGCATTAGACAACAGGATCTGCTGCACCAGAAGGAGCAAACATAACGTCGTCGGGGGAATCCTTGTTCTGGCCTCTTTGAGAAGATAAATGGTCTTCCATGTCATCATACGCTGCGAGATGTGATGCATTCTGGATCGACGTTACGACCAAACCACCTTTACGACGATTATTGGCGCTATCAACGTAAGCAAGGTCGGTCAATAATCCTCTCTCTAAGCCTATATCGATCTATCCTAGAGCCGCAGTTGAACGACGTGCACTGCCGTCTCTTCCTTAATCCCAGGGTCAAACACTTGCTGATGTCTTACGACACATAAATACCTCTGTCGCCGTGTTAATTCCTACATCTTTACTAGCTGCGAATGCTATAACTACTTCTATATCTGTATCGATTCCTGAACCTGCTCTTGTGTCTTCCCCTACTCCATCTCATTTGCCTTCATCTGTTTCTATTAAAGTGTCTATTACTACGGCTCAACCCCCTCTACAGTCTGCCTGGCAACCTTTGTCGTTAGAAGAGTTCTTTGCTGACGTCGAGTGTCGACGGCTTCAGCCCACTCTGTATAACTGCAGTGACTTGAACACATTGAACAATTTTTTGGCGGAGACAGGGCAGGAAAAGGACCCCATAGAAGTGATCGAAGCACGGAATATGGCTCTCGCTACAAGCGGAGTGTATGCTTCCTGCACTCCAACAATGGCATGGAATTATCACTTTGGAGATGTGGAAGCTTTCTACGCTGAAAGATTTGCACAAGCCGATGCTCAAAATGTGCTTAGAGAGCGCCCTAAGCGCGCACTAGCAGAGGCGGCTTCAAATTCATGGAAAGGACTCGGTCCGCGCAAGAGCCAGTGACGTCAGTAGAAAGAAGATAGGCGTGATAATATAGACTAGCTGATATAGGTTATTTGAGAGGAGTAGACGGAAGCCTCCCGCCGAACACCCTTTCGTATGCTTATGGAAGTGCTACATGGAGAGCGCTTACACGCGAACAGTTCGAGAATATGTACTTACAAACGTATATCTATAGTTAGGAGTGCGTACGATCGTGAACGACTTGCTTGATGTAATTTATTCTATACTAGTATCAATTGGGAAACTGGGTGGAAAATCTCACCAGCCTCAGCAGTATGTACTGTAATACTCGAACGGCAGAGGGATGGCGCAGGCCAGGGCATCAGCTCTGGAGGCTGGGAGCCTGAGGTTATAACCTGCATTGATAATAACCGATATATTTTGGAGAAAGGGGAAGTAAACAGCGCGTGAGGTCGCTACTGCGATGGTTGCCTGAAGGTGATGTGATGAAGTAAAATTGCCGGTCGCTCCCATAGGTGATAGGAGATGTTATTTACAACAACGATTAGAATAATGGGTATCCAAGGGTCGCTTCGCCGCCCAGGCGTATCGTCATCCACGCTCAGTGCTCCACGCTCACCGCACATGGCCAGATCAGCTTCTGTCCCCGAGGCAACCAATGTGTCGCCGGTAATGGGACATCAGAAATATCTACTGCCCGACCCCGCTGAAGAGGCCTCCGAAAAGCCCGCCGCCGCTGGCGCCAAGGCCGCTATTGCTGCTCTCGGCGAAGCCACCAGTCGATCCGCCGGATGAGCCACCGCTGCTCTGAGCAGCGCGGATGCGTTGCGCCAGGAACTCGCCCGCGTCGTCCCCGTCCACCATGTAGGTCAGATGGGCCACGGTGATGATCAAGGTGCCGCTGCAGACAAGGTCGCCTATGGCGCAGATGATCTTGAAGTTCTCCGGGGGGATACCTTGGATCTTGCCGCGGGACTGCAGCTTCTTGGTGTCGCCGAAGGTGACGACGCCGGCGATGCGGGAAACGACTTGCGAAGGGGAGTCTTCGATGGCCTCGTGGGTGATGGCGGCACCTTGGCTATATGATGGTTAGAATGGGGTGGCGAGGTTGAAGAGCTGGGATTGGGCGAACCTGTAACCACCGGCGACGACGATGGAACCGTCGCATTGGGTAGCCTTCTGAAGCTTCGCCTTCATGTCGCGGACACCAGTGGGGTCACCGCCCGACGGGAGGAAGTTGGTGGTCAACAGCGCAGGATAGTCGACGCCCTCCGCGGCGACGTTCTCCTTGCCGAAGATGTCCTTGAGCTTATTAGCCGTGTTTGGACCGGCGATGAATCCGAAGTTGCCCGGCTCGGTCGAGCCACGAGCAAAGATGAAGATGACCGGTTTGCAGCCTTCTTCAGTGAACTCGCTGGCAGACATGCCGACACCGAACAATTGACGGGCCTCGACTGGCTCTGCCACCGGGGCTGCGGTGGCGATGCCCGCAAGCAGGGTAAGAATGGAAGCAACCTTCATGTTGGAAAGAAAATATTGGAAAAAGATTTGGTTATCAAAGGACTGACTGTCCAGAGAAGCTCTGGGCTTGGGAATGAATGGAATTCAAGGTGTCGTTCAGGCCGTACTGACACTGTGGTCCGATGGTGATGCAACCCCCTTTATATCTGCATGTCTACCGCAGTTGGGTGATCTCGAAATGACGGGCGCCTCCCCCAGGCTCTCCACGTAATTTGCGGAGATATAATACTTCACGCAGGCGCAGTGTGAAGCTCATCTTCAATCTACTTCACAGGCGAGCATAAAACGACGAGGGAGACCATAGTACCAAAGTACCTAGGCCAAGAACAATAAGCATTGTGGATGGAGAACATTGCCCAGTCACCGTTGCTTGGGGCAATCTTAACTGAGGAACGTCGAAAGAGAAGACTTAGAACAGAAGCCGAAAACATATTACTCAGACTGATATGTAGACCATCCCAGGAAATGATGCCCTCCATTGGATGGAAATCCGCGCCACTCCCTCCTCCAGACTCCTGCTTTTATGCGAGGCCGAATAAACGGTTTACCCTAAGGGCCAGAAAAGATTCGTCTCCGGTGAGGTCAACTTCGTATAACTTCGTATATAGATTGAACGCCGATGTACGAGGACCCCTTCTCAGCCGCCGAGCAACATCCCATCTGACGATAGGTTCGGATATTGATCCGAAGCGGGTGCCGGACAAATGACACAAGGTCTTGGCAGGGATTGATTTTGCGGTTCCCGGCAGGCCCGGCACCCAGGCGACAGATTTCGGGGCCCATCACTTTGAGAGGAGTCTGCATCAGTGTACAAAAACCGCATGTGTTATTGATTGAATTTCTCAACTAACACAAGTTTAAACACTGTTAAATATAAATGATGCTATCTAGGACGCTTAAAAGCTCTATATCTAACAGATTCTAGGGGTTTCCGCCTTAAAACCTCCAATCAGTTGTCCCTCTGTCTATCACGACCTGAAGCTTTTCAGGCATAGGATCAATGCGGGAATTGATCCATTCCTGCTTAACACCGTCCTATCCGTCTTTTAGAAGCTGTTACGTCTAGTTGGGCTCCCAATGGGTATATTTACGTACGTGTTGCTTCGTCGGTTGGAAACAGTCTCGACGATCGCGAGATCCGGAGATGATGCGCAATTGAAGTAGTGTTTCAGACCGTTTTGAGCCTTCAATTCCTTCACGATATTTCCCTTACTCCGTGAGGGCCTATGACCAGAACAATGGCCATGGGGTATAGACGTATAGTATACGGTAATTGACCCAAGCCTTGGCAATTCGTATACGAGTCTTATGCGACCCGTACAGGTCGACGTCCGACGTCGGTAGCCGAGAACATATTAGGGCTAAGTGTTGTATCCTGGTATTCTGACCAAGGGCAAGGGACAACTTTGGTATTTGAACTAGGCCAGATCAGTCACAGAGATCACGTGACTTACTCACTGACTTGCACGGATCGCCCCACTCTCAGATGAACTTTCGTGTGAGAGTCACCAAGCCGGCCATTGAGTCTGCAGGTCGTCCCACCCTCAGATGAGTTTTCGTCTGAGAGTGCACGGTCCATAGAGGCACATTACATGACCCGCACGGTCCATACTACTTCTCACACTCAGACGAACCTGCCAAAATGTATGCATAATGCATTAGGAATACATTTATTATAGCCCAGTTTCTAAAGATTTGGTATATAATGTATTAGGGATATGTTCGTAATTCATTTCTAACCTATTAGAAGAGTTCGCCCAAAGCTGTGTTGGTTCAGAATGCTTTCAAAATGCATTTGAAATGCATTCCGTTGGAACTTACATCTTGCCCCCAAGGCTCCGTGTCCAAAGGTTGCGACGGCAGAGCACAGAACAGCTGGTATAAGGTAGTGTAAGAAGGAAAGTTCATCTGAGAGCGGGCATTGTCATCTGAGTGTGGATGGTCTGTGTCTTTCGGCAAAACATATGAGTTTATGACCGGGTTGGCGATTCTCATACGAAAGTTCATCTGAGAGTGGGCCGAACTGTAGACTCCAACACAACACTTAGACAGATCAATTTGTCGCGGCATTCCAGCCTCCGAAGCGGTCAACGTTGAAATTCTCGACATAGCTGAGAAACGGAAGGAATGACTGTAGCGAACCTGAAAAGTGAGATGTGCAATGTACGAAACAGGTACATGGTATGGAAGAAAAGTGGCAAGCTGTTAATGTTTTTCATGTTGTTTAATGCGACAATATATTAAACGGAACATGGTCTCAACGCGGCACGTGCAAGCTACCTCTGCGCCAGAACGGCTAGATTCTAGAAGGCTAGATACGCCTTGCGTCACAATACGCTTCAATGAGACATAATTAAGGCTCGAGTCGGATGACCAGTTCTACACGGCCAGTTCTGGAGCAATTCACTATCTGGTCTCCTTCCCTGGTACAAGCCACTTGAGCTTGTGAGTCAATTTTGAACGCAAGTTGGTTCGATTCCCTTGAACAGTTGAATGCCGATGCTTTGACTTAAGAGGTTCTAATGGGTCCGATGCACCGCAGCCTGGCGACCAAAGTGTCACAGGAAAATTACCTTAGCTATATCTGCCCTTCTACTAGCCTCCTAGTAGGGGCGTCCCTTTTTGGGGATTTAGCTTAGTTGGTTACATTTGACACAAAGACCAAGTACCTTGGCATATCGTCGTGATAATTAGATCCTACAACCCGATGCATTCTCAATCATACATTGAACTCGAAGAAATTGCTAGTTTGATTAGAATCACTTGCTTCAGCAGATTCCAGAGGGGTCCCATTTGTTGTACTGTAGATATCGAGTCCTCAGAAAAGCCGTCTGCTTGCCCCTATCGGTCCCTTTCATCCTTCCTTTACGCGACTGGGCCAGAATATTCACAGCAAGAGGGAGAAGACTTGCTCTTTCTGGCCTATTATAATCGATTATGTTGAAAAGAAAGTAGATCGTCGTGATCACAGGGGCTGGGATATCTGTCAATGCCGGCCTAGTAGCAGTACATCGATGCAGGCCACTCCAAGAACTTTCTCCCCCTTAGGCCTTTGGCTGGAAAAGGCTGCAGACAACTTCAGATTCAATAGCGTCGCTTGGTATAAGCGAGTATAGGTCTTAGACGCACTAGTGAGACTCATCGACATGATGCCAAATACCATCATTAACCCTAGATATCGCAGCTGGGTCAAGATGACTTTGGCACGGCGTCTTAGGCGCCCTCGAGTTGCGTCGTAGGATCCGCGTCCGCATCAAGAGAACAATCGCACAGTGTCCACGAGCCATCCCGCAAAGCATCTCGAATTTTGCGTTCGTGACGATACCACCGCAGATTTCCTCTGTCCATTCCTGATAGCATATCAAAATGGTACTGTTGATGCTTCCTCTTTAATTTCTGCGCAAACGACTTGACCTTGACATCTATATTGTAGCGGTAGAGGTACTCGACGTGACAGGTGATATGGAGCCAATATAGCGGGTCCTCCAATGGATCGTCTAGTAGAGCTCCGATAAGAGAATCAAGAAGCGCTGGGAGCCGAGGAACGGAGGAAGTGAGAGATTTTGCGCCATGACACGGCCCGTTGAGAAATCAAAATGCTAGTCTTTGGCAGGAAGCAGGATGGTCTCTCCTGGTTCCGATATAGCGCCAACTAGACGAACTGATTGAGGATCTTGTACCTCATTGTCATTGGTTGGAGGCAGCAGTCGGCGCTGCGGCGTGTCGACAGTCGCGCTTCCAATCCTTGCTGGTGCCGAACTCAAGGTCCAGCCGAGCCGCTGTATCAAAACCTCAGCGGCTTCGTCCAGGTTATTGACTAGAAGATAGAGATGAAAGATTCCTGTCGGGATACCATAGCGTAGGAGGGCATCTTCAAACCAAATCACGTAAGGGATGTGATGATCGCGTAGGACAGTACAAGGCTGGTATCTAGCCCCTGTAAGTTCGAACTCACGCATAAGGGTTGTCATCGCATTTCAAGATAAAGGCAAAGTGGCATAGGCGGCGGTAATTGAGGTCGGGTTGAGATTTGTGCAGTGTTGCAGTTCGACCCTAGCGTGTCGCTTAAGGCATTTGAGTTGAATTGTTCTTCGGTGTGAGCAGCTCGTGTCTCATATAGGAACTTTGATGCGGTGGAAGAATAGTTGTGATGAATGGTATTTAACCGCCGCAGCTTTGACATGGTGGAAAAACTGACAACAGTCGCCGCAGGTGTCGCTGTAGTGAGGCTACACATGAACCTATCAGAGATCCACTTTGCTAACCACCACGATGATTTTAAACATGCAAAGCTTATTCTTAGCCGGCATTGGTTGAGTAGCATCCTCACCTCAACGGCTCAACCTCATTGGTACATAAGTCGAGATGACCAATAGCTTCAACCGAAATTCAAAGGCAAGAGGAGAGAGAGAGAGAGGTTCATACGCCTGTCAGGCCTCTCTGCGAGGCCAATGTGGGGAACTACCTAGGCTGCCTAATTAAATGTGTTAGTGCCTTGTGGCCTTGTGTCCCCATTCCTCCGGTAGAGATCGGTTGACTTTGAGGATAGAAAACAAGATACGAATGCGAAAGTTAATAGAACAATAAATGAGGACATTGAGAAAGCATGAGAGCGAAGTTCCGGTTAGCCCTGCGGATGTCGAGCAGCGCTGGCAGTGCTCATCATGAAGTGAAGGGCGCCGACTTCTCCTTACCTACCGTAGCAACGGAAACCGGGTATAGGACAGTACAGAATAAATGCACCTACCTATGTGATAAACAAATGCTACAGCGCGAGAGCTATGGAACGACATCGGGCTGGGAGGAAGTTCACACCGGGGGTGATTCATGAAAGCGATCCATGTCCCGTCCACATTGCGTACCGCTGCGCTTCAGGGATGCCATGCCATGACTTGACGTGACGACGACGAGAATTGACAAGACCGCCATTGGAAGCAGGATTCTGGACGAGGTTGGCTGATCGATAAAATCTTGTGCAGGAGATCCAAGGAAGATGAAACTATTGGGAGGTACCCGAAGACCACGCGATGAAAATGCTACCTTGAGGAAGGAGCTCGACCGAAAGTGCATAATTACATGGGCCGGCGCGACTAGAGATGCGATGAACGATCAGATATCCACGACACATTTCACGTCACACAGTGTTAGTCCCCAACATTGAAGATTGGAAAAGCGCGCTATGCATTGCTATCCCTCATGGCTATGACATACAACAACAGGCAACAGGCAGGCAGGCAGGCAGGCAGGCAGATTGGTAGGCAAGGCGCGGTAGGTTCTCCCATCCCATCCCATCCCATCTCCAATATCGAACACCGAAATATCCCAGAAACACACAACACACACACACACACACACACCAGACGCATCCGACCAATGCAACACCCCGCGAACCAACCATAAGTAAAACACGCTCGTCAATGCCGCACATCCGTCCAGACCGAACCACATACACACCGAAATCAACCGACGGAAAGGGGAAAACAAACTCCGAGAATATCGCATCCATCCGATTCCGACCATCCCGATTTCGGAGATCCAGTCCAGATCCAGGCGCATCGCATCGCATCGCAATCTTGCAAACTATAGTATCGTATCCCGAAAGCCGTCCAAACCGCACCGACACCGGCAAGTTCGTTGGAAGAAGGCAAGGAAAGCGAGGCGAGCAGGATAGCAATAGAAACAGGGAAGGACCGCACCAAAAACGGAATGGATGGATGGGATGGAATAGAGAAAATGTACAGGAGATGGACAGGCAAAACCACAACAACAAAGTCAGATGTCCGTTTCCTGGGAGATCGCAAACACCGTGCCGCATGATGAACCAACCGAACCGAACCGAACCATTCCATGCTGCCATGCCGTTGCGAGAGGGAGATATAGAGGGAGAGAGGGGGGGAAGGATGCCGTCCATAGCCGGAAAGGCAACAACGCGCCGATGTCGAAATGTGCGCCTCGAAAACCACCGGAAAACCCCGCTCGTTTCGTCGACCATTTGCGCATATTGCATCCCGATGTAAGTCATCCTCGACGTACATAAGAAAGAAAAAAAGCCCCGGATATTTGCCATGTTGGTTTCGCCATCCCGTTGTTTTCAATCGGTTGCGGATGCTGGTGTGTTTTTGGACAAAGACAATACAGATATGTATGTGTATCGTCGCGGGGGGAGAGAAGGGGGAGGAGGGAAAAAAACAGAGAACTCCGGGTCCGATTATCCAGGATCATGAGTCGACGTGATCGTGAGATGAGGTATTTCGCGCAGAGAGTGGGAGAGAGGGAGGAAATAGACGAAAGAACATCGGAGACACCGGACAGCCGTGGCATGCAGAAAAACCCAAAGGAAACGCAACCCAAGAAAACACAACTGCGAGATCGAACGGTTGATACAAATCCACCTTAATCGATCTTCCTAGTTCCCCACCATGATGCAATTCTATTTCGATGTTTTATTTTTTGTCTTGGAGAAAATCAAAGACTCGCTCGTAGTCCCCGTTTCATGATTTGAATATTGAATCGTGATAAAAACGCCGTTGCAGTCCAAGACAGACTTCGTGATATCACCCGTGGTTTAAAGGTGTCGTCGTTCCCGATATCGAATAAAGAGATAGGGGAAAGTAAAGGTATACTTTGTACAGGTCGGAGAGAATCGAAGAGGAAGGCGACCGAGAACGGTGGAGGATCGTCCGAGAGGCCAGGGAGGGAAGACGCGGATACACCAGCGCGAAGTCTTAGCAACACAGAACGCTTAGGGTCATGAAACGGACATCGGAAAGGATTAAATTGGCGGATCGATGGAAGATCGATGGAAGATCGATGGGTGGATTTGACCCGGCCGTCGCAAAGTCCAAGGACGGACATTACCAAACCCGTCCAACCATCTGTCTTGCAGGCGAGATAGATGGAGGAGGGCTTGCGATGTTGCGAGTGGCTGGATTGACGATCGGGATGGCCTTGCCAGAGGAGCGTTGTGCGATTGGCTGGTGTATCTTTGTCGATGATGGATGTTGCGATGAGAGGGATTGTAGGTAGGTCGAAGCGGGAAGCATGAAGGCGGGTGTAGGTTGGAGTTGATGTTGCAGAGGCGATTGCTCGGGGGAGCCGCTGGATAGCGACGAACGATCGGATCCGGAGGAGTGCATGGAGGTGAGCTGATTGAGAATTGCGGTCAGCATCATCGACTCGAAAAGCGCGGTATCATCACGTTGCATCGGGAGAATTCCTGCACATACATCCTCATCGGTCAACAAGCTAAACGGACAGAACAGCTCGTCGTCTTCCAGGTCGAAGGACCGTGCGGCTTCGAAGTTCAATCGGTACGCACTCACGGCGGCTGCCTCCACGATGTCTTTGTGTGTACGCGCCACCCGCATTTGCTGCTGTTGCTGCTGTTTGTGATGATGCGCGGCTGACGACATGCGCGGTGCTCGTCTTGAACGACCACCGTGGTGATTGTGCGAGTGAGCGGCATGTCCCGAGTGCGAGTGATGTTGTTGGTGAGGCGGCGGAGCACCGAAGAAAAGGCCGTGATTCGACATGCGGGCGATTTCGGGGGGTGAGGGTTATCGAGCGAAAGCCAGCGTGGGAGTTGTCGATAGCGATGTTAATGTCGATGTGAATTTGGAAGATGTTGGGAAGGTTGTGAATGGAAAATGCGGGATGTTTGGCGGATGGCGGTGAGAGTGGGAGAGAAGTGGTGAGTGGACAAAGAGAATGAGAGAGTGGGAGAGAGAGATGAGTGGTCGAGTTGGAGTCTGCGGTGGTTCGGTGGTGGGAGGATTTGAGGAGAAGTGCGGCTGTGGTCTGTGTGGCCGGCGGGTCCCGTGATCCAGGGCAGTCTGTCCACTGTCCAGTCACTGCAGAGTCAGGTGCCTGGGCCAGTGGAATGACGCCAACGAAGTGAACGAACAGCCAAGTCCGGAACCGGAACCGGAGAGAGTAACGAGCTGCAGATTACAATGCGATGGTAATCTAGCAATGACGCCAATGAAAAACGATTGTTATAGATGGTGAAGTCACTCCCATAAAGATGAAGAATGTGAGTGGAGCGAAATGCGGAGAGGAGGCGAGAAAGGCGACGAAGAAGCACGTTGTTTCAAGATGAAGCTGGACTTGATGGAGGCAGGAGAGCGGCGGCAGGAGAGAGCGAGATGCTGCTGCAGACGGGCGGGTTTTTGCCTTCTGGGGGTTGATGATTCGACAGTTCGTGCTAAGGCCTTTTGAGTTTTGACTAGGGGGATTCCATCAATCTGATTGGATCTACACTATCATGAAGCGCCTCGATTCTCATCTCACTCCCGATTTCCTGCTTCCAGCCTTGCGCAGCCAGCATTCATCCAGCAATTAACCAGCATTCCACCAGCATCCCACGATTTGGCTCTTGGATTCGCACCTGTTCCAAACCTTCACTTCGCGATTCCATCATCCATGCACCTCCATTTCCAGTCCAACTCCACAAGTCCATTCCATTGGAGGCGGTGGACACGTTAGATCGCCACCTGATTGGTCTGCGGGGCAACTGCGGCGCCTACGCTTGCCTCGATGCGGCCACCCCCTGGTCGAGAGCCGGTGTCAAGTGCTCATTCATATCGGCACGCGGCAGGGGCGATGCATGCAATTGCCAATGGAGAACCGTAGCAGAGTGAAAAAAGATCTCAAGGTGGCAGGGCAAAATCCACAACAATCGAGCCCTCGCCCCGCTTTCCCTGCAGCTAACAATTCGCCCCATCTCAGGCTCGTCTCAAATTGCATCAATCGTCTCCAGGATCCAGTCGCGCTTTCCAACCTCCTCGTCGTCGTTGTTGTTGTTGTTGCCCTCCCCTCCTTGCTCGTCCTGTCTCCTGCAGGACTTTCTCTCGGTTTCTTCGAATAGAAAGCTTCCCTATGCACGCTAATTCAACCACCCAATGACCCTCAGCCTCCTTCGAAGGCTGAGAAACCTTAGCTTCGTTGCAGATGATATCGTGAGGTCAAGGGCTCAGCGATCGCCTTGTGAGCTGACACCCTTGCCTGCCAATCCCTTCAAACTGTCCGTCGCCTGCCATCCGTAAAACACTTGCAATTGGGCGGGTGGTGGCGTCCTCCGCCAATTGCGCGAGTTTCCTCGGGCGGCCTCGGCGTCCTGGCTCACCAAATTTGGGCGCTCCCAGACGCCATGAGCCTCCAACCGCTCCTGCGACCGCCCTGGCTGGTGCGTTGAGATCATGGAGCCCCAATGCCATCATTGATCATGAATATTGGCATCGGAAACGGCCGAATGCTTCGTGACGACGATCGCGGGGTATGGCGGTTGAGATTCACGAGATCAACATTACTGTTGTGCCGTCTCTCCAGACATCGTCTTTGTTCGCAGTCCGAAGGAGATACGGGCGGATAAGATGAACCAATGACGAGATGAGGTTTCGACCCTCGATATCCTGTCGCAGACCATTCCAGAATCTGCCGATCGCGTGTCCATCTCTCCTCCGTCGTTTGTCGGACGACTTTGGTCCTTGGATCGAGTGATCGGCACGCCTAACAACCCCAGGCAAGATCGTGACATGACCGATACTACATTCACGCTTTCAGAAGAAGTACACGGGAAATTCACGTCGTACGGCAGCAAACGGTAAGCTACGTAATACCGATAGCCGTCAATTGGCAATGGAATTGGAATTGAAATCACCCAATCGACTCGAGCTTTCTGCTGTTGCGTCACCATATCTCCACGCCTTCGGTACTTCATTATCACGAATCGCTCCTGTACTACGAGTCTACGAGTTCCCAGCCCCCAGTCCAGCAAGGAACATCGCAGCATCTCCTCCCCTTCCCTCGACGCCTGCCTTCATCATCCCCCCATGCCAGATCCAATTCGCCACCCCAAATCCCATGCTATTTCGCTATCTCCAATAACTCCATCCCTCCCCTTCGAAATCTGACGTGAGCAATATCATACCCTGGCGACATCTCCCAGATATCCAACTCCCCTTTCCCTGAGTCCCCCACAACCCCCAACCCGCATCCGATCCGAAACCCCTCGCTGCCGCCATCCGCGTTTCACCAGCCTCCAACCCCGCCTCCATCGGTAAATCCGCCAACCAACCACTGACTGTCGACGTTCCTGTTCTGGGATGTGATGCAGGCTCCCATCTACGGACATGCGAAATTCGCCGCAAGGGGCGGCAGGTATCCGTTGCAGACGAGCGGCATGTTTCGCGAGATGTTAGGCGGTTTGGAGATGCTAGGACTTTGTCATGCGTTCATGAGATCGGAAGTTCACTATACGTTAGTGGTGGTCGCTCAGTGCTGGTAGTTCATTGAAAACTCCTATCAAATCAAAGTGACTGGCGTGATCAGATGCTATCGTGATACCCTCTACTCCGCACCGCGCCAGTGAATGCCGTTGGTATCCGTACGCATGAACCGAATCGTCCGACCAAGAGCTACATGTACCAGAATGTTGTTCGCGATACGCCTGCTCGTCGTCCGTTGTGCAGACCAGACTGATCGACCCCTTGCGCTCAGTAAGCCACCTTGATAGTAATCTCGAGAAATGCAACGCAACGTCTCTCGAACCCCAGGACCAAGGCGAGTCCGAGAATTCGACATATCGCCCATCTCCCAATAATGCCTTACCTACGCCATTTCTCGCCTTGTATAGCACTAGCGTGCGTTTCACATCCCCTAAACACGAAGCGGGGCAAGTTTCCTTCCTCTCCTCGCGACCCGTCCCAGCAGTCTAGCACCACTGACGCAACGGGTCAACGCAGAGGGCCGGTTGGGACGCGGATTCTAGGTTGGCCTTATCGCGACCCTTGCGTGGGTGAGTGTTGGGCTGTTGGGACGTTATCAAATAGATGAATGGGCTGGGGTGGTCCCGGGACCTGGTGTGTGGATTGGGGATGTAAGGGGGAGGATATAGATGAGGGATGGAGGGGGTTAGGAGTGCGAGGTCTGGGGATCACTGATTGGATTCAAAGGGGTCTGGTGTTCTCGAAGTCGAAGGACGGTGGTAAATCAGTGAGGCTATGCACTGGACGACGGACTATATGGACCACTATGGGGAATATCTAGACTCAACCCAAGAAGCTATTGCTTGAAGGTCTTGAAAGGATTTGATATTATCTCTAATGGATGTTGACGGTCATCGAGAAGTAGGATGTCCCGATTTAGTCTGCAGCAATATTAAAGCATCTGCGCGTATCGAAGCGGGATCACTCGGACAATTGAACGGCAAGACTGAAGACTCCGTGAACAAAACTCCCGAACGAAGATAGACATTGTAAATTAGAATGGGTATCGCCAAAGCAGCCACATACAGCGCCAAACCCCCCGAATCCAACACCAAAACGCAATGCATTCCCTTTCACCAAAGCAACTCACTTATCCAACCCCCTCCCCTTCACAAACTTCCCAATCACCTCCTTACAATCCTTCTCCTTATACGTCTCCCACACCTCGTACAACGAGATCATCTCCTGCGTGCAATCCACCATCGCCTCTATATCCACCTCGCTCTCCGCTAGCCAATTCATCATCTTCTGCACCTTCGCCGACAGCGCCGGCGTCGGCGCCCCCCCCGCCCCTCCCGTATTCCCACTGCCAGGCAGTTCCTGTCCCGCCGCTCCGCCACCGCTGAACGCGCTGCCGAGCGCCGCCTGCACGACCGACTGCATCGCCGCCTGCACCGCGCGATTCTGATGCATCCCATGCTGCAGAATCGCGCCGACCTTCTGGACGGGGTCGCCGTCCGAGCGCATAGCCGCGGCGCCGCCACTGCGCATGGCGGCGAGCTCCTTCTCCTTCCCGGCGGACCACGCCGCCTGCACGGGATTGAGGACGACGGCGAGGAGGGCCGCGGTGAGGGCAATGACGTGGGGCGAGTGGAGGAGGGGGAGGTCGGTGACGTAGTGGTCGTTGATGATCCACCAGGCGAGGGAGAGCTCGTCGGGGGAGAGGTTGAAGGTGGGGGAGAGGTCGAGGAGGGTGCGGTAGGGGTGGTGGACGATGAGTTGGCTGGACATCACGGAGATGAGGGCGAATTCGGTCTCGCCCATTTTGGAGGTGTCGGAGGTGATGACGTCTGGAGGGGGGGAGGGTTAGTTGGGGGTGGTTAGGGGGATGGGGGTGGAAGGGAACGTACCGGGCCAGGTTTGCCGTGCTTCGCCAACGACATGGCGGATGTGTTGTGGGCATTCTTCCACCTTGCAGGCGAGATATAAGGCTGTGGAGAGAACCAGATATGGGTTCGTCTCACGGATCTCAACTTTCGAATAGAATCGTCGCATGTAGACCTGAGCGGTTGCTAGCGCTTGCTGCTTAGTGCCGAGCGTGCCGCGTTTAGAGAAGCGTTGGAGTTCTAGACCGCCGTCAGCTTTCGATCTATATATTGATTCACCAGGACTCACGCTGGCAGAAGAAGATATTCAGTAAGCGACGATCGGGAAGTGGATATAACTGGACCAGATGCCGATGCTTGTCTTCCAGCCGTTGTCGGATATCCGCGAGCTCCTGGCGCGTGAACGTCCAGTAGCGGCGTTGAGATGAGTCCCAGTAGTTGGCTGCCATGCTGAAACGGGTACAGTCCGTCGGTATACTGAGAAAGGATAGATCTACTGGAGTGGTAGAATTAAGAATTGGATGCTAGGTGTATCCACGGGGGTGAGGATACTGGAGTTTATGTCGTTTGCGTTGCATTAGTTGTCGGGAGATCCTAGGTTATTACATATGTAGTGAGTATTTCCAAATATTTGTGCTCATAGAGGCTCACAAGAGCAAGCCATAATATTCAATATTTATGCCCATGTTGAGGTTGAAGATGAAGTTCAACTCTTTCCAGGGTCTAGAGAAGGACTGGCAGGGATCCGACGACATCAAACTCCGACTGCAGGCCTATCTCGACCACATTCAGACTACCAACTTCTTCAACGACAACGACACTTCTAGTGAAATTGGATTAACCAGGAGGAGTATTCAGACGGGCACTTGTACTTAACTACTTATGGCTTACAATGCTAAGTGTCAGAGACATGTCTTGCCCTCGGAAAGACCGTGATATTGATATTGATATTGATATCCGGACTCAAATCAGGTTGCCATCTTCATTAGTATTACTTAATACGGCCTTCAAACCATCCTCATATTGTACGACTTCATCTAGGTTGTAAAACGGAATAGTACCCTCATCATGTTAAGGACCTGACTCATCGAGGCCTTGTCAACAACCAATGCCTTCACAAGAGGTTTCGACTCATTTCCGCCCTCTCGCTCCTCACTTTCAGTTCCAGGCCTAAATGGTTATTACTGAATAAAACATGCTCATGACTGCTAAAATAAGAACCATCATACTCACCGTACCTCCCCGTCATAGACCATGGGACAGCCGTCCGCCAGGATCTTCGACCGATCATCGATGAAATCATGCAGATACTGATGGAACTGGTCATGCTTCTCTAGCAACGTCTTCCGTTTCTCGCGATCCCGCTCGATGGCCTCCTGTCTTAACCGTCTCTGCTTCTCGACCTTTTCGATGAGCGCCGGCTCTGGCTGCATGTCGGTATAGAACTCGACCATCGTATGGTGCTTCCGCTTCACCACCTCTTTCGCCGCGTTCGTCCGATCCACCTCCTTCCGCAACTTCGCCATCCCCGCGATCATCGTCTCCGTGTAGGCTTTATACTGCCACGCATCCTCGGACATCTGCCAGGTCAGCGCTTCGTTCTGTTTGACCAACGCGTCATGCACCCGAGCTCGGCGTTGGGCGGTGGCTTCTTCAGCGGCGCGATCCTCGACGGTGGCGGTACTGGGAAAGTTCCCCGACTTCTGGAGCCGCTTGAGAAGCGTCGCGGTGCGTTCGCGGAGCGCCTCGTTCTCCTTTTCCTTGGCCCTCTGCCGGGCTTCCAGCTTCTTGATCTGCGTCTCCTTTTGCTTGACCTCCCACTCCTCCACCTTCCACGACACTTGCATTTTGGCGGTCTCGTGTCGAAGGCCCTTGTTGTCCCTCTGCAGCTGTTCGATTATAAGCGTTGGACTCCGCGGCCGGGCGAGTTCTCGTGCCTCTTCGGCCATTTCAAACGCGGCCACTTCCCTCTTCATGTCACCGAGCTGCATCCCTAGCTGTTTGATTCGAGCATTCTGCTGGTCAATCTCTTTGTGCTTGTAATCGAGCTCTTTGATGTGCCTCTCGACGGTCTCTGCCTGCTGTCGGAGTTCCTCTTCTTTTTGTTCGAGTGCCGATTCATTGCCTTCGGCCGTCGGATTTCTAGCTTCAGGGATTTTGCTCTGGTCAATACGAACCCGTTCCATGCGAGCGATGGTCTGGTTCATCTCCGCCAGATTGGATTCGAGGGTCGCGTTGGTCGCTTGGAGCTTCTTGTAGGCGGTTCTACCCGTGGAATTGGCCTTCTTATACCGGTCAATCTCTCGGTGCAAGGATCCAAGCTGTGTATCCCTGCTCAGTTGTTCCTGGTGCAGCAGTTTATTAGTGACTTGGAGCTCGTTATACTCTTTACTCAGATACTTGAGTTCCCTCTCTGCCTTCTCCAGTTGCCCCTTCTTTTTCGAAACCTGTTCCTTGAGCGCTTCCTTTTCCATGATAGCAACATGAACACATTCATTTGCTTGTTTGTAGTCGCTGCACACCGAATCACGGAATCTCTTCTTCTTGGCTACAACCTTGCTCAGCAAATCTAGTCGCTGGATCGCCAATTGTTTATGGTCTTTGGGGGTGAGATCCTCCTCTCCTTCCGGCCGTCGACGGTCTGATAGTTCGCCTTGCTCGAATTCGGACCTGGGAGTGATAGCGTTCATGCCCTCTTCTCTGTCTCCATCATCATTGGTTTGAACAACGCCAATGTGTTCAAAGCCAGATTTATGCTTAGCAGGCGTGACTAGACTGAGGGTTCGGCTGAAGTTGCCAGCGTACCGCCAAAGCACACGATCGGAGTCTTCGGAGTATATTGAGCCTGGGGAGGGTGCCGACGACCTGAGAGCTGCAAGCTCTTCGTTGGTTGAGGAGCCTGCGCCGTGTGCGTCGCCGTCTGAGGCGGACATGACCTGACTCAACCGACTCTTCGACCTCGGCAAATATTCGTTGCGCATTTCAAAATCATCTCTTCTATCGTCTTTGAACTCGCCGAAGCGGCGTACGCTGTCGATTTGTCCACGCCGTAACCAGGTTTGATGGAATCTCACCTTGTCTTCAGGCGTCACTTCCTGCATCTCTTCCTCCAGCCCGTCAGCAACGATCGCACAAATTTCTTCTTGTTCGTAGATATTGGTACTCATTGCGGAGTAATCGCTGTCGGAGTCGGTATCTGATCGCATTTCAGCCTCGCCGGCCATAGTAATTGATGAAAAATCATTGGACCATTCGTAATTATCTTGTACGGGGAGATCGGAACTCTCTTGGTCTGAGTGTTCGACATAGTCGACGTCATCGTGTGGAGTGTCGATAGGGAGTGTGTTGGGGCCTGCCCTATTGTTTGGTGTTGTATCTGAGGAATCAGCCATCACAAATCAAAACTGGTCTCAAACCTGGTGGGTGTCAGAGTATCTCTATCCTAATGCAAAAGAATCGTTATGTTCGTGTGGACTCAATCAACAAGTGGCCGTAACAAAATCGTAAATAATTGGCGAACTTTCGTATGTTAGTCATGGGACGGACCAGTGTGATATATTCCCCTGGATTTCTTTGTTGCCATCAAAGGCATTCAGTTTCTAAAAGTAGCATCGAGGGAGCAATTCCTTTGTTCATTGAGACATAAACCCATTGTGATTCGACGCCCGACAAAGGACTAGGACAATGCAAATCAAAGGTGGCGAGGGTATAAGCGAGTTGTTAAGTGGAATTGAAAATGCTCCAATCCGTAAGGTATCCAACTGATGAGGTTAGACTTTAAGAAACGCTGCTGGGCCATGTGGCTCGTCCGTTAGAGGCGTTTCTTCACGGCAATGACATCTACGATCAGTATAGAAGTGAGAGAGTTTGAGTATTGGTATTTTCGATTGCAACCATAAGTAGAATTGGAATAAAGCGACGAAACGGAAGACACTGCCCTATAAGCGAGTTAGCAATCCTGTAGCAGTTATGTGGGAGTTCTGCCACTCACTAAGATAGCATAGCCTGTCGCCGAATTCCCCCCTCCTGCTCAATAATCCACTGTCTCGCATGTTCCGTGCGAAGAACGACGCCGTGTCCATTTTCGAGCCAGCTGGCATACTTGATATCGATAACCACTGCTAATCGGGCTTCCTATCTTCCTAAGTTAGCATGTGAATGCACTTCAGAATGAGTTGTCTAACCATCGTGGCACCGTAGCATGATCGTTCTTAGACGCCCGTAAATGCCGCATCGTAGTCCTTGGAGGTGGTGCATCCTGGATACTCGCAGTCCAATGCCATCTCCCATACACCAGCTTCAGCCTCATCAACCTTTAGCCAGCACATGACCTTGTGAACTGGAGGAATCGTCTTCGTTGAAGTGCAATTGTTGTTTGATGATTCGGATTTGTTCGTAGAGGTAGGTGTACTTGAAGGTTGAGGAAGAGTTGACGGTGGGTTTGTAGGTTAGCAGCAAGACTTTGTGATGACGACGTGAGGTTGACAATAGTGAATATCAGAATGATTGCCACTGAGTGACTCCCAGTTTGGTATGGACTCGAAAGACATTCAATGGTCTTTCATATGAAGCTGACACTTGCACAATGAAAGTGTCCATCAAACAAAGAATCATATGCCTAAGCAACAATTACTCTTGTAAACGATTGTCCCAAAAATAGATTCGTTATGTATGGCGCCTTCAAACCCAACAAAGAACTGCTTGAGGATTATGTCATTCGAGTCGCGTAAAGATTCGCAAGGATAGAACGGTTACAGAGCAACACGATGGCAGGCTAAAATGAAAATGTCGAGGCTCCATGCCCATGACTGAATCTTCGCGATGATCGGTTCAATTGAGGCAATCCTCCCTTTGGTTCTTCGGCACCTTGGAAGTTGAGGTTGCTGACCGAATTCGGATCGATGGAAGACAGTGGCGCACGATGCCTCACTTGTCCAGCCTTATTTAGCGTTCCAGATCGGCGTGTATTGAGTGATACTGGAATCGGCGTGCGTTGTGCTGGTGTTCCAATCGAACGGTGTATTTCTGTATTGATATTAGCGTGCACCAACACATGAAAATCTCAGAGAACCGAACGTTGATGGTGCGTATGCAGCATATTTGGCAACGGACTCATGCGGCGAGCTGTACCAATTCTCGAAGTGAGCCCGTCACCGGAATATTGGGAGAATGGTCCTCTCGGTTTCGGCGGAGCAAGTTGTTCGAAGCGTGGAGATGACATGTTGTTCAGAGCATTCTCCGCGTCTTCGGCCGCCGCATGTTCGGTATGAGTCGCCATAACTTGGGCCTTCAATCCCTGATACATCCGCTGGGTGTTTTGCAGTGCCTTGCTCTTCTCCCGAAACGCGTTTACCAATTCTCGGTTCTTCTCCTCGAGGTTTGCTTTCTCTGATTTCATGGCTAGAGATCGTTAGCAGTCCTAATGGAACCGATATTCGCATCTGACCATACAGTTGATCCTCTCTCTCAAAGAGTTCATCTCTGTATTCGCTTCTTGGACCGTACGATTCATCTCGCTTTTCAATGCGGTATACCTATCCGTCAGGTGCTTCACCGAGTACTCCTGATACAGTCTAGCATCATCAGCATTAGTCTTGGAAATTCGGATCCTACAAACATCTCCTGCATCGCCTGGTATGAGTAGAAGCCTATCGCTCGACCAGCACACTCCATGATCGTCCCAGGCGTGAGACCACTGAGCACGGTAGACTTCTGTTCCTCGGACAGGTTAAGGACTTGAATCATGGCATCGTCCGGGTTTGACAGCAGCTGGTCGCAAGCTGGACATCTTCTTGTCGGGCTTGCTGCAGTGGAAAGGCCTAAAGACTCAGAACATTGGAGGCAGAAGATATGACTGCAGGTCGTGACCACTGTACGGTCGACGAGCTGAACACGACATTTGGTGGAGTTACAGCGCAGAATGAAATCCATTGCAAAAAACGAGACGCAGTTCTGAGGGAGCTTGATGAGTGGAGACTAATCGCCCATGACTTGACACGCTGCAATGGCTAAGGACTGAAGGAGCAGTGACAGAAGTAGGACAAAGGGAAGGAAAATGACAATGGGATTGATGGAAATGAGCCACAGGGCTACCAATGGCGAGTCCAGGCGCGATACAGATTTCTAGATGAGGCACTTGATAGAAGTCGGTTCATCATGCGACGGAGGTAGGAAGCGATAAATTGTCGTCCTGACTTGGAAGTTGGATATTTCAGAGGGGAGATGGGCACACGTGATCTCGCGACTGAAGCTAGTCCCAATATAGTTAGCGCATCATGCACCTTCCAATCACGTCGCGTGCTCTCAACCTCATCACCAAACCACGACCGAACCAGAAGTACTACGATATCTCCAACATCTAAAGCAAAGAATCCTCGCGCTTTGAATTCCAGCTGCCGATTCAACCCAAGCAATCATCCACCATGGCACCACCCTCCTCCTCCTCCGGACCCCCATCCCGCACCTCCACCCCCACCACCACCGCCCCCCCCCGCTTCACCGCACAGAACGCCACCGCCGAAGACCTCCTCAAATCCCAAACCGTCGGCCTCGTCCACCTCTCCGACTTCCGCAAACGCCGCGCCGAAGCCCTCGAGCAGCGCGACCGCGAGACGCAACATCCCGCCCTCGGCCGCGGCTCCCCCGCCTCCGGCGCTTCGACCCCCGACGGGTAAGTTTTTGAGATGATGCCATGGGGATGATAGTTGGGTTCGTGTGTGTGGGTCGGATGCTGATTATCGAAGTACAGAGCTGCGACACCTCAGCCCGCGAAGAAGAAGCGGAGGAATCCGAGGAAGGGGAAGTTGTCGTTTGCGGTAGATGAGGATGAAGAGGATGAATCAGCGACGTCTGATGTAGTGAAATCACGGTCCCATACGCCAGGAGACGGGCGAAGCACCGTGGAGACGACCGGCGCGGACAGCGATGGGACGCCGACGCTGAAGAAGCGGATAGGGCCGAACACAACGGTGCTGGCACCGCGGGCGATGACAAAAGGGGCACTGCTGCGGGAAGCGCAGACACGGGAGCAGCTACGGAAGGAGTTTCTGGTGATGCAGGAAGCCGTGAAAGCGACGGAGGTAGCGATCCCGTTTGTGTTCTACGACGGGACGAGCGTGCCGGGCGGAGTGTGCACGGTGAAGAAGGGGGAGCATATCTGGTTGTTTTTGGATAAGGCGAGGAAGGTGGGGGCGGAGTTGGGGGTGGGGGGGGACAAAGGGAGGAGGGAGTGGGCGAGGGTCGGGGTGGATGATCTGATGTTGGTTAGGAACGAGATGATCGTACCGCATGTTAGTATTCTTCTCTTTGTGTTATGGAAGGACATCGAGCTGACTTTTTCGCAGCATTATGAGTTCTACTACTTCATCGTTAACAAGACTGCCGGCTTCCATGGTCCCATCTTCGAATATTCCGCTCAGCCAACCGCGGCAACCCCGACCACCACAGATTCACCCACGGAAGACCTCACAAACTACGATCCGATGGTGCGGCCGGAGAAGAAGGCCAAGCCATCTACCAACTTGGAGGGACTTGAAGGCAAAGACGATGACCCGACAATAACCAAGGTGGTGGATCGGCGGTGGTATGAGAGGAACAAGCACATCTACCCGGCGAACATATGGGAGGAGTTTGATCCGACGAAGGACTACAGCAATAGCGTTCGAAAGGATGCGGAGGGAAATAGCTTTTTCTTCTCTTGAAGTGGTGGATATGAGATACCCTAGCACGAATGGATCATTTCTGAAGAACCGGGCACCGGGGCCTATAGAGTTCGACAGCGATGTCCGCACCCCTCTTCAATTAGGATAGTTATTTAAAATCCAACTACCTGGCAACTTTGCCTTATCAAGCAGATAACCATGCCTGCCGTTAATTTGTCGCTCTCTATGCTGTTTTGCTTCCATCATGTCAAATCCAAATCCCCGTTGGCGCCCGACCCAAATCACTCCTCGTCATCATCCTCCTCCACCACCCGTCTCCTCTTCACCCGCGCGTTGCTCGGCCCCGCATCATCATCCGGCCTCTCCGTCCTCTTCGGCGTTCCCTCCCGCCTCGCTGGCCTCTTCTCTTCTTCTTCCTCCTCTTCCTCTTCTTCCTCCTCACTCTCCTCCATCTCCTGCTCGTCGTCGCTCTTCGCGATAAAGTCATCCTCCTCATCATACTCGTCCTCCCTCGTCCGCCCCCGCACATCCCCATACTCCTCGTCACTACTGTAATCATCCCGCCGCGGCCGCCTCGACTTCGGCTTCGATCGCCGATACCCACCGAACCCTTCCTCGTCCTCGAGCCCACCGGCCGTAAGTCTCCCCGAGCGCACCCCGCTCTTCTCCAGCACGCGGTGCGTTCGATCGCGCTCGCGGTTCTGCTGTGCCTCCATGCGGCGCAGCATGCGCAGCTTCTCCTTCTCGGCGGCCTCGGCCTTCTTCTTGGCGAGTTCGGGGTCCTCGTGGAGTTTGAGGAGCGGGACGGGGCCGTCCTCGGTGAGACGGTCGCGGGGGCGCTGGAGGGTGCGCTGCAGTTCTTGGAGGGCGGCGTCATTGGAGGCGGAGGTGGGGAGGATCGAAAGGCCGGCGGTGACTTTGCGGGCGGCGCGGAGGATGGATTCGTCGGAGTAGGGGGCAAACATGTAAGTGAAGGAGTCAAGGGTTGGGTTGTAGGTTTTCGCGGATTGAGCTTTCTTGCCGGGTCCGGAGAGGGGTGTTGGCTTGGGAGGACGGGTTTGAGGAGGGGCAAGTGGATTGCCTTCGATTTGATATTGTGTAGTGGGATCATGCGCGAATTGGAATGTAAGAGAACCGTCAGACCAGCGCAAAATGCGAGCATTTGATTGAAGCTCTTCTGGATTCGAGGGTGAGTGTCTCCATCGTACGGTTGTCATGGCAGTTGTATAGGCGGAAAAGGCATCGGATGGTTTGCCCTTGGAGTGGTGATCGGTAACGGGTGGTTGAAACAGTTCCGGATCGAAGGATTTAGGGTCGACAGCAAGGAAGTTTGGAACTTTGAGAAGGTAAAACTGAGGGCGTTAATCGGAATATCACTGAAGCTTGCTCACAGCCTCCTTACCTCATTATCATCTGGCTCCGGGATAGCATGACGCGCAAGCTCAATCATATGGAATCTGAGCTGCTTTTCGGTCATTCCAGCCGATTCAGACCGATCGCGATCGCGTCGCCCGTCATCGTCGCCCGAGTCCAATTCTTCATCATCAAGTTGGCGCCGCTTCCTGTAGAGATACTGATTAGCATGACGATATTTATACAAGCCGACGTGGCCTACCGTGGTGCTTCATCCTGCGAATCGTCATCCTCATCCTCCCCAAAGAGGTCATCGGCGTCTTGCCGAAGGGTTTCCTCAATCGGAGGAAGCGAGCTGTCGGAATCATCTCCGTTCAACTCTTCAGGAGAGATGTCCGGTAGGGGGGAGTCCTCATCCGACATTGTGGGAGGGATTAGACGAATGGGTTTTCGGCGCGATCCGATGACTTTGAGAATGAGGAAATCTAAACGGTGCTACAGCGCTGTGATTCCGATCAAGCAGCACTGCACTCTGTAGGTGTTAAACTTTCAATGGAACGCGACGATTGAAGCATGTCACGTGCATCAGTGGCAGAAACCTGGAAGAGGCTGTGGCGGTTGAGAGGGAAAGTGGAATGGACAGTTTGGCAGTGGGGAAGGACCGAAGGAACGCGGTGCACCCCGGTCGCCCTTGCCGTCCAGCAGGTCCATGCGCCTGCCGCTCCTCCACCGCGTCAACTTCCCCTTCACCGACCGAAAGAAGCCAGTCGATTTGCATGAAATGATATGTCCCCAATTCCGCCCTTGATATCCCGCTGTGCGCCCTTGATTCTCCCCATTCTCCCCCGATCCCACTTGTTCTCACCCTTCGGACTTTCTCATTCAAGCGATAGCGGTGTGCCGGAGCAGCACAGGCCCGGGGGGTTACCTGCATAAATGGCGTCGTTCTTCTCAAGTGTGTGAGTGACCTGGGTTTCATCATCTCCTAGCTCTCCCTGGTAACGTTGGGTCATATGAATACACCATGCCATCTACCACACACCCCGCAAGACTGTGCTATCATCTGCTCGCTTCCATTCCACTGGTCGTTTTTCAGCTTTCAAATAGCAAGATTGAGGCTTCGTGATGTGAGATTGGGCGGTGGATGGCTGAAAGCTTAGGATCGCCCAGCAAGGCTTCAGACAAGACACATGTGGCACGGTATTAAGGTCTTTCTGATCCATAAGACCAGCTTCAAAATCCTCATCGACCGTTTTGGTTCTGTCAATTTAGCACAGAGCATGCGTGTTTTCACCCGCGTTTCCTATCACTAAGTCACTAACGCATCCAAGCCGAGGGTTCGGGCGTGCCTCAAATAAAAACGGCAACAACCCAGCGAGAGGGAACGGACAGCAAGCGCCTTCACCCACTGGTTACGCTCCATCTCCTTCTCCCGCACCACCTTCCATTCCTCCTGTTCCCGCATCACCAGCACTCTCAGCGGGGATGTCGGTTGATACCACCCAACCGGAATCGGCCCAGGGCCGCAAAACCCCGTTCTTCTTTCGAGAAGAGTATTCCGCCATCATCGTCAAAGGCAACTTCATGACGTTGGCTGCAAAGCCGCAGCTTGTCGAGGAAGGCGAATGGTTCGCACATCAAGGTTCGTTGCCACTTGTGATTTCTGTTTAGCGGGTCTAACTCCTGGCAGTTGTGGAGCAATATCGGTTGCTTGATAGCATGATCCAAGTGATCAAATGCCCCGATGAGCGGACTGGAGAGGCAATCTGCAATGAGAAATGCTGTCCCACCATGTCTGCGGCAGGGTATGTGATATATATCTCGGATTGATTCTGCAAGCTCACGGCGTCTAGACATACATACACATGGTTGGACAACCTTAAGCGGCCTATCAAGATTCCTGCCTGCCGTTATATCGAACTTGTCCAACGGTGGATCATCGGCAAGATCAGCGATCCGTCCTTGTTTCCCATCGACACTGGCGCAGCCACGGGTGCCCTCGGAGGCATCAACACCCCCGGTGCCAACACCCCCATCGCCGCCGGCCCCACGAGCCTGAATTCATCCATGTCCGCCCTCACCGGCCGGGACTGGCTTGGCCGAGCCAGCGGCTTCCCCGAGAATTTCGAGAACGATCTGAAGAGTATGTACCGCCAAATGATGCGCTGCTACTCGCACCTCTACCACGGCCACTGGGTCGACCTCTGGCACCTGAGCGCCTGGAAGGAGCTCAACACGTGCTTCATCCACTTCATCAACGTGGGGAAGCTGTATGGCCTGATCGGCGACAAGGAGACAGAGCCGATGCAGCCGTTGATGGAGATCTGGGTCTCCCGGGGATTGTTGTCGGCCGCTCCGCAGAACGCGAACACGCCGCAATCATCGTCGCGCACCGAGACGCCGACTTCTTCGGTTCCGGGAACGGCCACCGCGGTTTGACGATCCGGAACGGTTGATGAACGGCCCCTAGGGCATGCATGATGTTTACGAGGAGAAAACAGAGGACTCGGTGTGTGCAAATATCGAGGGTAACGGCAGCAGATGAAGTTTCGGGGTTATGGAGGGAGTGAGAATCAGGCAGGCACCTTGCAGGAGTTACCTCACCGGCATGTTTTCCTAAGCATGAAATGGCGTCACATGTTGAAGGGAGAGAGAGTTGATAGCGATTCCAAAGTCCAAACATGCCCAAACATTACCAGACGGGTGCTGAGGGGCAGGTTGTCATGAACGGCGCACTAGGTCGCGTTTCCCAAAGAATTGAATGCACCCCTCCATGACAATTGACAATCCTCGTCACGTAACTTGGTGCTGTTGTGGCAAAGCTGGCGGCTGTTCCTTGATCGTCTTAGGCTTCAACAGATCTCTGACGATCAGCTTTGCACGTGAAACCAGCAGATTACAGGCAGCAGAATTTCTTTGACGGTGTGCAAGTGTGCAGGGATGATCACCACATCACGGCCTCAACTCGCTCAAGAAGCCAGCTGTTCGATACCGGCAATAATTCCCACGAAGGGTATAAGATGCTCTGCTTGTGCGGAAGGTAATTCGATAATACCAAAGCACATTGATTCATCCAATCTGTCATTCAGGATTCACTTCATGCAGAGGTGTTGTCTGTAGAAGTAGAACCCTTGAGGCGGTGCATCATCTCGATCCAGTGTTCTCCTGCTTCTGTGGGGGCCAGCTGGCTCTTCCGTTGCCTTAGTCAGCAACATCTTTCCCAGCTTGGCATCGTCCATCCCCGACACTCAAACTTTCCACCCCAAGGACACACATGCACTGCACCTCCCCCAATCCACTCCAACCCGTACACCAACGGCTTACTATCCATCTATCGACGACTCGTGATTTCAACTTCTCCTTCACTGAAATCCATCTTCCCGTCCCATATTCACCCCCTTGGATCTTGTCAGGTAAGCACCCAGGTCCCCTTTCTAGTCCACTCCGAACACAGCTCAGCGTCGCCATCCGTCATATCGGTGTGCCTCAACCATCACGACCGTCAATCACCCTATCGACCCGGTCGTGGTTTCGATAAACCCTTGCCTCCTGATCGCATGCCTCCCGTGAGAATTCCCTCAGCTAACCGTCCGACCCGTGCACTAGACCGTGGAATTCCATCCATCTGGCACCTCCCGCCCTATCTCTCTCGAGTCTCCACACCGACACGCATCACATACCACCTCTAGGTTCCATCTCGACACCACACCGCCAAGATGGGTCTCAGCATTTCCTCGCTGTTCGACAAGCTAAATTTAATGCGCAAGAAGGAGATGCGCATTTTGATGGTTGGTTTGGACGCCGCCGGAAAGACCACCATTCTGTATAAGCTGAAATTGGGTGAAATCGTCACCACCATCCCAACCATCGGTACGTTTTTTCTCCGCCCACCCTTAACCTCCTTTCGGGCGTCCAATGAGCACGACTAACCGGCGTGTTCCCGGTGGAACAGGCTTCAATGTCGAGACGGTCGAGTACAAGAACATCCAGTTCACCGTGTGGGATGTCGGTGGCCAGGACAAGATCCGTCCGCTGTGGAGGCATTACTTCCAGAACACCCAGGGCATCATCTTCGTCGTGGACAGCAACGATCGTGACCGTATAGTCGAGGCGCGCGAGGAGCTGCAGCGCATGTTGAACGAGGACGAGTTGAGGGATGCCTTGCTCTTGGTCTTCGCCAACAAGCAGGATCTTCCGGTGGGTTTTGACAGTCCGGCGTGTGAAATGAGGGAATGGTGCTAACGATGGATTAGAACGCCATGAACGCCGCCGAGATTACTGACAAGCTTGGCCTTCACAGCCTCAGGCAACGTGCTTGGGTAAGTCGACCCGCCACCGGTCCAAGAACATCGCTGATTCGTCCCTTAGTACATCCAATCCACCTGCGCCACCTCCGGAGACGGTCTCTACGAAGGTCTCGAGTGGCTCAGCAACGCCCTCCGCAAGGCCGGGCACAATTAAATTCGTACCACGCCCGATTCCAGCACTGGAGGGACCTACGCGCGTTACGATCCACCCTCTCTCCACGTGCGGCAAAACCGATTATCGATAAACATCTGGTTTCCATCCCCCACCTCTCGAAACCGTGGGCAAAGTCGTGGGTTCTGGCATTTGGGTTTTTTCCCCAAGAACGGCAGTTTTTTTTACAAATTGGTGGGCGATGGCGTAGTAGTTGCATCCTAAACACACGAACACAACCACATGGAACTAGTGGATGGGGGGTGGGAAATTACCGGGAGGCTTTGAGATGTTGCTTCGAAAGAAACTTTGTTCCAAGCAAAATCTAAGGCGTTGCGTTCACTTTGGTCGAAAGAATTGATGGAAGGGGGGGGAGAGATATGCTCGCTCATCCATCAACACACCCTCAAGACTCTCTTCCTTTGCTACAACATGTCGACGTGTCGGTTCTGGTTCTTTGTGTTGTCGGTTGAATCTTTCCTTTGAGTAGCTGCTATGAAGTGTATCTTTCCTCTTCGAGTGGTCCATGTCCGTCCCGTGCCTGAATTTCCGTCGGTATGCTTCTGCCTACGTGAACGGTAGGGTAGCTGTCCAGTCAATCTCTGGAGTCCGGCGGTTCCTTTCGGCACACCATCCCCTCCAGCCACAGCCACAACCGCTGCGTCCACGGAACGTAGAACATCCGCCCATCCAACGTCCCACTGATCCACGAAAAGAGAAATAGAACCACAAACGACAACCCCAACACGACCCCAAACGCCGTCCAATACCCTCGACTCGAGAACGTGACATCCTCCAACGCGCAGCTAAAGTATGCCGTCATCAACGACACCGGCATAAACAGCATCGTCAGCTTCGCCACGAAGAGCGTCGTCCGCGTCAACTGCTCCACCGAATACGACTCCTTGATCGCGATCAAGTTGAAGTTCATCACCATCAACCCCTCCTTCAGCTCCAGGTTCTCGTTGATCTCCCGCAGCGCGTACAGCCGGATCATGTCCTTCAGCCGCTCGAACCGCACCCGCGCTGCGCTGCTCATGGCCACCCCCATCAGGTTCCCGCTGTCCACCATCGCCGTGCTGACCTGCAGCGCCGGCGAATCCAGTCCGGATCCCAGCACGTTCGAGTTCTTCAGCGACGCTAGCGAGATCTCCTGCTTGTAGAGGATCCGCTCCACGATCGACTCGTACGACACGTACAGCCGCTTGAGCGCTGAGAGCTGCCGTCCCAGCGCGTGCAGATGCGAGACGTGCGCGAGCGACGCGCGCGTGAGCATCTCCTCGCGCAGCCGGTTGAGTTCGTCCGCGTAGCAGTACTGACGGCGACCGATCAGCCCGTAGCTGGTCAACCAGTCGTCGAACAGGCTATAGAACAGCAGCCCGGGCGCGTCGGTGGCGCTATGCGCCGCCTCCTCCATGCTGTCACCCACGCGTTTCCGGATCGGCAGCTGCATCAGCGGGATGTCGAGCGAGGAGTCGTGCGCCTTGGAGCACTGGCGGAAGACGTTAGTGAGGTTCCGACGGACCATGGTGAGGGCGTGCAGCTCGTGGGGGTCGAGGGCGGCGTCGCGGAAGGGGAACGGGTCCTCGTGCACGGCGATGACGGTTTTTTCTTCGCAGTAGATCAGCCAGGTCCAGACGCGCTTTCCGGGGGGGACGTCGCGGGTGGAGGAGAAGGGTTGGCGGACGGAGCTGGAGGAGACGTCGTGGAGGGTGTTGTAGCCGACAGAGACGTCTGCGGCGCGTTAGCTGGGTGGCGGGAAGGATAGGGGGTGGCCGTACATTTGCGGCCGAAGTCGACGGTGCTCCAGTGCAGTACCTCGGACGCAAGGGTGTAGTGATTCAACTCCTGATCGCGCACTTTCGGAAGCCCATCGAGGCCGACTTTTTCTTCGAGGGCGGCGGAGAAGTCGGACGAGGTCTTGGAGCGGGCAGAGCGACCGGAGCTCCAGTGTAGGATTCCGGAGCCGCTCTGGGGCGTGGACAGCGATTTGGAGGCTCTTTTGATGGGCGGCGAGCACATGAGCCCCAGGAGACGAGGAGACCAATCGTAGTATTTGGCGATATCCTTACTTTTTAAACTTACTTGCTTGTTCTAAGGGGGTTGGAGACGTACTGTTAATAGCTCTCGCTGCTGGTCCGGGAGCCATATATTGCTTCATCAATTAGCTTCAGCCTACGACAGCAAGGGACGGTTGACGAACATCCATCGTGTGTGTAGCGATGCTGGCCTCTGATCATGATAAGTCCAAGAGTGTATTTGGGTCACGCAGTGGAAGGGCTTACTTTCGACCTCAACAACTTGGATACCGCGTCTGTATTCAGATCAAAAGCACACCAAGCGGCATCGTCCCCAAAATCCAACACAAAGTTCCTACTTTGAGCCCGCCGCAGCCTCTCGTCCAGAATCCTAAAACCAAAGCTGTCATCAAAATCTTTAAACTGAGATGAAATCTCTTCCGAATCGAGGCTCATATAATATTCTGGCGCCTCTGGTATATTGCAGAAGCGATCCTCTATGGACTCCACGGTCGACATTTTGAACCAAGACGCAACTGTAAAGACTGAATATCACTATGACCGTAAGAATAGCTGTAGTTCTTGAAAGAAAGATGAAAGCACACAACACAACTTTGATATTAAGAAAGGCATCTACCGCGTGACCTCTGTCCTCTGTCCTCGTGGGCAGAGCACCATGTCTCAGGTACCCCCAGGATTCGGACATAACATGACAAAAACTACGACATCACAAGCCATCGTGAAATGCTGTGATCCGGTCCCATTATCATTTGATGACGGTTGCAGGTGACAGCTGCGAGGCATGGTGGATGTCGAAGGGAGAAAATAGTATCAGCAGCATCTATATCACCAACCCACCACTTAATAGCTCTAGCTAAATATTCTAAGCATTGAGCCTGATTTTTTACAAGCTAGAATATTCAGATATGATTTTGTAATATATTAATCTACCGTTGACTCAGTCCTCTCAGCTTCCCTGATAGTTGGTGGAAATGGAGTAATTAATCGTCGTCACGGCTGTTGTCGTCACGGCTGTTGTCTTCGCAGTTGTTGTCTTCGCAGTTGTTGTCTTCACAGTTGCATCTCCTAAAATCGATTCTAAGGAATAACCATTTCTGCTATGCTAGTATATAGTCTGGATAGTAAAAGTCATTACTAAACTAATCTGCGTATACATCCAGACATGTTTCTTTCAAACTTCGAACATCTTCATTGCCGAAAAGTGAGTCGTTAATCACGTGATATCACGTGATATCAGACTTCGTGCTTCATCGTAAACGGGATGGACCTCCGTATTACTTTCAATTTGGCCATATTTCTTCATAATCTGAACAGATCATTATTAAATAGGGAGAAGAGAGAGTGCTTGAGTGTGCCATTTCTTTGGCAAGCGGAAAGATCATATAGAAGAGTTGGAACAGTCCCCCTATATACCTGTACGATCGGCAGTATCGCGTTCGGTGTTTCTTCACTACAGCCCGTATTATCGTCGAATGAAGGTTATAACGGCCAGGACAGACCTTTGTTATTCAGGCATCGTGAGGACGTCGCAGCAGAAGCGAACAAAAGCGGGCCGGAACGGGGAAGAAGGCAGCGGAAGGGGCGTTGCCTGTTTGACTGCGAAGCACCCTCGCTCACCTCTTCATACGCGAGATTCTGTTCGGACTGCACTTCTTCTCTTGCAAAATAACTCTAGAGCGCCAAAGGACAGAGAGTAGAAATGACGGAGTTCCAGATCATCTATATCCGTCGCTCAGACGGCCAGAAGATGGTGGCTGGCAAACCCAACTACCCGCACAATGGCCAGTTGAATCAAAAAGAGCAGGCCAACGGCTCAAAGGACTATTATCATCGCCTGGATGAAGATTCAACAAAGCACAGAGATTGGCGGAAGAAGCTGGGCGCCATGATGGCGAAGCGAAAGGGTCTCCTAGACGGTTAGTAGAGCTTCATGCTTCAGCGTCATTCAAAGACTTACGTAACCATCTTTAGACAAAGGGTATATTCTCGCATGGTTGCCAGAGCATTACGAGCTATGGGAACATATCAAGACGCGACCGTCAGACAGCTCACCCTCCAAATCCCATGCTGGTGGCGGTCACGACCGTCAAGATGCCTACCTTTATGGGCACCCGTTGGGGACGACGAAGCGGTTCCGCTCGCCCAAGGACTTCTACCATCATCTCCTCTGGTTGTCCGAAGATGAAGAAGGGAATCCGGACAACTGCTATTGTCGAGCGTGCGCACCGCCGGAAGACATGCAGAAGAAGATCCAGGCCGAATCCAAGTCTCCCACCACGACCGCAACCGGGTCCGCCAACTCTCAAGCAGTTGACACCAATCCTCAAGTCGTGATTGGAAAAAAGAGCACTCCTACTCCTACTCCCGCGTCGTTCTCCCAACCTCTCCTTCATCCGCAACCATCTCCTCTCCCGAACATCCAGCCGAACCCCCAACAAGCCGCTGCCCCAATGTGGCACATGCCTCAACAGGTTTCTCCATACCAGAATTTGAATTGGCAGCAACAACCTCAGCAGCAACAAACGATGTACTCGACGACACCGTCTGGTCTAACGCAATACCAATACCCCATCGCGCCACCGCAATCGATGCAGCAACCTAACCCTCACCTGCAAAACCAGCATATGCATCCCAGCCAGTACCAATCTCAACAACCCCCGCAAGGCGAAGGCTATGGTCAAGGAGAAGGAGAAGGGTTCGATCAGTTTCTGGACCTATGACGATGAGCGCTGCTTGATTGACGTTTACCCGGAGTTAGGTCGGTGGTCAGGGCCACCGAAAGCTCAGCATACCCTCATACCCACCATCACGACAGGATGGAGATGACTGGGTTTGAACGCTAGATGAACCTTTGACACTGAACGCTGCTTGATTGTCGTTTAGCCTGGAGTTCGGTCGGTTGTCAGGGTCGCGCAAAGTTCAGCATACCCTCATAAGTACCCACAATCACGAGAGGATGGAGATGACTGGGTTATGAACACTAGAATTCATGGTGTGGTAATTATATACAAGACCGTTATCCTACAATCCCTCATACAATGCAGTTATCTATCCGTGTCTCCCAGCCCAACTATCTGCAAGACTTTTGATGGCCACCCGTCTGAAATGTCCGCTCCTGAAACTTCCTCATAAACGCCAGAACCAGGACTGCTCGATAGGCAGTCAAAATGCTCCAAAATACACCGCAAGGCTCAAGAACACCGACAAATGCGCAAGACGCAACGCGCAACACTCAAATGTCTATGAAAAGAAATATGGACTGTCCCTCACTCGTCGGACATCGAAATCGCCCTTCTCGGGAACGGGCGGGAACGTCAGTGGAAGCCACACGGGGGATATTAGTGTGAAGCTTGGTTTGGCTTTCGCTTGCGGCTTCGTCTCCGCTGTGTGTGCATTCGCATCCGCTTGCAATGCCTTCACTTCTTCCTCGACCTCGGCTTCCAGAACCTCTTCCGCTTCCTGCTGCAGAGATACCTCCAAGATGGAAGTCGACTGGGCGTGGGCTTCGTAGATGCTCGCGGGTGTGACCATCTCTCGTCCAAGCCGCTGGTCCTCCTCATCGGCCGAGTTCAAGAGATCTTGCCGCTTTTTCTCCTCGATCAATTCATCCAACTGCCAGCTTCCCTTCTTCGCCATGGTCTTGTATCTCTCGGCGCGGAACTTTTTGATCTTCTTCCCAACCGCACTGCGGGCCTTCACCGTAGCGAGGTAGAGTGAGCCCCGATGACGAGCCTTCAACTCCTCGGCAAGGCGGTCGATGATATTCTCGGAATGCATGGCGACGAACGCCTCTCGCAGGACGCGGTTCATGACCGGAACATCGGCGGCATGAGTCCAGAAGGAGTCGTGCACCGAAGCAAACGTCAGGCCCAGTTCGTCGCATTTCAGCGCCGTCAGCATCATATGTGTGGCATCAAGCGAGTGGACGAAGTTTGGTGGGAACCCTTGGAGTTGCTTGCGCTTGGAGACGGCGTCATTCAGCTTGGGTTGCTTGATTGTGATCGACTGCAGGGTCGATTGGACCTGGCGATCGTCTGAAGCACGGTAGGGTTGAACAACGGTGAGCTTTAGAGGAGTGGTCCAAATCACGCTCGATTGGAACTGCTCTTTGATCAACTTTATTGTCGACGCACGGTTTAGTTTGGCGGGAGGCTTGGAGCCCTTGATGCGGGTTTTGCCTTGCACTTTGGAGACTGGCTTAGGTTTCTTTTCGAACCCCCTCTTCGCGAGGCGGTCAATTTGCTCGGCGGTGACTGCAGTTGAGATGCGGAAAGCGCATTGTCCAAACCAGTCCTGGATGTCGTGGGCGCCTTGGAACATGGTCGAGAGGGCTTTGAAGATTTTATGAGCGATGTATGCGGCCAGCTGGTAGTTTGAAACGTTCGATTCCGAGCGATCGGGCATAATGTCGTCCAATTGTCGTTGAACTTGGTCTCGAGCACCGACAAAAGTGACTCCGTAGACGTTGGTCATCACCGTCTGTTTGACGACCTTTCTTGTGATCTTGCCATCCAGTGCTAACGCCATTGGATGGCCCTCTGCAACCTCTTCTTTGATTGCAGCTTTAACAAGGTTGGCAACACCGGAATACACATCCGCTGGCCGTTCTCCGGGTTCAAGATTGACCTGGGCAGCGCCAAAGGAATCTCCGCCCAAGGCGGCGTAATGCTGTAGGCCGTTACATGTACCGTCTTGGTGAACGGGAAGAGATGATTTGTATTTGGAGGGATCCGGAGAGTCAATCGCTTTCACCAAGTCCATGCACGCAGCCAGGCATTGCCATGGATCGGCAGCCTTTAGCCACCATCTGCTCCCGGTCAGAGGATTGGCCGCGGAGTCGCGAATGTCCTCGATATGAGACGCCGTGAAATCCGCTCTCTCGGTAAGACTGGCCTTGTCGAAACCGTGCAGGTTGGCAACCTGGACTTTCAACCAAAAAAGGCCCTGTTCTCCAAGCTCCTTCGCGACCCCAAACTGGAGTAACCCACGGGCATTATCGGCGCCCATATGGTTCAAAAATGGAGGCATCGGATAGGCTCGGCCTCGGAAGTCGATGTTATGAGGGAAGTACATGGATTTTCCTAGGAACGCGCGGGCGACTTCCAGTTGTAGATTCTGAAAGCACCGGTTGGAATGATAGCCACCGATCTCATTGTCGATCGCCTGGCGCCGACGTAGCCAGATGGCTTTCGCGACGTCCCCTTCTTCGGTCGATGGTTCCGGGGGATACGGGATATCGGGGTTTGCGGGCGGAATATCTGCAATCGCCTCTCCGGTGTTCCAGGCTTCCGCCATGACGGTCAGAAGGTCTTCATTGATCCGCCACGGTGTCCGGCCCAAGACGTTTAGGCTTTTGAACAGCTGATCTAGGTCTCCTCGAGCGGCCGATGCGAAGAGATACATCTTCTGCGTCTCGTCTCCGGTTTTATCGCGAACTAGGCGCGAAGGCAATGTCAAGAAGCCGCCATCCTTAGGGCTTTCCCACGGCTTCGGTTCGACCAACATCGGAAGGCGTGCGCCTAACAAACCTCGGGGCGGCTCCCGAGCAAGGAGTTCTCGAAGAGCATCGTGAGCGTGGATCAACCCAATGTGTTTGCCCCGCACATAGGTTACGTCGTGTCGCAGCGCCGGTTCCGGCTTAAATTCCGGTTTTGGGGCCTCTAGATTTTGCTGGCGGACGTCGATTCGTGCGACCTGGACCAACTTCGCAAGTAGAGTACCACCCACCATGACTCGTGCTCCAACAGGCCATTCCGTCTGCCTAGACATCAAGTATTTCGCTTCGTCAAGCTCGACAACATTGATGGAGGTGCCTTTGGCTGAGGTGTTACTCGGTTCTTGCGCCTTAGGGGTAGCGGCTTGCTTCGCTAATTTCTTCGTTCTTCGTTGCGCCTTCTTGGACTTTCCCACCCTTTTCTCCCACAATGCTCCTGCTTCATCCTGCAGCGCTGCGGCGATCTTCAGGGTGATGCGTCCGAGTTTGACACCGGGAGCAATTCCTTCACTGACAAGTTCCTGCAAGGTACAGACGATCGTGATAGCGCAAAGCTTCTCCGGAGGAAGTAGCGCAAAGTAAGGCGCGTACCTGACTGTGTCGTGAAGGTGTATCGTCCCTATCTTGTCTTCCTTCGTTTTGACGGATTCGATTTCCTTTTGGACCTTTGGGAGCAATGCAGAATACCAATTCCATAGCATCGCCTTGATGGACTTTGATTGGAATGCGGGGTTGATCCCCATCTTGACCATATTTTCATGCTCCGCACGCCACTCGTCGACTGCCGCATCGATGGAGTCCTGCTCTAGTCTCTCCTGCTGTTCGAACTTCCATTGGTAGTACGCACTCAAGTCTCCGTGCATTTTTTGAAGCATCGTCGCATCATCGGAGTCCTCAAGGGAAACCAAACTCTTCTTCAAAGTCTGGAGCCCAAGACCTCTTTGTTCCACGGATTGGATCTGAAGAGGCTTGGTCGTCGGCTCCTCTAAGAAGGGAGTGTCCCGGGCGATCGGAGAGGATTCTTGGGATATGTCGGAGTGTGACTCAATGAGAAGATTCAGCGTCCTCCACTCCGAGTGCGTGAATTCGCCGGAATCGAGTAGCTGAGCAAGGATCCGAGTCTTCTCCGCAGCTATTTCAAGATATCGACGAAGACTTCGTACCTGCCTCTCACCGGAGAGCGCCGTTATACTTGCGCGGCACATCAGAGCAAGCGTGGTCTCGTTCGGCTGTATGCCATTTCGTCTCATCTCCCTTTCGAACCAATACTGAAGCCTCCCAATTCGGTCGCCATTGGGGTTTCGGACAATGGCTTCCACGTTGGCTCGGATGTATAGATTGTGCGCCTCCACTAGCTGAGGGTTCGATGGTGGGAAAATCTCTCCGAGGCGCTGAAGGAGTGCTTCGGCTCGATCGAACAACCCGACTTGCAACGAGGCTCTCATATTTTGTACTAACTCGACCGGTTCGCCTCGGAGTGGGAATGGGTTATGAACGTAATGGAAGTTGATCTCGAACGGGTCAGTCTTGTCGAGCCCGAAGGCATCGACCATCGCGTCGCTCGAGGCATCTGGCGGCAATTGCAGAGAATTGCTCGGGTATAGAAGATTTGAACCGTAAAGGGAGGAGTCGGTAGCAGTCGCTAAGGGTCGTACTTCAGTCTGTGATCTCGGTGTGTTCGCGCCATTCTCCCTGGATGTGATAGGTAACGAAGGCCGTCGCCTCGCAGGCGTGTAGTAGGACGAGCTCGTTTGTTGGAAGGTAGGTCTTCTCTGCAATCGGCTCGCGCCCGGTATTATGAGGTGTCTAGATGCATTGTGAGGTTTTTGTATTGAACGTCGAAGGGATCGCGTGAGCATTTGCTCCGCGTCGATATGGGATGGACAACGAGCGAAAGGGGGGGATAAGGTCGATCAATGCATCCTATGTTGGACGGACCAAAGATATTCTTCGGGATTCCGGATGACCAGAGTGTCTATGCGTGTAGCAATAATGAATGGGATGTGGCAAAGAGTATCTTCAACTTCTCATCTTCGGAGCTCCACGTCGGAAATTATTGGATCGACCCATTTTTCAGCTTACATAACCAGAGCCTCCTATCCATGCACGTGACCAGAAGGGGTCAAGGGGATATCAGTTCATGACTTCGTCTTGTAAACAAGAGATGCGAACCGCAAGCGGGTGTCGCTGAAAGAGAGCCTGGAGGAACGAAGCTAGAGTTCACATGCCCACATTATAATATTATATAATATATATACCGGGGTTTTATGTCTTAGATTGGTTCATTTATAACTTTCTAATAAAAAACATAGATGATAGTGGCGTTGGAGCATGGAAATACAGTCGTGTTGCCCAAGGCGCGCTTCGCACTCTTTCCGGGAAAGAAGCTCACTTACAGCCAAAGAATTGTAATTTTTGAGATACACATAGATTTGCATGTATAGAAGCGACGAAAGAGCGCAATTTAGAGGTAGAATCTGAGGACCTGTGAAATTGCCGCCGAAAAGAACGGTTTAAAACGCTCACTCTTTCCCTTCCCATCACCATCACCACAGTAGGAAGCTAATATGGACCCACACAACCAGATGCTGGGACAACTCCAGACGTGCCTAGAACATACGCTGCCGTAATTGGCAGAACGGGGCGATATCCCTCTACCAGTCTACCTCCATCTCATACCGCCTCTGGGTACCATGGAGCTCACATTCAAAATCGTTGGAGAGAGATCATGTCCGGATTTACCTATCATCATATGTTGCCTACAGATTACATAACGTCAACTGGTCGTGGTCGTGTTGGTCATGGTCGAGTTCGTCGTAGTCGTGTTCACAACTAGAGCGTCCCGCCAGTCCTGCGTCCAGTGCGCAGCTGAGGCGTACCGGAACCGATACCACAGAATCGACACCGTGAAGGTGACTAAAACGACGGTTAGTAGGGCGACTCCATCCTCATCCAAGTATCCAGACACCCCAAGTTTCTCCTTTACGCCCGTGCTTGCCTCGGCAGCGAATTTGAGCAGAATATACAGGCCGAAACAGACAGAGCAGAAGACGGCCAGCACCACAGCCTCCACAGATAACAAACCATAAAGCCATACCATATACTCTGATAGCAGCAGATGCTCCACGATAAAGAACCCAGCCAAAGAGCCCGCCAGCAACAAAAGAACACATAACCCATAATAGACCGTAGTCACTACCTTTGATGCGTATACCTGCATACAGGGAGGGAGATATAGTCTCGCAAACGTGACTAAGGCAGTGACAAGCTTCGACATGATATGCCAGCCTCCAAGCAACCCAAGCATTGCGAAGAATAGACAGGCGTATATCAAGGGGAGGCTGAGCAAGAAGATGGGGGCCTCCCAGCTGCTAGAGGCGAGGATATGCCTATTCAGAAAGGGCTGGATGAGGTCGAGGAAAGCCCAGTAGAGGAATATCGTATGGAGCAGTTGGCACCACTTAAACAGGGTCTCATCCATAGCAGCGTGAGCCTGTCTCAGTGCTAGCGATCGTGGTGATGTGACGGGATTCGCGTGTTCGCTGTAGCTGTTCTTCGCAGCCTCTAGGTCGGGAGGGCCCTCGTTCGTAGATTCTGTGGTCTCCGCCTGGGCGAGGGTAGAGCCATCATCGTCGTTTGTACGTTGGCTTCCATCAATCCCTTCGCCTAGGAGGTGCTCAGTGCTAGCCGATGCCGTGAACCCCACTTGGTCGGCAGTGCTGCTGTTACTTTCATCGTATATGCTCCCCGTCTCGCTGCCCGTCCTGCCTGGCTTGTACTTCGTGCTCGCTGATCCTTCCGGCCTATCCTGAGTTTCATCTTTTAATGGTTTGGCCTGATCGCTATCTTCCTCCGCCGCCTCTTCAGTGCTGTCTGCGTGCGAAGTTTCCCCATCATCTGATTCCTCAACAATCTCATCTAATTCGAAATCCATAGGAGTATACTGTGGTTTGGAAAGTTCCGACCTGGCAAGCTGCGATGCAATCTCCAATATGACGTATGAAGCAGCATATAGCCATGCCCAAGCCACCGTCCATCTTATGTCTCCCCACGCACCAACCACATATGTCAGTGGTAATATGCTGAGGAAGAACCCAAAAAGGCGTAATATCGTCGCGATTCTCGCTGTCTTTCGAACACTGTGATCGATCTTAGCCTCATCAAAGCGGTCCATTCCAATAATAAGCATCGCCTTGCGTGGGGTAGCACGGAGTACGACACAGTACGTTAGGAACCGAATGGCGAGTGCCAGAACATCGAAGGCGCATATAAAGGGCGAGGCTCGAAGCCAGAAGCTATGGGACACCGAGAAACCTAGAACGCGGCCGACTGGCTGAGTCATGGTACTCAGAGCGAGTATCGGCAGGATCTGGAAGGCTTGAAGCCAGCTTATCGAGGGATCTGGCGGCGCCATGGTCGCGATCTCATGCCATCAGAGGCCGCGGAGGAAAGTAAGAATTCAAAAGCCCCAAGATACCGGTGACAATCCGAACCACGCCTTGCGATGTCCGACTGACAGGAGAGATCTGCAAGCCACAAGCCACAAGCCACAGGCATGGTATGGGCTGTGTAAAGTTAAAATTACACGGCAATTATTATGTTGGGTTTGCTCTGCAGCATCAGGACATAACGCCTCGCACACTTTAGATAGATTCCTCCTTCATAGCAACAATTCAATGTTTGCCTCACGATTGAAGATTCCCTTGGGAATTTTTCTGTCCCTCGCGCGTCCACAAAGACCTTACGGAACTACGTTCCTCAAGGCATGAGTTGTATTGAACCGTCACTTATATATTCATGGCCCCAGGGCAAAAAAAATGCACGAGAGGGAATATGTGACAAGGTCCTACATCAATGATCAAAATACAAGGCAATTCGTTTATGCATATCATACAGAATATGTACACTCCGTCCTGGATTAGGCCCCCTCTAGCACGACCAAATGCCAACCATACCGTCTTTTCTACCTTCGATTAGATACCCATCCTTGATCCGTACTTTCTCTATCGTAGGAGTCGTGCCCTGTTCCGCAACAGTACCCGGACCGCAATCCCAATGTTTCCCATCCACCTTGTCGTAGACCTTCACGACGTCTTCGCCCTCGGCCGCGACGATCTTGCGCGTATCGAACATCATGCTGGTAATGGGGTGGTCATACGCAAAGGCATCGTATATGGAGCCCGTTCTAAGGTCCCAAATCTGAAAAAGCGCCGCGTCAGCCAGTATCGAGTGTAGTGATCACATCATAAGTGCTTACCCTGATACTACGGTCCAAACTTCCTGTAACGAGATGCACATCGTCAAACTGCAGTGCCGTCACTGGTCCCGTATGGCCGACCAGACTCCGATGCACTTGCCCACTCCGCAAGTCCCACAGCCGCACCATGCCATCGGCGGTCCCGCACGCGAGCGCAGTTTCGAAGCACTGCAGCGCTCCGACGAAATCGGCTTGAGCGTCGGGTAAACGGCCCGTCTGCCGCCACAGTCCGTCGTTGGAGTTCAGGGTGGCCGAGGCTTGCGCAGCGGCCCAGAGAACATCTAATGTTTGAATGCAGCGGCCCTTTTCAAGGTCCCATTGACGTAGTGTCTTGTCTGCGGATCCGGAGACGAGCGTGTTGCCTTTGAAGTGCAGCGCGGTGATTTCGGCGACATGGGCTTCGAGAGAGAAAAGGGGGCATTCTTGCATGCTCGTCGGAGGTGGCGGTGGAGGGGCGTCTTCCTCGTTGCTGAAGCCCAAGGCATCGTCGTCGTCCTCCCCGACAGGGACGGTATCGTTATCGGTCTCCAGAGGCGAGTATTCTGCCTTACTGAGGTCCCATAATCGAATGGTCGCGTCCATCGATCCCGTCGCGACGATGTTATCGTCGACTTGCAAACAACGCACGGAGGATAGATGTCCCTCTAGAAAGCCCATACATCTTCCGGCGTTGAGATCCCACACTCGTACTGTATCGTCTAGTGCGGCCGTCACCATGGTTCCAAATGGATAATCAAAATCGATCGCCGTGATCATATCGTTGTGCGCTTGAAACTCCTTGATCTGAGAACCAGGGTGGAGATGCTCATGAAGGATTGGCATGGATATCCTCCGGTTTGGCCGTTTCCGTTTGGGCCTTGACGGCAGTTTCTGGTAGAGAGATTCCGACATGAACTCGTCTTGAGGTGATCCCGGGTCCGTCTCTGCTGCCGGACTCTTCTCCACGGCCGCTGCCTCCTCATCTTCGAGTTCCTGCGCCACCTCGAGCTTATTATCGACGGTGGCGATATCATTCTCCAGTTCCATCTCTTCCTGCTCGAGGTTCGCAAGTCGTTCGAGGACGATCCCGCGCATTGCTTGTAGGTTGGTGACCTTGTTATCGATCTCGCGTATCTCCACACTGCACATATTTTTGCGAACCTCCATCATCTCCAATCGATGGGTCATGCTCCATTTCTCATGCTTGAGCTGTGCAACCCGTGGACGACCAGATTCGTCCGAACTGCCATCCTCCAATAGCTTCCCCTTGTCACGTCGTTTGCCATGCTTCCGATGCGGAGATTTCTCCTCTTCCGGTATCGACGCTTGGAATCCTTGGAAAAGTGAATAGGAATTGTGGTCTTCGGGGATGTGTGAGAGGAGCTCGTCGGACACGTAGGAGAGGGCTCGATGTTGGATTTCGGGGACGGAGAGCTTGGATCGGACGATTTCGCGTGGCGTCGTCTGTGCCAGGTTGAAGATCGACCGCTGGAGCGCCGGCTTTCTCAATTCCCGGTGAAGCTCTCCGAGAGCATGTTGATAATGCTGGCTAACGCCTCCATCTCCTAGAGGGCCGCCGCCGATCAGATGCCCTGCGGTCGCGGTGACTTTGCGGCCAAAGGCTTCGATTTGACGGGTCTACATGGACGTTAGCTCTCCCGTTTCATTGGGTGCCGATGGATTAATCGGTCTCGTACCGGTATCAAAGGGTCGTCATCGGATGGAGTTAATGGCCTGGATGGAGGGGAGCCTCTCCCTCGAGACGGCTCTGCCATCCGAATCGATTCCCTCGAAATGCAATACAGAAAACGAGGTCGGGGTTAAGTCTGTCGCATGCTCATCATTTGGACTACCATGCAAATGCGGATTTGATATGGACAGTTTGAGATGTCGCGTGCTGGTTTGTTTAGGGCAATATGATCATCGACAAGGTGGATGTTGCGCCACAACCAGGTTGGAGCTGTTCGACTTGATTGATGGTTCAGTTAGGACATGGAACAAATTGCTGAGCCACTGGAGATACAGCCGGCTGATGCCGAGATCGGTGCTATGGCACTCAATCAAGTGAACTATTTGATTTAAGTTAATGTATTCAAGTCAGGTCAGGATTTGTCAATTAACCCTTCATCATTCGAAAAAGTCATCTTCCGGTACCGTAGGGAACGAAAGCCCAAATTGGGATATTACTAACCTTTCGTTATTCATAGCGTAGCTGGGGTCCACCACATGGAGTCATCAATCTCACAGCTGTAGCATCCTAGATTCGTTTATTTAAAGCTTGGTTACCGCTCTGGATCTGATAGACACGCGACCGTAATAAATCCAGCCAAAACCTAGTTGGTATCTAAATCTAAAGGACCAAATATACAATGGACGCCGCAATCGACTTTCACGATCCCAATAAGGCGTTGGACCTGGGCAATATCAGATTCCAGTTGATGTACGGACACATAACCCACTTGGCGTATCGCATCTACTCACAGTTAATCTAGCCGACTGGAGGACACTATCATCTTCCATTTAATAGAAAGGGTTCAATTCCCGTTGAACAAAACCATCTATGTCCCCGGCGGCGTGCACATCGCCGCCTCGGACTTAAGTCTCATGGACTGGATGCTCTCCGAGCAAGAGAAGCTCCAATCGCTCGTCCGCCGCTACGAATCGCCCGATGAATATCCCTTCTTCCCCAATGTCTTGCAAAAGCCCATCCTTCATCCTCTGCACTACCCCCAGGTTCTCTACCCGAACGACGTCAACGTCAACGAGAAGCTGAAGCAATCCTACATCGAGTCCATCTTGCCGCCCGCGTGCGTCAAGCTGGGCCGCGAGGATCGTGGGGAAGATCATGAGAATTACGGGTCGGCCGCGACGTGCGATGTGCAGTGTCTGCAGGCGCTGTCGCGGCGGATCCATTTTGGCAAATTCGTCGCGGAGTCGAAGTTTCGCAAGGAGACGGAGCGGTATGTGCAGCTCATCAAGAATGATGATCGGGACGGGATTGCGGAGGCGATTACGGATGCGAAAGTGGAGAAGAAGGTGCTGGAGCGGTTAAGACTCAAGGCGAAAATGTATGGAACGGATCCGGATAACGCGACTGGGGACTTGGGAAAGCTGGATGTCGACGCGGTGGTGTCAATGTACAAGGTGAGTTCATCGCTGGTATGTATATTGACTTCCGTTGATTATGATTAGGACTACGTTATTCCTTTGACCAAGGAGGTTGAAGTGGAGTATCTTATGCAGCGTCTGAAAGGGACGGAGTATGAATAGTGACGATGACATGAGACGGAAGTATAGACAAAGACTACAATATATTCATCTATGCGTAATGCATCTCGCCCCACGCTGTTACTTTGTAGCTCTCTTAGAAACCTTCTCAACCAACCGACGTAAGTCCTCTCCATCCTCCCTGCTAACCTTCTTCTTCTGGCGTTTCGAAGGCTGTCCATCATCAAACGTTTCCGCGGCCCTCTTCTGTCGTCCTTCATCCAACAGCTCCCGCATCCCCTTAGTTCCTTTATACCTCGGATTCGTGGGGTCGATCGCATACTCATGGCTCTCAAACAGCGCGCCGAACCGCGGATCTTTGGCGTCGACCTTAAACGTGTCCTCTTCCACCCCCGCAAACTTCGCCTCGGACTTTTTCTTCGCCTTGCCCTTCTTTCGCGACGCCTTCTCCCGCTTCATGATCTCGTTCATGTCGAAGTGCTGCACTTTTCCGGCCCCCCCGGCCACCCCGCCCTCCTCGGCCATCAGCAGCTCCAGTTCCTTCTTTTCCTTCTCCTTGGCTATCCGCTCCTCCTGTTGCTGCGCATCTTTGATCTCGCGCGCTAATTTCTTAGCTCGCTTCGCTGCCTGCTTTGCCGCCTCCGCCGGATTCTCGAAGAACGGGTCGTCAAATCCTAAATCTTCTTCCACAGCATTATCCTCGGCGCGAGACACCTTTTCGACTTCTTTCTCAGCTTCAGCGCCAGTCTCGACACCGCGATTCTTCTCTTTTCTTCGAGCCTTTCGCTCCCTCTCCTTCCTGATGTACTTCTCCACGGTACTCTCCACCGGCTCGTTTTCAAAAACTCCTTTGTTGCCACTCTCCGAGTCCCCCGAAAACCCGGGAACAAACGTGATCTGCATGCCGCCGGTCGCTTCTTTTTTACCTTTCGGTTTCTTTTCTGAGGCCTGGGGTATATCTCCGGAGAGGCCTAGGGCCGCCCGTAGGGCTGATGCCTTGGAGTTCTTCGACACTTTATCTCGAGGTGCGGTGTCTGACCTCCCAAGGGCAGCCAAATCGGTTTCAGTAGGTTCTTCCTCGCTCTCTGATCCGCCCTCATCGGATGTGCCACTTCCCAGATACGCCAGCAGGTCATTGTCGAGCTCTCCGCCACGCTCGAAGGCACGCCTCATCACGTCTTTCCGGCCCCCATCCTCATTGTCCCATGTAAGTGTCACGCGACTGTGTCGCAGCGCCTGCGTGACGAATTCACGTGGCCGATATCCTTTAGGAATGGAAGTGCACTCGTCCTCGGGTTCGTCGTCATCGAAGGAAGTGTCGTCGGGCACGAATCGGAGGTCGAAGAAGTTGGCGGAGGTGAGGTACTCGCGCCCGTCCATTGCATCGTATATGAACTTCGCCGCTGCAGGCGTCGAGGCAGTGATGACCGCGTAATAATACCGTAGTCGCTGTAGTTGGTAGTTTCGTAGTTTTGCGGGATCGAAATCTCGAGCTCGAGTGTCGTCCGCGGGCGCCTCTTCGTCATCATCGGAGGAATCCTCGTTTTCAGCTCTGGTCTCCTTGGTGGGCCGGCTTTTCGATGCAACTGCATTGCTCTTCTTCCCACCGGGACCTTGGAACAATTCCTTTGCCGGCCCTTCGGTCTCTTCCCGCTCCATCATCTTCTTTCCAAACTGACTCGGGTATATCGAAACGTTGAGGATCTTCCCTTCCGTAGGAGCAAAGCTCAAGGCCACGGCCATCAAATCCGCAGCTTTGATATTGTCCCAATCCAAGTTCACCACCGCAAGTCGTGAGGTGACCTCGCCTGTCGGTATGTCTTCTTGAGGCCCCGCGTCCTCTTCAGCTTCCGACTCCTCCTCGACATCCTCGTCATCCTCATCATCCTCAGACGACGAAAAGCCTCCTTCTCTGGCAGGATCATACTTGCCGGTGACCCGTTTTAGCTCTGCCTGAACATCATCATCCGCATCCAGCTCATCGCTTCCTGATTGGTCGCTCTCGTCCGTTTCGCTGGCGCTGGCGACCTGGTACAGTCTCTCCAATTCTTTCTTCCCTCGACTGCCTTCTATTTTCCTGCCATACCGATCAACGCTGGCCTTTTTAGTGAAGTCTTCGTCCTTGAGTAAGCGGGAGAATCGATCGTCCAAGCGGACTTTGGTGTTCTTCTGAGAGGGCAGTCGGAATCGAGGATCGGTAGAGAGCGACGTGAATCGTGGATCATCTACAACAGAGAAATCAGTATAAGGCCGGGTCATGTTGTTTGAGGAAGACGTACTGGTCGAGGATTTTGGAGGCGATTGGTCGCGCTTCTTGCGCTTTTCAACGCCGTGCTTCGCCATAATTAGCGGAAGGGGTTACAATATGGTATCGATACAATCGATTGCTCAGTTAACGAGGGGCTCAATCTGGCGGATTTGTAGTCACTGCGATTCAGAGCGTAACATGAAATTCCTGAACTGAAGTCTCGCATTTCCTGCGATCTGGAAATTTTAGTGTAACTCTATGGCAGGGGTCTCTTATCAGATCATCAGATAAGTCCACCCTTTGACGACCCTCTCACGCCACTCTCAGTTCTAGCAACAACCTGACCTCCAATGTTGACGACTTGCCTCAACATTGCATTCATTTTTAATCGCTACAATCGACCTGAAGTTTTTATCGTCCCGCTGATATAGGTATAAACTATACAATTATTTGCGATCCGGTTTCGTTCAGCTTCTCACACGGTTAGATTCGTCACGAACCCCCACATTGAAAATGAACAACCATATGGCGATGATCCCGAGAATGAACACTCTTTCACACTCCTGAATTATGCACACGTAAGGTGTTTTCTATGATTTCTGGGGTATATATGATCATTTATCCTCATAAGTATCTCATACTCGAGAGAGGTGGGAGCCTGTATGTATTCGTTAGTCGGCTCTCTGCATACTTCTGGAACACACAGGGCTGAGGCTTTAATCAATTGCATATGGCTCTTCTCTAGTTCTCTAGGATTTTCGGACTGGGAGTATTCTCGGGCAATTCTGGTAACTGTACGATCGCCTACCCGCGCATAGTAGCCTTTGAGAGGCGTTGAATAGTGGGAATACATGGATTGTCAGTCACACCAGTGAAAAGAGCAGATTTGAGGAGATACATTATGTTAAAGAAGTTTGTTGGAGCCGTGATAACGTCCTAAATACTGATGAAGGGGAGGATCTAATTGCAATGGGTGAACAGAGAATACTTCTGTATGAAGTTTTGGTATGGTGGATATGAAACTGGTACTCCTAATCACTCGGCTTTGTCCTCTGCCTTGTATTATGCACTGAATGATAACCCAGGCTCTAAAACACATGTACTGTGCTGAGGGGACCCGTTCTAGGCCTCATCGAATCGATCGGAGCAAGGTGAGGGTGGTATACAACTTGGGTCGGCTGTTTTGTAGATAGTTATACGTGCATTTAAACTAGTATAGGCCGAGAGGATCTAATTAGTTGTGATCGAATTGTCGCATTCCCTTCATAGGACCTGGTCGAGAAACGTCAACCTACCGTTCTTCTACGGCTTGACTGGTCTATCCTTCCAAAGGCACGGCAAGTTTCTGATCAGTTCTGCTGTTTGTATTCGCTTATCGACGACAGGCACATATATATCTTTGTAGATCATCATCAGGGGAAGGAGGACTGTTCATCTACATTTAATATGGAGGCTAATAGACGAATGCTTATCTAGCCCTGAGACAGAGGAGATCATGTGCCCCCAAAGCTTTGGAGCAGGTTGAGAACTCGTCACTATTATAACTTGTGTGGTTTAATTGGCCCATTCTGGGGTACAGTATCGACAGGACCTCCAAGTTTAGATAGGAAAATACCTCCTGTAGACTTGTTAATGGAGTATTCCGCTCCGAACAACATGGAGTTTGGAAATCCGGTTGCGATGACCATCTCATCTCGATTAGCCCTCGCTTTCATCCACTCTCCGATCCAGGTTTCGCTCTCCCCGAACTGGTAGCTCGAGGCGCTGCATATGATCAGCGATGAGCCCATGATACACTGCGGCTGTGAAAAAGGGGAAATATCAACATACGTGGCGATGAAATTCCCACCGCTCTCCCAGAAGTAGTCAAGGATCTCGAAAGAAGTATCCTTGTCTCACTCGCCCATCGAGCCTTTCCTATCACACAGATTAGCTGCGCTCTTCGGCCCCAGCATTGGCTTCTTCCCACTGGCACGTACCAAGCATTGCCGAAGTTCATCGCTCCGAGACACAAAGGGGACACGCGGATCGAGGCATTGGGACTCAGCAGTCGATGATGGCCCAGTGCCGTTTTAGGAGGGGGAGCTGGAGCGAAATATGACATGGTTAGTATAGGATGAGACTCAAATCAACGGGACGGGTGTGAGAAAGCTTTAGTCTCGGATTGGAAATTGAAAATCATAGATAGAGAAACCTGCGGTCCCAGCTTTTTAAATATTACCACTACGGAGTATTTGAGTCCGGTAAGATCAGGCGTCCAGAATTGTGCTTGTCATTTGGCCAGATATCGACGCTCGAAGCAGGCTACCTATTCCGGGGTATGACGTTAAATCAGGCATTGAGAGCGCCCATCTTGGCTTACAAATACGTTGATTATGTTTCAGTGAATCTAATGGATCAATTGCTTGAAGCGTGAGAATTACAGTGCGGCTACGGAGTACGTGAGACGCGATGGTATGTGGTAAGGATCAGGAGACGAAAGGAGGGTACATGTCAATGGACAATAGGGCCCAAATAATGAAGAGGAAATTCCAACGTATTCGATTAGGGTTGTCTCTGAGTGTTGTTGGGGACAAAACTTAACTTAGGTTTCTGGAATTATATCCTGGTCTGGCCGGGGTTAACACTGTTTTGTCTCTGCAGATTTCTGTCCTGATATCGTCAGCATGAACTTCCAGTAAGCACTGCCCGGTAGGTTCCATCACAAGCAGACAAACTAAAAGAATTAGAGAAATACTTCATTTAATTACATCCCACATTAGCCTCTATTCATGTCTATTATGTGGGTACATCTTACGTAAGTTTAGAGTTAATAACATAGGAGTCCTGGAGGAACTTACCGCCTATCCCGGTGGCCCTCCCACCCATCCTGGTGGCCATACTGCCCATTCCTTTTCACCTACCGCCCAGCTTGGTGTCTCGACTGCCTATCGGACTGCCCCTAACCAAGTCAATACCCCTCTTCCCCTATGCATTTCTTCCTCCACCCAACACGAATCCGATGACGTGCAAGGGAACGCGGGTTACTAGTGATATGTGGACCGTTGGCATCAACTCTCAAGGCAACAAGAATAATGTGATGATCCCTTTATTGTTAATACACGTAACCACCGTTATGACTCAAGCCTTTATTTCTACACCTTGAACAATCACCTTTCGACACTTGATAATTCTCTAGTCTCTATTTGAGTAAAGGTCAAGCCAAGCGGAACCCTACCGCTAGCAATACCGAGCATCGTTCATTCCTATTCTCATCTTTCAAGAGCTACAAAAACATCCATCCAAAAATCACGAATCCGATACGACGCTATGGCTTCAACATCAGCAGCTGAGCTTGACCCTCATGGCGTGGGTGAGCCGACCGCTGCCGCGAAAGAACGGAAACGATTCGTCCCTCTCGGTAGGTCACATCTGATGATACGCAAGATCCAGCTGACGACCCCGAAGAGAACAACCCCGAGGTCATGAACCAGCTCATTTACCAACTAGGTGTTTCCAACGCGGTTGCCTTCCACGATGTCTACAGCATCGATGACCCCGAGCTCCTCGCCTTCGTACCGCGGCCGGCACATGCTCTCATGCTCATATTTCCGACCAGCGACACATACGAGAAGTTCAGGGTCGAGGAAGACAGCAAGCGAGATGAATACAAAGGATCCGGCCCCGACGAACCTGTCATCTGGTACAAGCAGACCATCGGCAACGCTTGCGGTTTGATAGCTCTCCTCCACGGCGTTTCAAATGGCAAAGTGCGAGATCTCATTGGTATGATCCACTCGTTGATACTACCCATGGTACCTACCCGCTTACTCTCGTGCCTTAGAACCCGGTTCCAAGCTCTCCCAACTCCTCACCGATGCCATCCCCCTAAAACCCAACGAGCGAGCCGACCTCCTCTACGAATCCCAAGCGCTCGAAAGCGCACACGCCGCCGCGGCTTCCGTGGGGGACTCCGAAGCTCCAGAAGCCGACCTGAAAGTCGATCTCCACTTCGTATGCTTCGTGAAGTCCGAGGACAATCATCTGTGGGAGCTCGATGGTCGGAGGACCGGGCCCTTGGATCGCGGAACCATCGGCCAAAAGGACGATGTGCTCAGCCAGTCGGCCTTGGATCTGGGCGTCCGGAGCTTCCTTAAGAGAGAAGCGGAGGCGGGGGGCGGGGATTTGCGATTCAGTTTGATCGCGTTAGGTCCCAGTTTTGATTAGGGAGCGGTGCTTAGCCTTATGGGTATGCTGCTGACCTGATGCTAACGCACTTGTTGGTCAATTATACCGATCTAGCAGCATATCAACTGGAGATAAGTTGATGATGTTCAGAGGTTGATGAAGCTTCAACTTACAGCCAAATGGGTCGGGACATTCGGAATTCCGTTTGTCTGTCGGATGACAAATCAGATACGTAAGGGACGGATATCCGATGCTATCCTTGGTGCTGAGATGCACCAAAATACCTACCGTGACCTACTCCTTTGTTAGACACTCGACATGTAGCACTTGAAGTCATCGAGGTAGGTCCAGTCTGGGAAGCATAGACTCTGTTCACGGGTCGCGATTCCACATCAAAGCCAACGGTTACAATATTATGATATAATATCACGTCATCTAAGGCTCTATTGTGACATCAAATGAATCTAAACCACATTTTCTGGGACGCCCTTTATTCCTAGGTTTCACTCCTCTTTGAATGTAGATGTTCATTGTGAACTCTCCTGTTCTTGTCGTCTGCTGCGTGACATATCTCTCAGCCGCTATTCTTACTTCGTTAGTCCCCAAATGAAGTGAACCGTGCCGACAATCCTTGAGCAATTTGTCAATCCCTTGCTTGTGTCCGATGATGCGAGACGGAGATCCTATCCACCCTCCCTCTTCCCCTGACTCTGAGTACCTTCGTGTCCGCGAAACAGCCCCTTCGGCGATCAGTAGCCGCAGTGCCGCAACTCACTCCTGCGCACAGTCGGAACGGCAGAAGTCCCTAGGAGAAGCGGAATGGTCTTCCCTGTCTGAAGCGCGATCCTTACCTTGTGACTTCGTTCGCCGCTCTGGGCCATCCCTGCCAGCCACGCGACGTATCTAACGGCTCCTCGACAACCTGGAGTGGAATGATCGAGAAATTGCTGAGGCGGGCGTAACGTAACAGAGGCTGCAGGTACAGGGGGGATCGAATGGAGTAGGTGGCGGAAAGGTCACTGACTGAGTCAGATTGGAGGCGGGAGTGCTGGAGGACACGTCAGTCCGGATAAGATTAAAATAGCGCTTCGAATACTCGATGAGTGCAGCGGGGATATGGTAATAATAGTTAGGCGACTTCTGGGTTGCTGTGTAACCGCATGGAACCGCAAAGAGATTGGCACGAGAAACCTGTCAAGGCGAAGGTTCCCCAAATAGTTGAGCGACTTCTGAGATGCGGTATAACCACAAGGGGATTCGCGCGCGCAACCTGTCAAAGTCAACGTTTTCCGCGGTTGCCCCAATGGCTGCCGCATTGTGTATCAGTTCTGTACCACGTGGATCCTTTGTGCGACCACAAGCCATGCTCGAGCTAGAGAGTTGCCGTGTACGGGTTTTCGGCAACACATTTTCATATTTAGGACATATTAAACACCGTATATTGTACGGATACGATGCCACAGCCGCGAGGTCTCATATCAGGACTGCCACTCAGAGCATGCTCGGCGCCTTTGGTTGCAGATAGGAGACAGGCTCGACATTAACTTCGACGGGAGGAGTAGAATGAGCTGTACCATAGCCTTGCAGAACCGGCAGCAATCGTTTCCTATCAGAGAGACTCAGCTGACGAATTATCAGGCTCCCGACTGAGTCCAGTGTGGTCGGCGAGGGCAGGTCACATCAATGCAAATGCCCACCGATTGAGGCGAGGAATGTGCGATGACCAGATACCGCGTTGTGATGGTATTATCCGAAGAGTCGACCATACCCGCTTCAGACTGTGAGGACTAGAAGTCCACGGGACAACATCCCTTGAGTCCATAGGTTTGAGATATCGTCTGATGAGGGCCGGTAGCCGTGTCCCATTGCTGTCTCTGGTAACAAGATTTAGGCTGTCTTCGGTATGGACTGCATAGATGCATTGCACACAGTGCTGCAAGCTTGTTTCATCATCATAGGAGCCTTATGGCACGGCATAGTGAATATGCCCAAAGCAAAACGTAGAAGGTAGAAAGGGGTAGGTTGTGAACGCGGGAATTCAATGGAGAATTCAATGCGACCTGAGTCACACGAGGGATAGTGGGTGTGGGATGGAGTCTCGGCCGAGTCCAGAAGCCAAACTTGGATGGACGCTGGTTTGTGGGTGGTATTGCAAGACACGGTAAGGTATGCAGGTTGACTGGTAGGAGAACGAATTGTAGGTTAAGAGTGACCTAGAGACCGATGACTGCATCTCGGAATCGAAGAATAAGGATGAAGCCTGTACAAACGGAGGATGCCGTGAATTTGGCCATCTGCATAGGATCGACGTCAGGATATTGACGAGTCCACCAGTCATTAGAGCAGTGCAAGCGCTGGTCGAACAAACGGCAATGCAGCTATGCAAGTAATAACAGCGCCTTGACCTAATTCAGTTACTGATGGCTAGAACGTTTGGGAGAAAGTCAGGAGACTCCCCTCCATCCTTGATGTCTCTGAAAGATCCCACCCTAATAGGATTTGCCGTTTAGTAGGGCGGTGCCTCCCGAGTGTGCTCAACGGTTATAGGGATGGGGGCAGTAGAGATGCGACAGACGGGAGGATAGTGCTATAGGCGATCGTTCAGTCGGCCTTCGGGAAATTTCCACCGTCGATTGGAGGAAATCATTGCAAACCGTGGCCCGTCATTTTCTAGCTGCGTGAATTCTCACTGGTCCTTTGTTCATTTGGCGTCTTTAGGTGCAGTAAACTTTTTCTTCGCGTGTGAGTCGATGGAAGGGATCAGAGAGTGATGAATCCGCCCTGGGCTGCATTAATCGACGGGTCCACTGTGGAGTCGGTCATTCGTTTCCGGATCTGTAATCTGTAATCTGTCTGGTATTATTGGTGCCTGACGGGTGACGATAGTCGATGTGATCGGTACACCTCGGATGGAGACGATGGCAGGATCTAACATCTGCATCAGTATCCTTTAATCCTTCACGGATCTGCCCGCTTCAATCGATCATGGCACTACAATCAAGCCTGCTCGGAGGACCGATGCGGGCGATGATTACCCCAGAGTGGTGCGGCGGGTGAAGACTTGCAGATGGCCATACACCATCACCGATACGATGCTGGTCCGCTGGAAAAGAGTGTGGCGCACAGACACAAGGCGCAAAATACAGGGGAGTTATGAATAGTGGGGGAAGTCGAGCAGGCTGTGCCGAAAGAGATTTTTCCGTGTAGTACAAAGCCATGTTCAGATCTTTAGGAGCCGGTGGGTTGTGGAAGCGAGGGAGCAGCCTATGATGGCACCCAATGCGTAGTAGATCTTAGATGGCAAGTCGGGATTGTGATCAGACAGCAGGGTGGCTTGTTACGGGTCGATGTCTGGCAGGTACGAACATTGCATCTCGACTCTCGTGAGAAAGGTATGATGTGACCGATGTGCAACCAGGTGTTCCTGCAGCTGTGGGAGAAAAGACGTTGAAGAAAATACTCTATCATACCCTTTTGAGCGACATAGCGCTTAACGGTCCAGTGGGGACGCGGAATGTAGGGCAAACCAACAGCACATCTAACATGCAAACCGTCGATTTCTCGGCTCGGATGAAGTGGTGTGTCTGCTCGATGATGCCTCCAATATCAAATTTTCCAACATGGGTTGACACACGGAATCGAACGACATGTCGCGTTTGGACTTGCATGCTATCCATACGACGACCAACCACTGGAGACTGTCCGGTTTGCCGCAGGCATCTAAAGTCAGAGGATCCTAGTCGATATACTAGGAACAGATGTGCTCAAGCAATAAATCATTTAGGAGAGGTTATACGGAGTAGACATCTTGTTATGGATTGGGGTAAGCCGCGGCTAGACAGTGACCGGAAGAAGCGGGGCGGAGGAAGCTGATGCTACGGCAACCACAACAAGGACGACCGGTATATTGACATAAAATAATTACCAATATGACATATTTGTCATATTGAGGGCGAATAACGACTTCTAGGACCGATTCAATACTTCGAGAAGCAATCTCAATTGATAACTTGAGATGACACGGCAGAGGGTGTGAGGACTGAGAAATAAGGAGTTTCAGGAAGTGAGGCGGCAGTCGGCGACATGGAGCGAATGGGGGTCGGAGTATCCGTATTCCCGTGGGTATTCCTTATCAAATCTTCACCACTCTTCTGCTGCTTAGCTGCTGCTGGCCAAATAAGCGCCCGCCGCGGGTTGGGCTGAACCCTTGATCCTTGCGTCGGACCCAGATTGTCGGGCCGCACCATTAGTTTCCCGAATGCCCCGGTTCGGTCAGAACGTTCAGTCAGAGTTTAGCCCGTTCAGACTCGACTGTTCACTGCCCAGGTAGTCCGTCGACACTGGGAAGTCCGCAAGGAGAGCCTAGCTACGCAACGACAATCCGCACAGATTGCGGATTGTGACAGGAACGTAATGGCCAAGGATGGATGGCGTGCGGGCAGCTTGACCGAGCCATCGCCCATCATGGAACATCAAATTGTATTTTCCTCCCAGCTTCGTGCCGTCCAGCAGGGCTACCCCTCGCCAAAACCTTCCTCCTCTTCATGCCTGTCTGATGCCCATACGGCAATAGTATGGTCGTGTGGATCGCTGCCTCCAGATTCGGCCAAGCAAGATTAACTTCTGCCCAACCTGGGATTCCGATCCTGCCATCTGACTGCAACACCCCTCTGGTGATCTGGTGCCCCCTTTGCGCAGCACGTACCTGGTCTCGCTGCCTGGATAGAGCAGAGTCACACAATAGTCACAAATCCCAGACCAACTTTTATATGATAGCTCGTATGTTTTCATCTACGCTTCCAGAAAGGATTACGAACGTGGAAATGAGCATTATAGTCTCCAATCGCAAAGTAACAGAAAAACTCAATTAACCCCATGCCAGCCAAAAGGAATGCATGTGAGCAAGGTCGCCCTTCATAGTTCGTGGTCTTCGCAACCCAGTCTATCAGATATGATGAATTACGCTTCCAATAGGAAATAAGGTAAACTGAAATGTTGTGTGTGTGGAGCAGAACGCCTTCCCCACCAGACCCCCCTAACAAATAAATTACCAGCCGTTCCAATAGCTCTCGAGTAATACATGAAAGGCTGTGCAAATGCAGATGATGAAACAAATAACGGACCGGTCGGTTTCAAAGGCGCATTTTGATAGCGATAGCCGAGAAATCGTCCGTAGCGGCCTCCGACTCGGGTTCAACTTTGATGCACATCCTTTTTCATGTGTATCGGCTCGTGATTCGTTACCGACAAAAATCTAAATGTTGGTGATTGTAAATGCTTCCATTCCGGATTGGATAATGGTTAGAATTTGCATTTCGAAATTGCTGTCGTTCGCTTAGAACATTGGCGTTGGTGGTAGAGGGCTTGCGCTGATGCTCTGCTGCCGTTCAAGATCGTTGAGTGTCTTGCAGCCCCCGTTCTCGACATGCCTGGCATGTAGTTAGCAGTGTTGTTTAGGAGAGACTCTGATGTACATGCCTCCTCAATGTGTCTTTCCTCGCAAAACCCGTAAGGCAAGCAGAACACTTATGCTCGAGAGATTTGATGTGGACCTGGAAATAAGTGAGCATACGCATGCATCAATAAAAATAGACAATGCTCACGTTCGTCCTGTGTCGCTCAAGATCCGCTTTCCTCTTGAATGCTCGATCGCACGCATTGCAAGGAAACGGCCGGAGCCCGACAGTGTCTTTGTTATGCCTGGTATTGCAGTGAGAAGTAAAGTTGTGCTTCCGCTTGAAGAATTTCCCGCATTGATCGCATGAAAACTTCGACTCCGCCTGGGTGGTGTGTCTTCTCTTTTTTCGAGTCCGCGCAACGGCGTGGAGTGCTTCCGCCTTGATTCGTTCCGCAGAATACGAGTCACTCCACCGACGATTCTGCCAGTAGAACGGATCGGTTGCGCAGTCTGAATGCGGGCGCATCTCCTGCAACGCGACAGGACTGACGTACGAAAATACATGCGCCGAATGTGGCGCGGAGTGAGGAATGAACGGCGGGTTGACCTTTGAAGGGACAAGGTTCCGTCCTTGAGGAGTAGAGGGAAACTCCGGAGTCGTTAGCTGCCAGTTCTCGACGTTTTCAATCTTCACGGGGTTAGGGAGCGGCGATCCTCGAGAGCAAGTGAGGATGCTGTCCGTACTGGAGTAGGTGGAGGAGATGGAGGATCGATGCGACCTGTTCGTTCGATAGTTGGAACATGGTGTGAACACCCCAGCCTGTAGCTGACTGCAGTCAACGACTGGTGTGGCCTCCCATGTCGACGGGGGACCTGAAACCTGGAGGTAGAAGTCGAGGCGCTGCTGATCGTTCAGTGGGCTCGATAGATCGGTCGCGTTCCAAGGGTTTGCTGATATCGGTGTTGGAGGGTGGACAGTAGGGACCAGGGCATCGTGGGTGTCGATGAAGAGACCGAGACCATGAGGGGCCTGAGGGAATGGTTCGACGATGCCCACACAAGGGGACGGTTGATAATGTGGCTCGGCATATGAAGTACACGCAAGCTGGTCCTGAAACGTGCCGTTGTGGGTGCTCACTGGCGTCAGTGATGCGTCCATTGGGGAGTGCTCGATGTTGGTCGGGTAGTGACGCTTGTTGTCGAATTGGAGGTGAGCCATGGTGGAAAGACGTTCAGAAGCAGCCATACGGGCTGTTCGGGGCAAAGATCATACACGAGGAACGAGCAGAACAAAACAAGGTGATGAAGAGAAACAATTCCAACGATCCAAAGTATATGTATATACTCTAGGCGATAAACGTATTCCTTCTCTTCAGAGCACGTAAACGCGCTGAAAGAGGCACGAGGACAGAAAATAGAATGAGGCAGTGGTGATAATTGTAGTCTGATGCCGCAACGACAAGCTCGAGGCAGATTTCCAAATATTCAAAATAACCGCGCTGACGATGAGAATATAGAGCGCGGTTGGGCGTTTATTTGTACAACAACTTTGATAGAACAGGATTGAGTGAGAGAAGGGACCTTGAATGAGAGGAGGCCTGTGTTCGACTAAGCCAAGCCTCGACCCAACCTACCGGTACATCATTCAAGGCCTTGCTGGGGATGCGAGAAGGCTCCAATCAGATAATCTCTGGATTTGCATGGTAACTGGTCTGTTCTGTTGGCCTTTGCGGAACTTTACTGTTCAGTGGTCGTCGGTGTCTTTTGACCGATGATTGTACCTGTTCACCACCCCATTTGCAATCCCCACATATCACTCAACAAGGGAGGCAACACTCCCTCACCACCATAATCTCTTTACCTTTTGCTGCCCGAAATTAATTTGTTCCACCCATGACTTGATGCGGTGATGGTTCAACTCGGAAAATCCGCTTTTGGCATTATTCGTCGTCCTGCAAATTCCCTCCCTGCCGTTCTGTCACAATCGCCATAAGTTGCTCAACCTGAGTGCTGAGCTTCAGAACCAATGATTTCAGATCCACGTCTTGCGGCTCGTCTGCATTGTCGGCACCACTATGGGACCCGTAGTCGGCGGTCGACGCCCTACCGTTCTCGCCTCGCCCATCTGAAGCCGTTGGTTGCATTGAAGCCACCAATGCCCGCGGCGTACCGGCGGAGATCTTCCAAGTTTGGCGCTTCAGAGGTTGAATCAAGCCGGGGCCGGCAATATTAGACGACATCCAGCTCGTCCTATCTCTCTTGGACCAACCCAGTCCCTCGGTCAAAGACTCATACGCCCAAATGGCCGCGACGTATGGGGTATGGGTAACTTTGAGAATGGCAATTCGTGTCCGCCGAAGCTGATCGGACGGGAGGAACAGTCGGAGAGGTCTCGAGACCAATGAGATGAGGTTCTGTTTTCGAATCTTAGCATTGAGATGCATATCCATATGCTCCGCCTCAAGAAATGCGGATTTCCAAGTCTATCCGGATGCGTATACTAGGATAGCATGACTTCGAAAACGGAGCGGGGAAACAAACGCCAACGTTTCACGATCTCATTGGCAATGTCATCACAGAACTGTCAAATTCAAGATTGTGGCACACGCGATCCCAAGCGCCGCCTAACAGTTCGAGGCGGTGCTGCAGGTGACGAGGACGCAGGCGCTTAATCGATGGCCAGGAAGTGTTGAAAATTGGAACGTCACTTACCCAAGGCGGCAAATAATACGTCAGTCGGTTTGAGGTCGACGCTTCCAGCACATAGACGGAATATCTGGATTTTTAGTCAATATGGCGGTGCAGCGAAGAAAGAAACAAGTATGCCTTGTCTCGCTCACATAAATAAATATTCTTCTTTGGCATGGTCGAGCACCTAAGTTCACGAAATGCACGCTGTTAGCCAATCATTTCATAGCAAGCAGGGGTTTTGTGGCCAGTGAGTCTTGGCACAAGCCATAATCATGATCATGATGGCTGTGACGAGGAAGTTCGAGGGACAATGGACACCGCACCTTTGTCAAGGAGTTGCTCAAGAGCGAAATCAAACTAGTAATCAGTAGAATGTTCGTGAGGCAAATGAAAATCAACTAAATCCGGTCAGAAGATGGCTGTGTACAGATCGAGAGATTAGCAAACCATGACAGGGGGCCCAAGGATTGGACTTCTGTAGAAACCATTAGAATGTTCTTTAGTTGTATCTCAGAGGCAATCAACTTACATTTGTGCTGCAACATCCTATATGCTCATGTTAGTTGTGACCGGTCAACCAGGTCTTCACGATCTTTCCACTTACGAATCCAAGATACGATGAGCTTGGTTGGATTAGCGGCGTCAGCACCCTGTTGTTGATTGCGGCTTACCCGAAGAAGACCTTGATCAGAATCCATGACATCTCACTCAACGTAAAGTTGTCCCTCGCCAAAAGGGTGAATGTTGTTAAGAAGCCTAGAGTGCGGTCAGAATGCAGTGCTCGAGGGCTTTCACCGGAGATTTAGTGGGCCAGACCGATATATAGAATGGTAACAATACTAAGGAACTTAGCAAAGTCCTTGGTCTGGTTATGAATTAGCGGAGTAGTTGACCGCTTTTATGGTTTAGTTAACGGACCATTTCCTTCAAACAGGGCATCTAATTCCATGTGAGTACCAGTTCCAAGATCCACTATCGTGATGCTTACCAATGTTCCAAAGTAGGGGTTGAGACTAAGGACAGAGCAGGTCCTAGACCACACATCGAGATAAGTATTTTGCTCTTGGAGCCACCGACATCGAAATCATACCTTGGAACGAGGAAGAGCGCTTCTAACGCGAGAATATCGAAAGATGTGTCAATGATTATATCAGACTCTCTGGCGATGCCAATGGCTCCTATGCTTATGTTAGTGGGTGAGCATTTAGCGGTCACTCGTACGGTCCTAACTCACTGGAAATTAGGAAGCTGAAGCCCACGAGCGCAATGCATAAGTCCCACAGAGACCAGAAATCCGTGGCATAAAAGGCTTGCCCTGCATCTCGATACTCACCAACTGCCATTGATTAGAGGGCACCGACCGAAGAGATGAGGATGGACATACATTCATCGTATGCAAACCCAGCAATGAAAACATACAAGAGGATCTCAGCAACGGTGATTTGGTCATAATCGCGTTGGACAAGGACAACATAATAAAGGAAAAGGAACGTGACGAAGAACAGGACCTCAAATGTTTTGAGGTACCGAGGGACTCTGAGCCGGCAGTACGCATCTGCACGTCTTGCACATTGATGATTGTCAGTGCTAACATTAAATAAATTGGGCAGAAGTTGTGCTCACTTTGGGTTGTATAATTTCGCTCGCTTCACTGAGTCAACAGATAACGTTTCCCAGAAGATAATATCGCCTCTCCAGATACGTTCGATCATCTGCTGGACAATCTTCTGGCTCAAGAATTTCTTGGCTTCAGATACAGCCGCAACTTCCAAGGCGTTCAGGTTCACGCAAGACGAGACGAGATCATATACGTGGTTTGAGTCTGCATCGGCATCATGCAAGGAGTCCTGCACCTGTCCGAAGTAGGACGCCGTCCGAGATTGAGCTTGACGCACTGGAAGAGTAGAGGACGAGGCGAGAAGGGGATCGAGCTCGCTCGTATGTCTTGATAAACCGTTCGGTATTCCACTCTCTTCGTCTCCTAGCTCAGCGGGAACGGGATCATGAGGGGTATACTCTGATAGGAGATAGTCCAGAGCTTCCTGTCGCGATAGGCCGAGGACAAATCTCCAGGCGACCAGCTCACAAGCAAACCCTCGTGCATCGTTGATTCCCCGATCATCATCAGGTTCCAATGCAGCGAAGTGGCCTTTTAATTGTCTATACAAATGTAAGTAAGTACGTTGATTTGATGAGCGCATTTCAGTCAACTCACAAAAGAGCTAGCACTATCCACCGATGGTGGACCCGATCGCCAAGATACTCGATGAGAGGAGCAAGCGACTGTGAATGTTGAGGGCGCCTTAGTTCCTCAAATGTGTATGGGCTCTTGATAGCTCCAACGATATAGCTAGATCACCAGATCAGCCACATAAGTCAATGCATTGTCTGTTAGGACTGTCTTACATCGAGAGCTTTGATATGACGTCGGACAATGGCTCCGCATCGTCAATTATCGGTATCGAGGGATCAGCCTCCAACCACGCCCCATACGTGACGGAAGCTTCGTCTTGATTCATTATATTCGATTACCCGTCATTCGAATAGAACGGGAAGGAACTCTCGAGAATCGGCATCATTGGGAGGTTGGGCAAACAACCCAAGACACGGAAAGAAATCCAGGAGAGCTCAAGTGGGGACCTGACGTGGAATTAAGCGCTGGAGGACCCACTTCGGACCCGCGTTCATTTCCAGTCATGTGAAACCTGGGGTGCCGTTAGCGCGCGGGTATCGCATGGGTCGGGTGTGGTGGCGCTTCCCGCGGCTCGAGCAGTTCCTGCAGTTAGCACCTGCATCAGAACCGCTCTGTCGGGTCCACTGGTTTATTATGGCCTATGGGGCTAGGGTTGAAATCAGGACCCCACCCGTGCCACTTCGGACTCCGACGACACCGCAATCTGATCAAAACCAGGGAAGGCCATTGTCTGTAGAAGCTGGAAAACGCAAATAGCGGATTTTTTTTGCTGCTACATTGGACAGTATAATGGTGCCTGGCTATTGCTTAGATTAGTGTTGGTCGCACTCATAATTCCTGCCAAACACTCAGGGAGCGCCTTAGTGCCCTATGGACAAAAGGCAATATTCTACCATTTCGTATCACCGCAGATTCGATTACATTGCCTCGGATTTATATATCACAGTCTAATCATTTGAGAGCGCTACATATTCTCTATTATTTTTCCGCTGTATTCTTTAATCGAGTTGCAAGGAAGCCTTCCATCGCTTCTCTAGACTGCCATTTCGACTAAGGTCCCGGGCGGTAGAAAATATTTAAGAGTTGACCTGGAATATATTGCTCACTCAGATGCAAGACGTGTCGCAAGCTTCTGCGTTGGCCGGTGGAGAGTCCAATCAGCGTCACTAACGAGGACACTCTACGAAGCAGATCGAAGATGACTGGAACGTGGTAGTCAGATCCGTTTCGCATCAGACCAAAGTAGTTGGAGGGTGAAGATGGTATGAACAGAGAAAAGCAAGAGAGACATTGGGTAGCGTGTTTTGACGGGAAATGAAACTAATATTGTAGGACTTAGATTCGCACTCTCTTGACTGATCGAGCCGAAGAGCAACAAACTAGTGTTTTGTGCTCTTGACACATCTCTATCGTTAATTAACAGGTTCATTTCTTCTAGCACGACTAGCTGAAATGGTTATTATCATTCTAGCATAATCAATTGAGTTTCCAAGTTGAGAAGGACAGCCCAATCACTAGTTGAGCACTGGATCTGATCACATGCCTCAAATTCGAAGCAGACAGAGATAGTGTAGTTGTGTTATGGCCTCGACGAGGGAGGGGTGCGAAGGGAGAGGCCAACTGAGACAGTGGTGCTATTCACCTATTCATCTATTCACGACAAAAATTACGCTTACCACCGCGCACTTCCTGCTCTTCTACCTCTATCCGAAGCCTACATTAATTACTAATTCTTTGACTGTCAACTATCCAAATCCAAAATGGCTGCTAATCCTCATAAGCAGTGGAAGCGCCTTGTGGCTTACCAAAAGCGCTATGGCCTCCTTGGGAACGGCGCCGAAGAGTATTCTATTGTCATTAGCTCTCCTGCATCCTCGCCACGCAGCTCTTCATTCACATCACATCTAGACGACCCGGCCACCCCGACTGCAATCACAACGAAGGAAAATACGGATATGAGTTCTTTAATAGATTGGCCCACACGATGAGAAGAATCGACCAAGGTTATACCAGTGCCTGTGAAGAAAGCTGACATCGGACCTCCACTCTCCGGCATGAACAAGTCGAAGAAGAAACCAGTGTCAGGGACGGCACCTTTTGTTATTGTTCCATCAACCCCGGAAAACATCCTGTGGAATATCATAAAATCCGGAGGACCTAAAAGGAGCATTATCAACGTGCCAACAATTCCCGAAGCAAACCAGAGCACTAGGAGCGCGTGAGGCCTGAAAGAGAGCGTTGTCGTTGGGGCATCATCAATCTTCATAAGCTTAAACAGCAAGATGGGACCGAACAATGGTAATAAGGTGGTCCCGTCAATCGTCAGCAGAGACGCGAATACCAAAGTAGCAGTCTCTAAGAGTCGTCCTTTCTTTATTACATTAACTTATAAGGCAACCTCTACCAAAGAACAGCTAGAAATACAAGGCAAGTCAGAAGGACACCTTAAAACAGAAGGAAAATCGAACCCGATCCGATTGAGGACAGTGAGGAGAAACTGGCTGTTTGGGGGAGGAAAGTTGAAACGGGTCCTATTAAGAGGGCGAAAATTGAACTCGACCCTATTGAGGATAGTGAAGGGGAACCAGCCTATAAGAAAATGAGACTCGAATCCAACCCGATCGACGATGATAGTCGACGTGGTCAGATTCATGCCACCAAAGATGGGAATCTCTTTGATGAATCGTCGCACCGGAATCCATCCGAAGCTCTTAAATAGACGGCCTCGGAAGAAGAGGTAGCAGCGAGGTAACCGGACTCGTTCCGAATGGTGGCCTGAGCCATATTGAATTCTCGACAAAAGAAATATCGTTTTTGCTAATGGAATGTAATGGCCTTGTTCTTTGTTTAAAAGGGTAATGGTGCGATGATTGAGGAGCTGAATTGCCTTGGGGTTGCATAGACCGGGGCCATGGCGGAATAGGGGTTCTTGTTCTTGTTAACGACCAATCGTGTGGAAGCCATAGAATATTTTAAAGGTCACAACTCTTAACTGAAAAAATTAATGGAGGAATTGAAGTGGTGGGGTAGACTGTCCCTGAAATTTTCTATGATGAACAGGTCAATTGCAGAGCGTCACACCAATGCCGTATCATATTCGGCTACACTCTCAGTGAATCCAACCATAGATCAAACCAGTAACCCTGATCGTGCTCTATCCATATCTAGAATGGAATATCGTCGGCTCCAATTTACCGAGCCCATTAGGATGAGTGAGAAATATCGCAATGTTAAGTCATGAAAGTTGCATGTCCTTAAGACTAATCCAATTGATGAGACTCAAGAGGCCCCAGTCTCGAAGAGCGGGGGAGGGCAAAACGACCCAATTGAAGATTTGGATGAAAATCCTGGCCTCTCGGAGGAAGAAAAGGATAATATGAGCTAATTTAAGAGCTTAAAGAAGTGCTCTCCATGATGTTAAAGAAGGAGACACTTGCGCAAGCAATGCACTAACAGGAGACGGCGGAATTCGCTAGTCTCCGCAGCACAAGACGGTCTGATCGCCACTGAATATCTGTCCTCCGTTTCGATTGAAATTTTGAGACCAAGCCTTCATTTCGCCTCCAAATGCAACGAAGTGTGGCACTGGGGTGGATTTGCTTGAGTCCGCATGGGCTGGTGTGAAGATGGAATGGTATGACTGTTGGAAAGGACAGGTGTCATCAGGCAGATGGTAGAATCCTGAAGTTTCATCTCCACAGAGAAGGACAAACATTTGTACAAAGGAGCCAACGTCCTCAAGAAGTAGTTAAGAAGCATCCAAGCAATCCTTTGCAGCTCACCAATAACTTGTGCCCGCTCGGATAGGCTGCTTGGAAGATAGGGGGTATGGCGCTTCAGTCGTTAGAGTTCAAACCACGAAGGCGGACCAGTCGTGTCGGGCGTTTTTATACCGCATCTGACGCTTATCAGTATAGAGTAGTTTCAGGGTCCGTCTGCGGCCACTGAATATGATAGTTTGAGGCTGACTTCAACCCTCCAGCCTAGCATAGGACCGGAGCCGAGCATTATATGCTAAACCTCCTGACAAAGCGCAAAGGACTTGGAATTAATATAAGACAATGGATGGGCTGCAGTGATAGAGAACCGACTATAGGTTTTCCCACGGAAACTAGGTGCCGCATACGACGAGCGACTGGCGGCGGTATCGGGTCTGTCCAGAATCTCTGCAATCCTTCAGTCGATGAGGGTGAGGGAGTCTCGGTGATCTGCGCTGCGCAAGACGGGGTCAATAGAAGGACATTCACTGAGAAAAACGACACGTGAAGTGAGAGATTGGGTCACTGGTGTTGGTTACTTACTTACCGTGACCAGGAAGCGTAGAGTTTGCAGAAGGTGATGGATTCGGGGCATCAACATTCAAAGTTGAAGGAGGTAGCAAGGCTCTGGTTTCCAAATGCAAATTCCCCATTTTTATACCCCTAACAGTGAAAGTTCCCTTTGCCATGGCCAATGGACCCCGCGGCGAACTCGAATGACCTGTTACGTACCTTTTGTTAGCAATACGGCCAGGCCATGCCTAACAACATTCATTCAGCGTCGATCCACTCGAGCACCATGAAAGTGATGAAACCCTTCTCAGGAGGTGGATTCCAAACCAAGCCACTGAAGTTCAGCTCCCAGTCAAACTCAGGCGACCCAGTCTCTTGGAAGAGGTCAAGACACAGGTCTTACAAAGTATGTGGACGATGATAATTTCCCAACCATGAGTCCACGAGAAAAAGTAAGTTCAACAGCGATACATCATCCAATCAAGGAGGACAATTTCTTTTCTCAATAATGAAAAGGAGGAAGGTAGACACTCAGCCTAGCGTGGGTGGCTGGTGAGGGCTGATGCTTAGTACCAGCTTCGAGTGTCGCAAAATATGGGGTGCCAAAAGGGGTACTATTACCCCTTAAAGCGATTTCATCTATTTTTGTCTAGCATTGAGTTTGGTGCTGCCCAACCCATGAGGCCGTTCTGCATGTACAGGGCCAAATTTGATCATTGTGAAGTGTGAGCCAGCGAATAGGAACAATTGCAAGGACTATAGACTATGGGACTTCGACGAAATGAAAGGAAGACCTTCTAGCGGTAAGGAGTTGGAAAGGACTTTTGACTTGCGAAACAGCCGCTGTGACATGGACGCAAGACTGAAGGTATGGAGAGAGGAATCGAGAGCATGATGGATCATGGATGCAACCAGAGCCCTAAATGAATGTCTGACTCAAGATTGAAGTGCAGGCCCAAGAATTTGCTGGGAATATGAACAGTGCCCAGGCGGATCGAGATTTGCTGGTTTGGATAACTGTTGGGTAGGTATTTAAGGTTAGTGCCGCCATCATCAAGCCTGCGCCGGTGTCAGCACTAAGGTCGAGTTAATCCTCTGTCCAGACTCCAGACTCCGGGGCTCCCGGCCTGCACCAAGAGTGAGGCTGAGTCGGACCAGTCAGCATTCTGGACTTTCTTTGTCCAAATCGAATTAAGCTCTCGTTACTAAGACATGACGTGGAGACCGCCTGGGAAGCTTGGAACGCTTGAATCGGGCGATCAATGCTTAGATCACGGAATAACCGAGTTCACAGCCCTGAAGGGCTGAACTGAGTATCTGGCAGCGCCACAGAGGACCTAACATTATCATTGTGGGCCAGGTGAGGGTGAGAATAAGAAAGACTAAAGGAAAAGAAATTACGGGCGGGTTAGGACGGTCTATCGGAATTTAGAATGACGGAATTGAAACAACTAGATACATTTGTGGTGATTGCTGGTGGATGCTTGCCTGCGTACGTCCGTATGGTATGGATACGTACTACCATTCAATTAGTGAGTGGAGTGACTGCGCTAAAAGATATTTAGAGCACCATGATCGTCTTGTAGCAGAGTCAAGAACAAACAGAGCCATATCGCAAGAATCGCGCAATGGTGCGTACTATGACCCAATCCGTTACCGCCGGCCTTAATAAATTCCCCCCTGGGGTGATTGTTGCGACCAAAAATAAGATTAAAGAAGTGTTGATGCATCTACACGCGTCGATCCATAAAGAGTTCCAGTGGTGAGAGCTGATCAGTGTCGTGTCAGGGTCGTAGTGAATGATGATACGGTACGATATGAGGTAGGCGACGATCTACGGCCGAAAGAATGTATGCTTGGTATGCTAGATGCCGACTTGCCGGGACCACGCAATGGGCACGTTTGAATGCCCGCCTCCTCAAGCCAATCACAAAGATCGATTGTGGAATAATCAATGCAATACCCTGCAGTATTGAACGGAAACGGTGCAGGCAATGGATTCATGCCAGGCATTAGAATGGGTGCCTTGTCCGACAGGTATTACACAGGACTGAGAAGCATACGACGCGCCAGTGCCATGCTCGCATATTTCAAAAGGGGTAACTTCAGCGAGCTGAGTGAATTTTACAGCCACAGAGGAAGAGAATCTTCTCCACCTGTACGTACGAACTTGACGCTTGGATCGTCGTGACTATATATGATGGTCCAGCCCTCCTGTCACGAGAAAAGGTCGAGAAGACCATCCTGATATCCGCAAGCCTCCACAGGTTCCTACTATTGAACAGACTTCGAGTTCATCACGAGACTGACCCCCCAGCAATCCGACAACCTTGCCCGGTAAGGACGAGATGGCGATGCCAGCAAATCAGGTATGCCCACCCAAGTGCGCAATGCGGACCTCAACAGTCTAACTTATCGAATTTGCAGACCCAAGCAGGGCCGCCCTATCTTCCTCAGGTTTGGTCCTTAGGGGGAGTGGCCAAGGACACCCCCGATCTCGCCGCCTCAGGCGCATTCCTAGGCCTGTTCATCTTGGGCGCCGCGGCGCACATGCTCATCCACCGGGCAAACAAGAAAAAAGGCAAAAGATTTGGCATCTCCCACTTCATCTTCGGTACGCAAACCGCCGTGCCACCACCACCATGACTCTGGCTCCTAACCGTCTCCATAGGCTTCTGCTGCGCCCGCATTTCGACCCTCGTCCTCCGCATCCTGGTCGTCAAAAACCCGACCAGCGTCGGCACAGCCATCGCTGCGCAGGTCCTCATCCTCTCCGGCGTGCTGCTGCTCTTCATCGTCAACCTCATCTTCGCCCGCCGCATCATCCGCGCCCAGCACCCGCGCCTCGGCTGGCACCGCACCGTCTCCGCCGGCTTCATTGCCCTCTTCGTGCTCATCGGCGCCACACTCGCCGCCACCGTCGCCGTGACCGTGTTGATGTTCTACACGCTGAACCCGGACACGCGGCGCGCCGCGCGCGGCGTCCAGCTGTACGCGGCGACGTTCCTGGCGGTTGTGGCGACGTTGCCGATGCTGATGATGCTGCTCGGCGTGGTGCTGCCGCGGAGAACGCGCGTGGACAAGTTTGGCGAGGGTAGATTTCGGACGAAGGTCTTGGTGGTGCTGTCGGCGAGCATGCTGCTCTCTTTCGGCGCGTGGTACCGTGCGTTGACTTCGTACATCGACCCGGTCCCACGGAGCGAGCCGTTACCCGGGTACTTCGGCAAAGCGCCATTCTACATCGTTATCTTCGGCGTGGAGATTGTGGTGGTGTGGCTCTATTTCTTCCTTCGGATCGATAAACGATTCAGAACTCCAGATGGCGCAAAAGGACCGGGGTCGTACGCGGCGGGCCAAGGACTTACTCCCCCAAAACCAGGGTCGGACATTATTTATACGGAACTCGGGTCCGTCGAGGATCAGTACCACCGTCGAGGAGCGTTTTAGAGTTGGGACGACATTGAGAGCGTCTGCGTCCCATAGATCTGTCGAGCCTGGGCGTTGCGGAGGGAATTCCTTCATGGACTTAATATTATGGCCTCCCCGACCAGGGATAGCGTAGAAATAGTTTGTGGGAGTCTGTTTGACACAATTAGATGCATACCTACCAAAACAACGAGACGAACGAGCTCACCACTCTCTCCAATTCTTGCGATTCTTAACCGTGTTTCTTTACGACTTTGATCCCGCTGTCGCTCGGATTCCACATATCCCCCTCCTCTTTCCTCTCCTGCGATCCGCCTCGACCCCGCAAATCCGCCGCATTCCGCACCTCGCCACCTTCCTCTTCTTCCGCCGGCAACCCCGCCTCCTCCCTCCACCCCTTCCGCTCTATCTCATCGAACTCCGCCCGCCGCGTCACCCAGCGCTCTTGCACGTCCCGCGCATCCATCATCGTCGCGCCCTCCCGCATCGCCGTCTGCCAGACGGCTGCCTCGTTTGATGCCTCCGCATCGCCGGGCCGGCCGGTGAAGATATAGCCGCCGGCGGTGTCGATCGCACGGAGCAGGGTCATCATCGACTGCTTGTCTTCCACGGCGAGGGTGTGGAAAGAGAGGAGGCCGAAGTCGGTGACTAGCTCTGCGAGGGCGAGGCCGAGGCGGGCGAGCTTTGATTGGGGCTTGGTGGTGTCGGGGTGGCCGGTGTCGGAGGGTAGGGAGGTGGGTTGGCGGGGGAAAAGGCGCTGTTCGTCCTCCATGTATGGGAGGAGGTAGGTGAGGTCGTGGACTTCGGTGTAGAACTCCAGACCGAAGGGAAGAGGCGGGTAGCTCGCGAGATTGTCGATTTTGGTGAAGACGTTCAGGTGGGGAAGCTCCATTTGCAGCATGCCGCGGAGGGCAACTAGGAGTGCGGAGATGTAGAGTGATGGTTGTGTTAGGACATGACTGTCGAGGAGGTGTAGAACTACTAGCTGTTGCAATGGTTAGTCCTGTTCTACCTGGGGAGAAAGGATATGGGAGGGAGAGCGGACTCTGTACCCTATCTTCTGCAGGTGCACGAAGATGTTCTTCAAGGACGCGTGATGGGTGAAGAGCTCGACTTGTCCAGGGCAATCAAATATGACATACTGATCTAAAGCGAAAGTTAGACCGTAGTAGCTAGATATCATCGGGGACAAAATACCCTCTCCGAGGCCTTTAAGTCCCTCGTCGAGCCATGACATGTTATGTTCTAGCTCTTCCAGGGCATATAAAATCGCTCCATTCGGCCCCAGCTCCTCGTCCTTCATGATCTCATCAAGGGTGACGAGATCCCGAATATCCAGCGCCGCTTCATAAGAGGTCCGATCATTGGCGGGATCGAGATTGACAATGGAACAATTGCGCCCGATTGCGCCCATGAATTGCTGCATCCCATCGCAATATGTCGACTTTCCGGAGCCTGGCGGCCCGATCACTAGCTGTCCGAACGGCATGGTGAGAGCATGCTTCGATTTCAAGACGTGCTGTCTCAGTATGTAGGAATGTCGACTCCTGGGTTCGAGGCTGTAACGTAGTCCGGAATGGAGGCGTTCAAGTCATAGAAAATGGGATTAAGAATATAAGTTCGATTTCGTTCCATCAGTTGTGAGTTCTAATAATCCAGGGCTGCGCAACTCTAAATATTTATGCCTGAGGCTCCAAGATACCACCAGAAATTCCATCAATAATGCAGCCATACAGATAGTAGTAGTATCACCAGCTGTACCTCCGGTCATTACGAATATTGCAGGAGTCAACTCGGTTGTCCTTGTTGGGATTTTATTCGCAGCAGGAATATCGACCATAGCACTCGACTTCTCCTTAGACTTTAGTCGCTGAACCGCCGACGAACTTAAACCAATTCTCGCCTGGGGGGCTGTCTACTGTAATGGACATTAATCGAGGTCCCTAGCAGTACATAAGTGGCTCGTGTTTTGGTGATTCCACGCTTGATTAGCCGTGGTTGAAAAGGAGTGAATTCAGCAACATAGTCAAATTGGTGCAGTGCCATTTAAGTACATCCCTTGGTGCCATAGCAAAGAGTGATCGTGATAGCATGATAGACCGAGCGTAGAGCAGGGCACATCGTGATATGGTTGTGCATTCCTCGATGGCCTTCCCGGAGTATCGCTCGAACCGGCAGGTCGTAGCAAACCCGGATCGTGCGTGCGCGAGGATACTCGATACCGGTTCACGACGAGATCACATACCGGGTGTCAGCCGATCGTCGTGAACCTTTACCTTCAATTGGAAACGCTGATAATCAGATGCTAAATAATAGTGCCACACGAGGGAACCAATCCCAACTCCGTATCAGAGACGACATTCACAAGGGCGCCATTACGCCTCTCGCGTCGTCCGTCCGTAGGTGATGTGAAGGAGGGAGGTATTCCATGTGCCAACGTAGGCGTACCTATCGTAACGCATGACGATTTATCTTCCTCGCTTCACGGTATCGCCCTCCGGCTGCGTGGTGAAGCCAGTTTAAAAGTTGCCACCCACTTGCTCTTGGTGCACTTCCAAGGTGTCGCCGTCTTGCATTTCGAGCTGGGAGAACGGATGGGTTAGTCACGGCGCAGGCGACAGAAACAATCCATTCGTAAAGCGCACTACTTACCGAATCGGGGTTATCGGTCGGATGAACGCGTTGGCCATCGAAGAGAAACCGCACGCTCTGTGGACTTCTTCCACTCCGTTCGCAGAAGGCGTCCATAAGCTTTTTGAGGTAAGTTGAGCGCTTGATCTTGAAGAAGACCTCGTTATTGTTGTCGGTCACTTTGATATTGAGGTGCTCCACCGGAGGTACCGGGCCATCCTCTTGACGCGCCGCGTTGTCGGGTGAGTTTTCTCCGGACATATTGGTCATTGGTGCGGTGATGTCTCGTGGACTGAGTAGTAGTGGGAAAGCGGTTTTGGTGCGTTGTTGGAGTTAGAGGCCTGAAGAGGTGAGAAGGTCAGAGGTGAGTAGGTTAGAGGCGAGAAGGTCAGAGTTTGAAGGCTAGAGGTGAAAGCTAGAGGTGAAGGCTAGAGGTGAGAAGATCAACGAGGTGATCGCATGAAATATATCGAGTTCAGTGCGACACGACAGGAGGGCATGATGTTGAGAAGTCCGTCTTCTTGGGCTCACTTACCAGGAAGTGATAGGTCACGAACCGGTTGTCGGAGTTAATGGCGGTAAGAGCGGTAAGAGCGCGTCTTGTGTTGGTCGTTGCTCGGGTGGTAGATGAGAGAGAGAGTAGTGGTTGCTGGAGTCAGAGTATGGATACGAGATGATGAGAAGTGGAAGTCCAGAGGCGAAAGGAGGCGAGAAAGTGAGTCTGATGATGTTTGGAGAAGGTGTTGGTGGTTGATGGTGGGGTTGATATTGGATGTCGATTGGTGGGATGAAAGACGTAAAGAAGGTTTCAGGTGCTAGGACTGGGTGTATTGTTATTATTCTTATTACTAAGAGATTCTTTTTGTTCCGTTTAGTAAACTTTAGTTAGAGAATTGATGATGGAAATGCCTGGAATCTGCCTGACTGCCTGCCTGGATGCCTAAGCAGAGGTTGCCTCCTTGTTTCGGTTCTCTCCTCAGCTAATGGCAAAAGAGAACCGTGATGGATTTCCTGCTCAGACCGCATACAATGAGATGCAACCACAGCAAAACGTGCAACTCTATTATCACCATTGAATTTAAACTTATATAATTGGCTAGTGGCACTGTTATCGGATCAGTTTCCACTTGGTGTCCTCAATTTGTCTTTGTGCTCCGTTCTTCAATGCGAGATACATGCAGCACATTGTCAACCCGTTCTCTTGACATCATTAGAGCAAGTCATGGTATGAGGCCGATGTCAGTCCTGCCATGCCCATCTGTTAAACCTCTCATGTAGGGCGTCGAGGAGGATCTCAAAACAGATCCGCCATGCCATCCACGCGCATGTGCCATCCAGAGTACGTTAGAAATCTCTTCCTATTTCACTCAGGTAGTGGTGACTGAGAGCCGTCTTTAGATTGCATACAGAAGTCGAATTACAACGAAGACAAGTGCAAGAAAGAGGTAAGACACTTCAAGTTCCTTGTCTCTGGATGTCTAACCCATGCGCCAGATTGACGCGCTCTATGAATGCTGCAATGCATTCTACAAGAAGAATGGAGAAGAGGCGTCCACAGTGAGCTGTCCGAAATTCTCGCTTCTCAAGTGCGTCATCTCCAAGCTCCTAAATTCATCCATCTGTCGGTATCAAGTGAATTGACCCGATCCAGACTCAAGATGAAGCAGCGAGGCATCCAGCAATAGGGGATTTGACATGATAAGTGTGTCACGTCTAGGTTGAAGCCGCGCGAATCTCTAGAGGATTATGGAACGGGGAACAACGGTAGACGCGTGGAAATTAATCTTAGGCTATCGTGAGCACGCAAGAGGTCTGATGACCTGAGCAAACACTGTAAAATTTCGTTTGACCGAGACTCTATGACAGCCTTGTAAAAGACATTGTGAAGAGAAGAAGAAGAAGAGAGAAACTTTTTGGCGGTTTTATGCTGGTGAAGGAGAAAGTACGGATGCCTTGATGCCTTGGTGCGTAATTTATCACGCTAGGCCTCATATGGTTAGCTTAGTTTATACAGCAGCGTGTTTGGGATCTTCCTCTCACGAAAAGTGAAGCTCCCCAGCTCTGCAACCTCTTGAAGCTCATAACGTTCAACTATTATCGATCAGGATGAGCTCAGCCGCCTAAATCTGACGTTGGCCAGCTCACGTCCTCTATGCCCAAGGTAGTGGTTAACGTTCCACATCTTCAAGCTCGTTGAAATGGCAGCTTTCAATCTCCGGTCCGCGCCTTCACGGAACCTAGGTCTTCGTGATGTGAGTTCACAAACCTCGTGCCAGCGCGTTTTATTTCATTGATGATTGACTCTGGCGAGCAGCAACGTGGTCATCCCCTACGCCAGGTATCCCAAGAAGCACCACCCGCCGCTCCCGCGCAATCGAACGAGGAATACCTCCGATCTTTCCGTACCGCCGTGGATCGAATCAGTGATGAAGTGGAAGCCTTCGCGGAGCAGGTAGATGTGTGGACCACGGACTTTCTTCGTCACAAAGATGTCCCGGAGGAACGTCGGAAGGAGTTGCACTTCAAGAATACTCTGCGCTTGCTCAACACCTTGAGCGACATCGCCGACAAGAGCGCGCAAAAGAGGATCCAGGAGTCAGGTGGCGCGCTACGATTCTCGGGTAGTTTCCAGCTCGACCCTAATGGGAAGGAAATTCCCAAGTTGGACAATCCGCAGACCTTCCTCGAGTCGTCCGATACATGGAAATTGGTGCAGCGACTCTACAAATTCCAGTTCGAGTTCCAGGGAGCCTTGAAACAGCGGATTGAGGAGCAGGAGGCCCAACGCACACCGAGCATCACGTCCCCGCAAGATGTGTCCACGGAATCGAAGCGAATTTGGGAGGAGTTTCTGGCCTCGGAGGCCTCCGCCCGGGAGCGTTGTGAGATTCTGGCATGGTTGGAGGGCAAGTCTGGCGTGACTGAGGACAAGCTTGAGGAGAAAATGCAACAGTTGGAAATCCAATCGGGAACAAACGGCACCTGGTCCGGGGGATGGATGAATTCCCGAGCGGAAGTTAAGAACGCAAAGCGGTTTCGCAACGTGGATGGGCCGCTCAGCGAGGACGGGCCGATTATCCGCGCAAACGATGGAATCGCGACGCTGGTTTCGCATCTTGATCCCGATGCGCCCTCCCGGGAGTTACGACAGGTTGCGAAGGAGGATTCACATCGAGAAATGGCACACTGGGGCCGTTGCTATCAAATGCTCCGCACCCGATCCGCCGAGGAGACGGTCGAGGAGTTCTGTAAGGACAGGCAGGAATCATGGCGTGCCGCAACGCTGGGCGTCTTTTCATCGGCCCCCGAGCAACGCGTGTGCATCCCCGGTGCCGACTGTGGCGCCCTGTTCCGACGAATGTGCTACTCTGCTGCCCGAAACCCCAAGGCCGATCGCTACGAACAAGCGTGCTACGGCCTTCTTGGGGGATATATTCCCGCTGTGGATGCCGTTGCCGAGGACCGCGATGATTACCGATATGCAAGGGTGAACGCGGAACTGATCTGGCAGTTTGATGCCTATGTTCGTTCAAAACACCCGGAGTTGATACCTCGAACGATCGATCGATTCGACGCGGGCGTACCAGATGCCGGCTCTGAGGCTCTATTTTCTCTGGCGCATAAATGGGGGCAACGATCACCCGCACAGAGTGTCCAAGATGTTTTCATGGAGAATCGATTCTTGAACCTGACCACGTTTCTGGGCGCGTTCCTAAGCAAGCACGAGACGCAGGCGGACGGAGTCCCTGCCGATTTACGTTCTAGAATGGAGGCTCCGGATATTCCTGTCGCCCAGGACGACCCGAAATGGAGTTTCCCTTTCAAGCTTGACCCCTTGCTTAATGACGAGAACGTTCTTCGACTGGTCACCCATCTAGTCCTTATCTACGACAGCTTCCGCTGGTGTTCACCGACATCCGCGGATGACTCGATATCTCGGTCCCCAAACGCGGGGGAACCACTTGCCACGCTTCACCGGAACATCATCCTGCATTACATAAATTTCCTCCAGCGCGCAGGCAAGTTCGAGCTCATCCCTACCTATGCGGCTCACCTGGGGCACGAGATAGGCCCCAGGCGTATCGCCCCGGAGCTTCTACAGATCACGAGCACCGATGAGAAGAGGATGATTGTCAACTTGCTGGAAGAGAACGACTTGAGCATGAAAAATCTCCTGGAAGGCCTGTTCGTATGGGCGTTAGAGACAAGTTCTCTGGGCAACGACAACCCGGCGCAGCCTCGTTTCCGAATGATAATCGACAAATGGGACGGCAAACGGTATCCCGACATTCTCAGAGATCGATTCGGCGAGCTCCCGCCGTCCGCACCGCTGGAGGAGACCATCCCCGACGACGAGGCCATGATCCTTCGTGCCATGGAGTGGGTCTTGCTCGTCGACGGGCATTGGGAGACATCGTTCGTCGTGCTGTCGCTGGCAATGGTCGGGTTTCTCCGCAGCGGCAAGTATTACGCGGCGAAGGCGCTCCTCGACGTCGCGTCGTTCAAGGACGTGTCGGAGCAGAAGACGCCGTACTATTTTAAGCACTCGTTCAACCTGGCGGATGACGGACTTCCAGCCGAAGCGGAGGACATTATCGTTAGTACCTTGTATCTGCGAGTTTATGGTTGGTACTGATGGTCTTTCTAGCATGTGAACAGCGAGGGGCAAGATTCCTGCGCGAACATTATGATCGAGCAAGCTCAAGCGTTTATCGATATGGAAGCGCTTGTGCGTGCGATCAGCGCCATCGAGACATGGGCGGAGTTCGTCGCCTTGCATCGGCCTGGGTAGAACACCCTTGTACTTTCCTTTTATGAGATGTCCATGCTTACCGCTATACAGGGACGGCACGCTTGCAGCCTTTTCGCCTGATAACCGAGCTGTAGCCAGAGACATCATGGACGATCTCCAGCAAGCAATGCAACCTCTCCTCCATGACGAGTTCTTACTCGACCTAGTCAACTTCGAGGGTCACTCTCCCCCCTCCGCCGCCCACCCATCCACTAACCCCCTCCCAGCCCCCGAATATCACAACCTCCAAACCGCCCTCACCTCCGTCCGCCGCGCCTACCTTCCCGAAGTCATCCTCGCCTACCTCGCCTGCCTCAGCGTCGCCACCACCGTCACGGGGCGCGACTACATCTCCGTCGCCTACGAGGTCGCGCGCGACATCGCGCGGAAGAGCGGGGCACTCGTTGCGGACGCGTTCGTGGCGGCCGGGCGCATGGAGGAGCTGGTCACGTCGATGGCGCTGGCGAGTCGGGTGCTGTTGGGGCAGTTGCAGGAGTGTGGGGATGATAAGCGGGCGAAGGCGGCGCTGAAGAAGAAGAGATGGCAGGAGGAGGCGTGGCGGATTTGGGATATCGGTAGGTTGAAATGAGCGGTGCAACGCCGGCAAATCTCTACCACAGCTACGTCGTTATCAGGACTTTAGAAGCTTTGTTTTTTGTTAGGATACCGCTTCGGCCGTAATTGCATCGTTCTCAGGCGTCCATGGAAGCATTGTGTCGAATTGGGACACCGCGATGCAGGGAAGAAGCTAAACAATCAAAAGGTTCTAGAGCCAATTCCTTGCTTGGTGAAATTTATAAAGTCGAACTATCCCAACAGAAGATATATAATATACTCTACCCTCACTTCATTGCCCACTCTACCCACATTTCGAGAGCCATTCGTCAAGATCTATTCGTAATGTCTTCTCCACCTGACGCCGGCATCGCTCGTGCCCACCTCCGCGTCGCCCGACCGACCGACAACCTCGACGTGCTGCTTCATTTCTACGAGGCAGGACTCGGCTTCTCCGTGCTCTTCCGATTCGCAGACCACGCTGGCTTCAACGGTGTCATGCTCGGCCATCCGTCCGCCGACTATCATCTCGAATTCACATCGAACCGTGAACATTCGGTGGGACGATGTCCAACGTAAGATCACCTGCTGGTGTTCTACTTGCCGGATTCAGAGCAGTGGGAGAAGGCGGTCGGGAGGATGGAGAGGCAGGGCTATCGTCCGGTTGGGTCGTTGAATCTGTACTGGGATGTGCATGGGAGGACGTTTGAGGATCCGGATGGGTATCGAGTGGTGTTGCAGAACGCGGGATGGTCAAACCGGCTACAGAGCGAAGCATAACTTCGAGGACGGCAGCGGCGCAGATGCAGTGTTGGATATTATTCTAATATATCTCCGCTTATCTCTCTCCAGGGACACCGCTTGTAGTCGGTGGTGTCTCCAGTTTATTATATATATCGTCAATATCAGCGATCAGAGATTCCACGCTGGAGCCGCGCTCGCACTGTTTCCAAGTGCCATCGTCCCGAACACATCGTATCTCCTCATTAAGTCGTATCTAAGAAGAGTTAGTCACTAGGAAGACGTCTGCTCCGAAGTCTCGTTGCTTACTGTGCAGCTATATGTCACATTCGCCTCCGCGCTACGCTCCACGCTTGATCGAAGAAGACCTTTAGTACATGTTAGAACCCGAGCAATCGTTATCAACGCACATCTTACCCATCCCATATGCCCCGTCCTCCTGGCTCATGCACTCATTCAACCGCTCAAACGACAGCCCGTACTCCAGCGCGCAATCCGCGATCAAGTCGCGGTCGGGAATCAGCTGGTACTGCTTCGATAAGCACATGGTGAACCCGAGATACCGTTTCGGGTCCGGATACAGGTTCGCGGCGCACAGCTCGACGATGTTCCCCAGGCATTCGGTTTCGCCATGCATACACTCAATCCCATCGTTGTGGTTGGTGGGGGTGCCGATGTACGAGAGTTGGAAATCGACTCTGTTGGAGACTTGCGCCATGGCTGGTAGCACGAGATATTCGAGGCAGTCTCGAGCATCGGGGCATTTCGACCTGGCGATTTGTCAGACGGACCCCTCCGCACACTCTTGGGTTCTTTCTCCTTACATTATGTGTGCCTCCAGCGGCACCTTCGGCACCTCGACATGTGTAGACGACCAGGTGTAATCCGCCCAGGACTCGTCGGCCGGTCTCAGAGTCCAGAAGAAAAAGACGCACAACAGCAACGCCAACAGCAAAAAGCGCGCTTTCGATATCTGCAGCAGACTCGTAGCGAATGTGGCTGGCGGCGCCATGTCGAGGGGTTCTCGTCGAAGAACTCCGCGTATATAAAGTTCCGTCTCTCCACCAGATCCGCTCCGTTGAGGAGTTGCGTTATCGGAACATGTAAGGCATCGACGACGGAAGGAGATACTTCGCCCACGACAATGGAGAGACGTTTGGGAAAGGACTGCGGAGATTAAGTGAAGGGACGGAACGCTTAATCATAGTCGGGAGACCGGGCCACGCGATCGGCGGGAACACGGGTGAGCTGCTGAGCAGAGGGGTTGAGCAACTGGTCAGAGCTCCATGTCACGACTGGAACCGATCAACGTCACTCGACCTTCAATGGGAAATGAGAATCCATCGGACGTGTCTCCCTTGTGTTTCTGTCAAGACATGCGCGAAATGAGCTTCTCTAGAAGTCTCTTCACCAAAGGATTTCCAAGGGGCTAGATACAACAAACGTGATAGTCCGACCCGCAGCTCCCCACCTACCATGAAGACCATGGACGCGTTCGATATCTTCCAGGCGCCTAAAAGCAGTTGTGACGAGTTTGCCAGTCCAAATATCCCAAACTTCATTCTCTCAGTGTGAGTTATACGGGGAAAGATCACGCTAGAACCGGTCGCTGATGTGAGACCGTAGAACCGTCCTTGTGGGCATCTTGATATCGTACCTCCCCCAACATGTCCGAATCGTTTCGCGGCGCTCCTCCGAGGGGCTGTCACCATACTTTGTGATGCTGGGGACGATATCTGCATCGTGTGCACTTGGCAATATTCTAGTCTTACCAGCGAGTCAAAATGCGGTTTCTTGCTGTAGTGCCATCGGCGGCCTTGCTTGCGCCTCAGCACTGCTGGGCATTGCGCAAATAGCAATCCAATGGTGCTGTTTCTTCGTGATGTATATCCCCCAACGCCCGGATTTCAGGCTTGGAGTCTTAGCTGACCGCTCAAAGCATGCTCCTCTTCATCATCTTCTTCCCGAAAATCGACACCTCTGAAGGGTCCACTCTTGACTCCCCTTTCGAAGCTCACCCGCACCGCTGGCAAGATGCCGTCATAACCGTCGGCGTCGCCATGGGCCACTTCATCATCACCTTCATCATCTCTATCGTCATCTTTGCCCGCTATCCCTCCGCTCTGCAACTCTGGGCCAACCTTCTCGGCGGTCTCTCCGCCATCCTCGCCATCATGCAGTACTTCCCGCAGATCTGGACCACCTGGAAGCTCAAAGCCGCGAAAAGCCTGAGTATCCCGATGATGCTCATCCAGACCCCCGGAGCCTTCGTCTTCGCTACCAGCTTGGCTCTGAGATATGGTCTGCAAGGGTGGAGCGTGTGGGGGGTGTTCATCGTCACGGGATGTCTTCAGGGGTGCTTGCTGGCGATGGCTATCATTTTTGAGCTGCAAAACAGAAGGGATAGTAATGGCCCCCGGGACGCTTCAATGCAATCTGAGCGGGATCCAAGCGAACGGACACCGTTGCTGGATTCTCCGACTTCACTCGAAAATAGTGGAAGGGCAGTCCGTGGACATTAGAAGGATGAGAACTCAACCAAGATTATAAATCTTCTGATCAAGAGCAACACTGACCATATTTCACGTCCAAGATTTTTCTGTGCACTTAAATGCTTTATTTGTTCGCGATGCGAAATTGACTTTGACAGATGGCGACACTTGGCATATCCCCTAAATACAAGCACCAGAACACTTGACTAGTGAGGGGATGTTCCACGTCGCAATTTTCCAACTCACTTTCACCCTCAAAGCCTTGCTATCTCGCATCACAAAGAATGTAGATCAGGATCCAGTCCAAGAAGCGAAACACATCCGAGTTCCTTCTCAACAGTCCAGCGAGTTACGAACATCGAGAACCCATATTAACATGGTTCCTTAATGGTTCCAGTTCAATATAATTGCAGGACTTACAGTCGGTATAAATGTTGGATTGGTTTTTTCCGAACATCCATCCTGCAGGCAGATCCAAACACCATAATTATCAATGCTGGCATCTTAGGGTGACTAAATCCCAAAGCTAATCCTTCATTACCTATCACTTCATTGGCTTCTGTCCTGTGCTTTTGACTCTACTATTTGTTCTTGATATGATTAACACTGTTTCTATATACTGCTATTCTAAGTATTCTATTTTTGTGTCCATCGTTCTCGATCGCGTTAAGCCCATCCATTATGAATAGGGCACTCCATAGTAGAATTCAAGTCCCTTCCTATTCACTTCGGTCATCCTTATTGTATCGCATACATCAGTCATGAATAGCCCTGCTATTGAATTAATTATCAAGTCTTGTCAATGGGATTGAAATCCAGTGCACCTCTCGCTCTCACCTTGCCTATATAAAACTTCCCGCACTCTGTAACTCTTGCAAATCTTTCCCACTGCATCGCACACGCAAAACATCTGTCCAGCATCCAAACCACAAACCACAAACCAACAATCCCCCTCCTCGAACCAGGATGCAGACATGATCAATGACGGAGCTGGCTCCCCGTCCTGCCAAGGCGGCACCAGTAATTCTTCCTGTCACTCTAGAATGAACCATAGACTAACATGTCCACCCTCAGACCCAGCCCGCACGAAGAAAGACCACGAAGAAGCGTGCACCCCCAATCCAGCCAAGCGCCTCTTCAAGCTGACCCGCATGGCCAAGGAAATGGGCATCTCCCTCGTCCCGCCTCCCTCGCCCGCGAAGTACACCAAGTCAGTCCGTTCCCCCTCTCGTCCTCCCCCCCTAACTAGCCCATCCCATTTCGTTCAGACGGGCCTCCGATGCCGGATCCAGGTCGGCCAGCCCCCGCCCGCCCACCTCGACCACTACTCGCCGTGGTTACGGGACGGTGTGCGCATCGCCGAGGAATCTTTCAAGCGCTCCAAGGCGAGGCGGGTCGCGAAGGAGCGGGGGTTGATCGTGTCGGTTCCGGGCACTGTGACCGATATGCAGGGGCGGGTGGTGAAGAAGAACTGGAAGGCGAGAGCTTTTCGAGGGCGGCCTTGATTAGGCGCCTGGGGTTGGGGGAAGGGTGGTGGGGAGGAGAGGAGTCGGGTGGGTGATGGGGTCGGGAGGAAAAGTTATGAAGCGTCAGACCACCTTCCAACTCCCCCAGTATTAAGTTGTTCTATATTCTTACATCGTGAGTGACAAAGAAAATCGTAGTATCGAATCACGGCTAGAGTTCCACTGAACGCACCGGGGCTTCGCAATTCGCACCGCTTTATGCAAATTGGCGAAGGCTTATTCTATCGAACGTTGTAGATCTTCAGTGATTGGTATATCAGAAGTTTGAAAATACATAACCAATTCACCGGTAACTTTTTGCAATGCTCTGTCCACTCAATTCAAGTCGACGTCCCGTCAACACCAACACACACACGCCTGTATTCTTCTTAACTTCAACCACGCCTTTAGGCTTAAGCTCCTCCTCTACTCCCCTTTCACACAGCAATTATCTGTGTCTCATACACATCTACAATCAAACAGAATCAATTTAATACTACACCAAATATCAATCCCGCTTCGGCCTATCAAGCCCTTTTACTCAAAGGTGCTGCATTGGTGAACGCCAAACCTAGCAGTCTACTTATGGCTACTGAGCCACAAAAGCCTGTAAGTCGAGACTGTCTTGACTTAGTGAAGGTACATCTTAAGTCTATGCAGTCAGGAGGGACGGGGTATAGCTAGAGGCATAGTAAGGTGGATAGGGGATAGGCCTGCCATGGCATAGGCGTGTGATGAATCGGGTATCGCAATGTTTATAGCGGGGAGAGAATGGCTTACAGCACTGGAATACCAATGTTTAAGTAGATCACAGTTGAACAGCCCTGTTGAAACGTACCGATTTGAAGAGCTAATTAATGATCCTGTCGAATGGACCACAGGAGGTGTGCTTTAGGAAAACGAGACTGGAAGATGTAAGGAGTTAAAGATCCCATACGTTATATGCCAGTGCATCGCGACGGTCAAGTCCTGTTACCAGCGCTGCGGTCCCAATCCCATGGCGATACTGCACTTTCCACTAATAGCGTTAATTAATACCGTTGATAGCCTTATTTGTTCCGTGCTTGCGGTGTTCTGACTCTAATATAAAATAAAGGCGAAGAGCCATTGCTGTCTGGCTTAGTCATCCGGTCCAACAGACTGTGAGCCACCAACGTAACCAGGACTGTGCTTCGCTCTGCAATTCTGTACGTAACACGCACAACACAGCAGACTGGCATCAGCTGCGGTGACACACGCAGGAACCGACAGGATTGGAGATGATTCCTGTCAAATTCCTGGCAGCCGACCACCCCCAAACCCTAGCCGACAGCCGACTTGTCACACGCGCATCCAAACCTCCATCATCGACTTCATGACTGGCTCAGTAAACAGCCTCAGCAAACTGCCCTCTCTCGACCTTGTTTAACAGGCTGACGCGTGGCTGATACACTGCCAGGATGTGGCACTCTACATGAGCGGATTGGACGTTTCTGATCGGACTCGACTAACCCAGTTGCAGCTTAGACGGAGATCGGTGTGGTGTGTGAATCCGATGATGATGCGGGGAGGCTGGGGGAGTTGGGACCATCCACATGGATCGGATCGGCCGGACGGACAGCAAATGAGAGAAATGTGAAGATTTCCTGGTCATGCAGTTTGTGCGAAATGACCACATCGTATGGCCACATCGTAATGGCCACATCGTGGAGTGTCCGGGTGGCTCCATCATCGCTTCTTCACTTTCTGTTTCACTTTCCTTTCCTTTTATTCTTTCACGGCTGCTTCCCCGCGTTAGAATTCTCCCTTCCATTCCATGTCTTCGATCGATTCGAAAAAGCTGTATGCAACAGATGGCCCCGCGAAGACGCCTACTATCGGAGAGCAACTTTCTCACAGTCCAGCATAACACTTCAAGTCTCTCCTTAGCCTGTTCAAGATGATACCCTTACTTTCTTTCATAGTTTTGACCTACCTCGCGTCCTTCTCCTATGCTCTAGCGATTCCCATCCTAGATCGATTACCATTTAGAGTACAGACCCAACTTGGGCGGATCTTCTCCCCTGCGTCTAGAACACTTTGCGATCCATACGAGCAATGGATCCAAGACGAGAAGCAGATCGCCTTGGACCGCCTCTTAGCGAATGTCGCTCCCGGTGGCGCGAATACGAAATCCGCAGCCCCGGGTACCGTCATTGCGAGCCCATCGACTGAGAACCCGAATTACTATTACCACTGGATTCGAGATGGCGCGATTACTCTCTCCACCACCGTCCCCTACCTCGACGCCAAATCTTCCCTCTCCTCGCACGTCTTCGACATCTTCGATGCCTACAACCACCTCACCTACCGCCTGCAGCGCACCACCAACCCGTCCGGGCGCTTCTACGACCTGAAATCTCTTGGCGAGCCGAAGTTCGAGGTGTCCGGCGAGCCATTCACAGGACCATGGGGTCGACCTCAACCGGACGGACCGGCCCTCCGCGCCATAACAATGATGGAGTTTCTGACACAGTACAACCGCACCTACCCGTCCGTGTGGGGTACGGCTGCCGGGGCGGTTTGGTACCGGACGTTCTATGACCCTCAGATGCCTAGTGCAGTGCCGGACAGCACCGTCAAGGCGGACTTGGAGTACGTTTCGAAGTACTGGGGATCTACCGGATTCGATCTGTGGGAAGAAGTGAATGGACGGCATTTCTTCACCGCGATGGTCCAGCTCCGCGCGCTCAGGGATGGCGCCAAACTCGCAGGCGCGTTTGGTGATCCAGGAGCTGCATCGTGGTATTCCACGCAGGCGGCGCAGCTTCAAGACTTGATTCACACGTTCTGGGATGAGAAGCGGGGGCACTTGATTAGCATCCAAGATACTCCGCGTAGCGGTCTGGACTGCAGTATTCTCCTTGGCTCCCTCCATGGCACCTCTCTCGACCAAGAGACCAACACTCCTTTCCCTCCCCACTCCCCCGAAATCCTCCTTAGCCTCCTTGCCCTTCTTCGCGACCAACGCGCCAGATTCCCCATCAACTCCGTCCCGACTCCCTCCGCCGACGAAGATCCCCTCCGCGCCGCCGGCATCGGCCGATACCCCGAGGACGCCTACAATGGCTACGAATCCATCCCTGGCGCCGGCAACCCCTGGTTCCTCTGCACCAGCTCCGCCGCCGAAGTCCTCTACCGCACGCGCCATCAAATCACCCGCCACGGCTCTCTCACCATCACCCAGCGCGGCCTGCCCTTCTGGAATGCCGTTGTCTGGAACGCGACCGCGGGCGACCCAGACCTCCAACCGGGCGACTACGGCTGCACGACAGATGCGGGAGGTCCAGCGTGTAAGACGTACGAGCATGTCGTGCAGCGGCTCACGCAGGTTGCGGATAACTTCCTCGGCGTGGTGAAGAGGCATTCGGGGGCGCAGGGATCGATGTCGGAGCAGTTCGACAGGGTGACGGGGTATGAGCGAGGAGCGAGGGACTTGACGTGGAGCTACGGGGCGTTTTTGTCGGCGGTTCGGGCGCGGGAAATTGCTGCATGATGTCCGTCGGTGGATAACGAACTACACGCACACACGACCTGATGATATGATTTATGACACTGCAATTAGATACCTTTGCCTCTGCAGTGGGATACTGGCATTTTTACCTAAGGTTGGAAGAGTCGAATTGCAAATAGAATTTTTATATTAGATTCGATCCCCCTTCCGATTGTATTTCTCAGTGACCGAATACCGGGAACGCTTGACAAGGAGACGATCGACAGCCGGACTAGCAGCGATAAAGCTTGTGAGTAGTGGAGCCATCGTTGCGCTGCGACGTCACTCATCGCACTACCACAGGCTCTCTCTCCATCCCTGTTTATTTGTAAAGGTGCCCTTACTTGATGTAATCATCAAATCTTCTATTCTGTTCCCAACAACATTTGTATGGGAATAAAGGAGTGTGAGGTGATATACGACGGTCGTTTTGGTCTCAAATGAACCCTTTTCAATCGCTTTACACCACACGGTCTTCATCTCTTACCCAAGAAACACGCGTGAAACCCATTGACAGCGCGTCATGGAGGTCTCTGGTACCTCCCGTCTCGTAGGACGAGCCATCGCGAAACTCGGAAGATCGAATGCATATCGGTTGGACGTGTCGCGTGCTCGTCTCCCTCGACGATATGCGTCCTCAACCACTACCCGTCGATTACATCAAGGACCCTCGTTGAAACCATACGATGGACGGCTTGGATCAACCGTCCGACTCTCTCCATCACACTCACCATTTCTCCTCATCCGAAGAACGGCATCTACCAAAGAAACTCCCTCCAAAGATGTCCCAGCCGAAGATGCTGCCGCCAAAGCAGCTACCGCCAAAGAACCCCCTACCAAACGCCCCCTCTCCCGCTTCTTCTACCGCTCCGTCTTCTACATCGGCTTCCTCGTCGCCAGCGGCGGCGCCCTCGTCCTCGGCTTCTTCATCTTCGATGCGACCACCTACCGCATGACGCCGCAAACCAGCGAATGCCCCGTCTCGACGCTCGCACTCAACCCACGCATCGGCGGCCCGAAGAACCTCCCCATCGCCGAGCACCTGCTCGACGACGACGACTCGCCAGAGAAGCGCAACCAGAAGCACAAGCCGAAGCTGGTGATCTTGGGGACGGGGTGGGGGAGCATCGCGCTGCTGAAGAACTTGAATCCGGACGAGTACCACGTCGTGGTGGTGAGTCCATCGAATCATTTTCTGTTCACGCCGATGTTGCCGAGCGCGACGGTGGGGACGCTGGGGTTGCAGAGCTTGGTGGAGCCGGTGCGGAGGATTGTGGCGAGGGTGCATGGGCATTTCATGAAGGGGATGGCTGTAGATGTGGATTTCAGCGCAAAGTTCGTGGAGATCGAGGGGGATGCGGTGGGGAAGGATGGGAAGAGGGAGCGGTTTTACTTGCCGTACGATAAGCTGGTGGTTGGCGTTGGTGAGTTTGGGGTCGCATGAGTCGGTATTAGATGGAGGATTGAGCTGACAATCATATTAGGGTCCGTCACGAATCCGCATGGTGTTCCAGGTCTCGAACATTGTCATTTCCTTAAGGATGTGAGCGATGCGAGACGGGTTCGCAATGCTGTGATCAAGAACCTCGAAGATGCCTGCCTGCCAACCACATCCGACGAGGAGCGAAAACGGCTCCTCTCCTTCGTCGTCTGCGGCGGCGGTCCGACCGGCGTGGAGTTCGCCGCCGAGCTCTACGATCTACTAAACGAGGACCTCTCCCACTTCTTCCCCCGCCTCCTCCGCAATGAGATCTCCGTGCACATCATCCAATCCCGCGGCCACATTCTCAACACCTACGACGAAGCGCTCTCCAAGTACGCGGAGCAGCGATTCAAGCACGATAGCATCGACGTGCAGACCAATTCCCGCGTCAAGGAAGTCTTCTCCGACCGCATCCACTTCACCCAGATCGGTGGCAACGGCGAGGTGGTCGTCAAGGAAATCCCCATGGGCTTCTGCCTCTGGTCCACCGGCGTCTCCCAAACCGCCCTCTCCCGCTCCCTCGCTGCGAAGCTTTCCGATCAGAAAAACCGCCACGCCCTCGAAACTGACGCGCACTGCCGCATCATCGGCACGCCCTTGGGTGACGTCTACGCCATTGGCGACTGCGCCACCGTGCAGAACAATGTATCGGAGCACATCGTATCGTTCCTGCGCACCGTCGCCTGGGAAAAGGGCCAGGATCCCGAGAAAGTACAACTCACGTACAGCGAATGGCGACAGGTGGCCACCCGCGTGAAGCAGCGCTTCCCCCAGGCGGCCGACCACCTCCGCCGGCTCGACAAGCTGTTCAACCAGTACGACCAGGACCGATCGGGTACGCTGGACTTCGGCGAGGTGTATGAGCTGCTGAGGCAGATCGACGCGAAGCTGACGAGTCTGCCGGCAACGGCGCAGCGCGCGCACCAGCAGGGGCAGTACCTAGCGCGGAAGTTCAACAAGATGGCGCAGATGGCGCCGGGGATGGGGGTGAATCAGGTGGAGTACGGGGATCTGGACCAGGCGGTGTACAAGCCGTTCGCGTATCGGCATCTGGGCAGCTTGGCGTACATCGGGAACGCGGCGATTTTCGATTGGGGGGGTGGGATGAGTTTTGGAGGAGGGTTGATGGCGGTGTATCTTTGGAGGAGCATTTACTTTGCGCAGAGCGTTAGTTTGAGGACGCGGTTGATGTTGGCAATGGATTGGGCGAAGAGGGCCATCTTTGGTCGAGGTGAGTACACAACCTGATTAGGACTTGTGAAACTTGGATACTGACGAGATGGCAGACATGATGAACTTCTAGAGCAGGCGATCGAATTGTCAGCAAGTGAAGTATGTAATAGTTATAAATGTTAAATGTACAGCTCATATCACCTGTACATCATCTAATGACAATTGTTTAGACTCGTGCCACCGTAGTGTGATGTGATGTAAGATGTTCTCAAGCTGATGATAGTGGCTTCGACCTACAGGTTATAGAGTTGGGCTAATCTTGAGCCATTTCCCGGTAGTAAATCGACTGGGTTCTCTTTTTACGACTTGGAATTGAAAGGTAAGGAGACCCCGGTGCTGTCTTCTTCCATAGTAGCAGGTCCGAGTCTCCCTACAACTTATTCAAAATTGGGATAAGGGGTACATATCTGATCCAAAGCCGCCCAAACCCCATATATTCATCTTTCCAAGTCCAGATTCAGGATGAGATGACCCAGATCCCATTCCAGCGGCAGTCAAGCTACTAGAGAGACGATCCGGTTCTGACAATGGTTGTTCAGCTTTCTCCGAAGCGATTTATAGTCCGCATGATTCCATCTCGCATCTTCTACCTCCTGGTTAAGTCAAAATCTATGAACGTTACATGATTGCCATCAATGAGAGTGTTATGAGGCTGGGGATCGCCATGACTAGGACCAGCCCAGTCAGCTCGTTGTAAGCATCCTTTATGGTACCGCATCGAGAGCTTGGAGTCGTTCTTCAGGGGAAAGCTCGTATAATGCTTCTTTTACCTTTTGCTTTCAATAGAACGATGCAGGGCATCCACCTATTGTATGCTACTCCATAAAAGTGGGGTTTCCGAGAGCCCTGTAATGGCCATTTGAAAACGAGTCCAAGAGCTTGTCGAGTTTGGTATATTTGACACGCAAGTCGAAGATGGACGTATTAGGATAGAACCATTGTCCGATGGCAGAGATGGTCTACAGCCCTAACCGGAATGTCTTCAAACTTTAGCATCCTGTATTTAATTCAGGAGAAAGCCTTACCATAATATTGACTTCTGCAGGAGAATCCATACCGGCTGCCTGATGATTGTTGACCACGAAAGTTGGGACTTGTTGCAACAGGTGAGACGGCTTGGGGGTTCTGTTAGCTAAGCTGCGTCCGTCAGAACTCGGAATATGAGATACTAATACACAGATTCCGCGGGCTTAAAATATCACCGTTCTGTACGCGCTGAGGGGGCCAGCCTCTTCTGGTTCATAGTCAGAAGAACGCAAGAGGCAAGGCAGCAGTGGACGTCTATGGAACATGATATCAAACAACTTGACGCCACGCAAATCCGACATGATCATAAATGATAAAGGCGACTCTGACCGCGTTCTAGTATTAGTAAATGTAGAGGATTCCCTCGCTGGAATTCATATATATAGATATCTGGTATACCTTATCTGGTGCCGTATATGAGAAACTCGCGGATTCCTACTCTTATGTGACCCCTACCATAATTGTCTCGAGCCTGTGGAATACCTCCGATCAACTAGAAGGACGAGCATGGAGATCGTAGGAGTAGACAAATAAATAATTTAGGGGGTTAGTCCTGTCAGCGAAAGGTTTAAATATGTTAACTAATGATTTTGGGAAGTATAAATCCTAATGTTCTCTACGTTTCAGTGAGTGGAGCAGCAGCCCTGAAACTGTGAGTGAAACGTGCACACTGACAACCATCGTTGATCGTGCGCTCTTAACTTGAGCCATCATCTAATTTTCCATGATGGAAATTGTATTGTTCTAGTATACATCTCAAGAACTAGAAATGGACAATCCTCTGGGATTGATCAAGGATCTCTTGACGAATCCGAGACACTCACGATGGATTGCATCGTTACTCATCCTGGCCGACGCCGTCCTTTGCGTTGCGGTCATCCTCTACGTCCCATGTATGTTTGCGCATATTCTAAGTAGTTGGATTTGCTAGGATGGAACGATGTTATAGAGCGAAGTCAACATAGCTAACGTGAATGCCTTAGACACCGAGATCGATTGGGATGCATATATGTCACAAGTCTCCCAATTCGTGGCAGGAGAGCGTCAATACGCGAATATCAAAGGCGGTACCGGGCCTCTGGTATATCCTGCAATGCACGTCTACATCTATCGAGCACTATATGCTGTCACGGACAAAGGTAGAAATATTCGGACGGCGCAATGGATATTCGCAGGCGTCTACCTAGCTACCCTAGCTCTGGTCATGGCCGTCTATCGCAAGGCAAAGGCACCGCCATACCTACTCGGACTGCTTGTCCTTTCGAAGAGGGTTCATTCGATCTTCTTGCTCCGGCTGTTCAATGACTCCTTCGTCGCGTTCTTCTTGTGGGCTACGATCTATTTCTATCAACGCCAGTTCTTCACAGTAGGATCCTTTTTCTACTCATTAGGCGTGGGAGTCAAGATGTCCATGCTGCTTCCTCTCCCTGCCATCGGAATTGTCCTACTGCAAGCACTTGGGCGAGAACGGGCGATCACGCAGGCACTGGTCATGGCCCAAATTCAGGTCGCGATCGGATATCCATTTCTGGTCAAGCATACGCCGCAATATTTCGAACGAGCGTTTGATCTAGGAAGGCAGTTTCTTTACAAATGGACCGTTAACTTCCGGTTTGTGTCGGAGGAAGTCTTTCTCTCCCAGATATTCTCGTCCGCCCTTCTTGGGGCACATGCGTGGATTCTCTCGGTCTTCGCAACGACGCGCTGGCTTGCGCCGCTGCGGACCGTAAGCGGATCTTCCGTTCCCACCACTTCAGCCTCAGGAGGGTCCGGATCGGCGAGGCATGAATCCCGCAAGGCGATATCCTCATTCAAGGCGCTCCAGATCGCCTTGCTTGACCCTTACGCTTCGGAAGGATCCAGCGGTCCGGTTCCGTCCATGGCATCAGATCTCGTCTCGGCTGCCTCAGCGACCTTTATCCCAACCGCCATCCTCACCGCAAACGCCGTCGGCATGCTCTGCGCAAGGAGTCTGCATTATCAATTCTATGCCTGGGGCTATTGGGGCACACCGTTTTTACTCTGGCGAGCAGGATTTCCACCGATAGGAATAATTGCGGTGTGGGCCGCGCAAGAAGTGGCGTGGAACATTTTCCCGAGCACGCCAGTTAGTAGCGCAGTGGTGGTAGCCTGTCTTGCGGCGCAGGTTGGCGGCGTATGGTGGGGGACGAGGAAGGATTTCTTTGAGACCAGGAGGGAGAAAAAAGTGCATGGTGAATAAACGAGGTCTGGTCTCAGACATCGCCCGCGGAGTCCTCTTCCTCGCTCTCAGATGGTGGCATCTTGCCAACATTGGACTCCTCATCCTCCACATCTGCTGTTTTGGCGAATTGTTTCGGCCTGGTGAGATAAACATATTAGCGTATTGGACTCTTAAGAAATCAAGCGGCCTGAAGCTCACCACCAAGGCATCTTCTTCCATATCCGGTCCTCTCTCACAACATTGATGATATCTGCTCCGACCTTCCCCGTATCTTCATCTTCGCGCCTTTGAACGAGCACAAACCCGCCTCGCTTCATCCAGACGGTGTTAACGAACTTCTGGTCCAACTCAGCCAGTGCGGATTTCCCATTTGGGAGGGAGACGGTGAAAAGGTTTCGTCCTTCATTCTTCGCGATGCGTGCAATGGTCTGGTTGTACTCGAGGGTTTCCGGGGGGTTCGCTGTTTCGAGGCCGATGGACTCCAGCTTGTTCCTTGGTGGAGCTTTTCCGCGCGGCATATCGTCGTAGTATGAGTCAAGTTAATCGGGGTGGTGGAGAATGTATTCGGAACATTAATAATGATCGAGAAAGACTAGAAGAGGGAGCTCGGCGGGTGATTCACTGCTTGCGAATTTTCCGGGCGGATAGGCGGGTACATTTCCCAATAAGGAAATATACCCTATGGACAACTGGTTCTCTCCACACCCCATCACGACTTTTCACTCAGACAACGCACTTCCTCGTCACATCCAATTTGTTGATGTGCTGAAATGCAGAGCTTCTGCACCGGATGGCCTTTAGTAAGTGTCCATAATTATGTCAATATATATCTAAAGTCGGTACTCCATTAGGAAAGCCAAAACATTGCAAAGTATTTCTCTCAGCTCTTCTTACTCTGTCATTCACGTCTCGTCTGAAGTCACCAACTTTTCTCATTGTGTGCTTTGTTCTGTTCCGGAGTCTTCAGTCATGGCTCAACAACTCGGGGCCCTGATTGAGGTCAAATCAGACAAACCTATTCAGAACCCTCCTATTGCTCTTACAAAACGCGATGCCACCCCCAGCCAGTTCGAACTCGAGTTCATCCCGAACAGGAACCCTCCCAGTATCCCGCATACACCTTATGGGCCACCTCCGGAACGAGAAAACGCACTCCTATCCGGCCAAATTTCCCCGACCACACCAAATGACCTCGAACGAAACCGGGACTCCCCTCCCAATTCCATCCAGCCCGATGCCGCCAGCCTGGTACAGACATGGCGGACCCCTTCCGTGAATAAGTGGCGGATCCTTGCTTGTTGTCTTGAATACATGGGGAACGGAATGAATGACAGTGCTCCTGGCGCGTTGATCCCATACCTAGAAAAGTTCTACAGCATTGGCTATGCGATCGTATCCCTCGTCTTCGTAGCCAATGCGGTTGGATTCATCGCCGCAGCGTTCTTCACGAACACGACGTTGCTCCGTCTCGGTAGATCCAAGACGCTGATGCTCTCCGAGATCTTTTTGTTGACTGGATGCGTTGCGCTTGCTTGCTCCCCGCCATTTCCGGTCGTCGTGATCGCGTTCTTCCTGTTCGGATATGGAATGGCGACGAATTTGGCGCTGAACAACGTGTTCTGTGCCAATCTTGCGGATTCGTCGGTCATCCTCGGGCTTGCTCACGGATCATACGGCGTTGGCGGCATTGTCGCTCCGATCATCGCCACTACGATGGTGTCCAATGGGATGGTGTGGTCGAGGTTCTACATCATTACCATCGCCGTCCGCGTTATCGCGCTCATTGCGACCGGGCTCGCCTTTCGGGGGTACGAAGCCGACTCACCCTCTCAACCCCAGGCCGCATTGCAGACAATGGCGAGTCAACAGGGAGGCACCACTACACCGAAGTCAACCATCCTTGAAGCCATCAAGCAACGCACCACGATCATGGGTGCTTTGTTCCTCTTCGCTTACCAAGGAGCCGAAGTGGCGATTTCTGGCTGGGTCATCTCCTTCTTACTTGACTATCGGGACGGCACTCCTAGCTCTGTCGGTTACGTCACCGCCGGATTTTGGGGCGGCATCACTGTGGGCAGGTTCTTCGTGACCCCTCTTCTGAAGAGACTCGGAGAAAGCAAATCGGTATACCTTCTTGGTATACTATCGATCGTCTTCCAGGTCCTCACCTGGCAAATACCAAGTCTAATATCAAGCGCCGTTAGCGTGTCGATACTGGGGGTATTACTCGGCCCGATTTATCCATGTGCCACAACGATATTTGCTAGGATGCTTGATCATCGATTGCAGACAGCGGCTTTGGGTTTCATATCAAGTGCTGGTAGCTCAGGAGGAGCGATTGGACCTTTCCTTATTGGTGGTCTTGCTGGATGGAAAGGGGTATGGGTTATGCATCCGGTTTGCATAGGGTTGTTTGGACTAATGCTAGGGTCATTCTATGGCCTGCCGAGGACAAGGAAGAGGACTGAATGAGTAGTCTGTTCAAGTACGCGATATGTTAGCTTATGAATAGGGACGTCTGAGCGGAAGAGTTTCAAATCTAGCAGGTAAAGCGCCAACACATCCCCAATTTTTATTTAATCTATCAAAATTTATCTGACTGCATCAACCGCGCAATAAATCCCTATTCTTATCTTTCCATATCCGCAGATCTTTCTCGTGCTCTCTAAATCCCAATCTCTCTATAAACCTGATAGATACTTATCTTCCCATCCACCCCCCATCCACCGTTACAATCTCCCCACTTACATAAGCACTCGCTGCACTCGCCAACCAGACCACAACCCCCTTAAAATCCTCCGGCTTCCCCCATCTCCCCGCGGGAATCCTCGCCAGGATGGTACCTGCCCGATTCTCATCGTTGATAATCGCCGTATTCATATCCGTTGCAATGTACCCCGGTGCGATCGCATTGACGTTGATTCCCTGGCCCGCCCACTCGTTGCTCAGAGCCTTAGTCAATTGCGCTACTCCCCCCTTCGATGCTGCATACGCGGGCACCGTAAGCCCGCCTTGGAAACTGAGCAGCGACGCGACGTTGATAATGGCGCCACGCTGGCCGCGGGAGTCAGGGGACTGGGACAGCATGTACGCGCCCACGTCGCGGCAGAGGGTGAAGACAGTGGAGAGGTTGACCTGGAGTACGTCATTCCAGTCTTCATCCGGGAATTTCTGGCTGGGGTGGCGGCGCTGGATGCCTGCGCAATTGAGGAGGATATCGATCCGTATTGAGGGGTTTCTCGAGAGAAGGTCTGGGACCAGTGAGCGGACTGATTCTGCGGAGGAGAGATCCGCAGTGATGATCGTGCATTTTCGTGATCCGGGAAGGGACTCGATCAGGGACTTGGTCGCGGTATTTGAGGTATCTCGCTGAATCAGGATAATATCTGCGCCGGCTTCGGCCAAAGCAAGAGTCATGGCTTGACCGATGCCTCGAGTGCCACCAGTGACCAGCGCCGTCTTCCCCTCGAGGGAGAATAGTTCAAGGACTGATCCCATTGTTGCTTGTCAGGATGGTCTCTTAGGTCTAGTACATATAATTATTGCCCGTTTTATTATCTTGCGCTTTTCCTGGAGAGTAATTCTGGCCGGCTTGGACAAAAAAAGGTATGAAACGACTCGATAGACGATAAATAGTATATACAGAAAAATATATTAAATCTCGCAAGCCCAAGAAAAATTCTCTATAAGCAATGATGATGTATTCTGTAGTTGCTGCATGTACAGATTACCGAAGGTCACCTTGTGAAGTTACGTCAATAATAATCCTTGCCCATCCGGAGGTAATGTACCCTACACGTAACTAGCGTAGCGTAAACAAAGCGGTATCAAGCCTGTATTGCTTTAAGGACAGACTGAGCAGAAAAAGCGCAACCCTTAATACATTGAAGTTAGTTAAGTAGTCCCTTTGGACATAACTATTCAATCTTCCTCAGCACAGCCCTGCTTAGCGGATCGACCAGAGAATGTTCGGTTTGTATATGGGTTGACGTACAGGCCGAAGTAAATACCAAGATCATGCATAGGTATATATTTCTATTATACAGCTATCAACACAAGAACTTCCTCCATCTACTCGTCTTTTCAATGGAATCCTCCTCTCCAACATGATGCTTCGCGACAACCTTCAAGAAAATCTCGTCGAACGTCGTCGGACTGACCGAGTAGAATTCCAGCCCCAGAGTCTCCTTATGTTCTTCTAGCTCGACAAACAGCTTCGAGACTGAGGCACCCTCTTCTGGCTTGTTCTGTTCATCCTTATTTCCTTCAAGCCCCAAATGTACCGCTCTGGAGGGGACATGGAACCGCATCAGCCCCTGCCAATGCCTCCCCTCCCGCTCCACACTCTCTCCAAACCTCTCCTTCACCCACTTTTCCACACTCTCCATCTCCTCCTCGCTGCTATGTGGCGCACTTTTCAAGCACAGCTGCACGTGGAATCCGTGTCCGTATTTTCTGCGCAGATGCTCCGTGTCACCGATGTCCAGCAATCGCTTTGCCAACACGCCCACGCGATTGCTCAGTGCATCCGCTTCCTCCATGGAATGGGTGGTTAGGAGGATGGCACGCCCGTTCGCGACCCTTCCGAGCGTCCGCCACATGGACCGTTTCGCAAGAGGATCCATGCCGCTGCTGGGTTCGTCAAGGAGCACGACGGCTGGGTTGCCGATCAGTGCGATCCCCAAGCTCAGCTTCCGCTTATTGCCGCCCGAGAGCTTGTGCGCCAACCTATCTCTAAACGGCGTCAATCCCACCGAATGAATGACTCCCTCGACGTTGCGGTCGACGTCGCTGACGCCACGGATCGCGGCGAAGAACCGTAAATGCTCGAGCACTGTCATCTTGTCCAATGCGTCAAATTGTGGGCAGACGCCGAGGTTAGCTCGCGCTACCTGCCTATCAGAGAGCACGCTGACTCCATCAACGAGGACGTCGCCGGAGCCGGAATTTGGCTTGACTTCGCCTCGGAGCATGGAGATTGTCGTGCTCTTGCCTGCGCCGTTCGGACCAACGAGGGCGAAGACTTCGTCCTCGCGCACGCCGAAGGTAACGTTGGTGACGGCGACAAGCTTGCCGAATGCGACTCCGCTGTAGGTCTTTGAGAGGCCAAGGGCTTTGAGCCCATCGTCGGAAACAGGGACCCTCGCGGCCTCTGCGATGACTTCGGGTTCCTCCGTGGTCCTGTCTTCAAGGTCTGATGTTCCGTGTCTGGATCGGTCCGATCGTTTGAATGGCCATTTACGTTCAAGGAAGCCGAGAGTAAATCCCGAGTCAGACCATACTAGGAGAAGGAAGAGGACGAGGCTTTGTCCGATAAGATAGAGAATGGGTCCACCGTAGTGCAAGATTCCTCCTCCATACTCTGCCTTCACTGGCGGAGAGCCACTGCATAAAATGCTGAATACATTTAAGCTCACCAGAAGAGCACGGGCCAGCTGACCAACTGGGGTGATAAGGCCAAAGGTGAAGTGTGTAATTAGGATGCTTGAATCAGCCGTATACCCCGATGCGTTGGAGGTAATGATAAAATATGCTGTTAGGTAAAGCAACAACATTACTCTGCAATCCGGATCAATTAGCAACCAGCCCAGGAAAGCAGATATCGGAGCAACTTACGCTTGAGAACCAGCAGCAAAGGCAAAGGCCGACAACTGCGACTTGGAAAACTGGGAGATAAAATAGGCTAATAGTGTGCTCGCAATGCCGTATAGGAAGAAGACAAGAAATAAATACGCGGCCTGCCACCACGCGTCGGAGGCCCCTGCAGTAAGGATGGCTGTAGCAATACCTGCCACGACCAAGTTTACAAAGGAATCAAAAGCAAGATAAGCGCCCCATAGCGGCAGCGGTCGCACGCCATTGCTATATTCCAACGCTCGGACGTTCCTCGTGCGCTCGATATTCGGGTATAGAGCAAAGAGAGCCGGGTATGCAGCCATGACCAGTCCGAAGTAAAAGACAAATTGCAGTGCATTGCCGGTATCTGCGGGCCAAGGAAGATCGAAAACGGCAAATTGAGTGGAGATGGTGACGTTCGAGAGGAGGACATTCAAAGCGTTGTGTAGGAACACAGCGCTGTATACTGCGAGGACACCCATGTTTGAGCGAATAGCGAGGGTAGGAGGAGTTGTCAAGTCGCCGAGGAATATGCCGCCCGGGATGATGGTGCTCTGGTTTATATCAACGAAAGTGTAAAACTCATCGACTGTCGGGACAAGGTGGACGGCGCTCATGAGGCTGCTCTGGTTGTTTGCGTTGATGGCCGTGTCGCCTGAGCCGAGAGTCTGACTGGGTAGAATCCCCTGGATTAGTGAGATGCTGTTCCCTCTCAACGCCGACGCCGGACCAAACAGAATCTGAGGACGTATGGAATCTGAGAGAGTTTCAATGTCCGCGTCGTTGACCTGGCTGACGGGATCGCACCCGGGGTTGTGCAGGTCTCGAAGGAGCAGCAACATGAAGCCAGCAGCAATGATTGGGAGGGCAAACGCAGCCAAGTGCGGTACGTAATTCCGCTTGAAAACAGTCCAGCGTTTGAGGAAGAGGATGCGCATCTGCTTTAGCGTGCCGATTCGGGTGCCTGTCAAGAGGTCGGCTTGGCCGGCTTGCGACTCTCGAGTTCTTGCTCTCATGAGATCCTGAGCCACTTTGCTCGGCGTCTCTTTCGGCGTCCCAGTAGAGGGAGTACCCATTATACTCAACTCCGCCTCGTGCTCTAGCTCGTGTTCAGAGGAGGAGTCAATCTCTTCTCCGGCCAATCTTAGGAAAACATCCTCCATCGTAGGTCCGGTGATTTGAACGTTTCGCTTCCCTTCCGCTTCTAGTTCCTTCATTTTGCTGACGGCTTCGGCGGTACTAGACACGAAATGCGTCTCATCGTGGTCGTACTTTTCAGTGACATGCATCCCTTTCTCATCTTCATATGTTGCCATAGGGAGGACATGGACTCTGTAACCACCTCCTACCCTCCTCTTCAAGTCACCAGTACTACCCGCTCCTTTCAGCCTGCCCTCTCCCATGACGACCATGTGATCGGCGAGAAATTCAGCTTCATCCAAGAAATGTGTTGTCAAGATAGTAGTTCGCTGGCCCCGCTCTTTCAGGAGGATCTCCCAGACTTTCCGCCGGGATAACGGATCGAGTCCCCCGGAGACTTCGTCGACACAGCAGACCTGGGATCCGCCAGCGAGCATGCAAATTAACTGCAACTTTCTCTTCTGACCACCGCTCAGAGTCCGTACCATGGCCTTACGTTTGTCGCTCAGGCCACAACTGTCAATCAGTTCTTGGATTTCCTGCTTACGATCCATTTTCCCAGACCTCTTCAGGCCGACGAATATTCGAGCATGCTGTTCGACAGTCAATCCGTTCCAGAGGACATTCTTTTGCGGACAAAGTCCGATTCCACCCGTGCCGTCCAGAGTAATGGAGCCTGATGTTAGCGATAATAGTCCGGCAATGGAATTGAGGGTGGTGGATTTCCCGCATCCATTTGCACCGACGAGGACAAGAATTTGGCCTTTCAGGGCAGACAATGACAGATTCTTCACCGCCGTGACTGGGGAGGATTTGAGTCCAAGGAACGGCATTAGCGTCCGAGCCCACCAAGGGGATTGGTAAATCTTGCTGAAATTCTCGAGCCGCACAGGGACATTCACTTGTGCGCCAGCATCGCTACTCGGTTGAGTAGGGCGCCAATTGACGTTACGACCCTTGCGAGTCGCTGCACTCCCATAGAGAGCTCGTTCGACAAATGCGGCCAAAACGATATATGCAAATGTCTGGACGATCAAGAAAACCCAGAACGCGATCGATGGGAAGTCCCAGTGTGCGTCTGGGGCGCCTTCCGTGAGGTTTGTCCCTCTGTTGGCGTGGTCGAATCGAGCCATGTTGATCATTGCGAGCGTAAACGCGATAGGGGAGAAGAGCGCTGATAAAACACCAACAGCTGCGACACTCATATACTTCGACGTGACTTGTCCGGCGACGGCCAATACCAACGTTAAGATGACGGTCGTGATGCCACTCAATTGGGCTCTCTTGAAGAAAGCCGCACCAAGGATGCTCCACGAGACGAGGGACAGTCCGGCAATGATGGAGAAAATGATGACAATGCCCGCAGACGTGTTGCGAAAAAGACCGGTCTTCATGACGATTCCAATGACGATCCAGCTGGGTGCGTACATGATATCGAAGGCAAGATGGCGAGCCACCAGTCGCGCAACCTGCGGTTCCCAACGTCGAATGTTCGGCATCATGGACTCCAGGAGATCGGCCATGCCCATTTCACGTTCCTTTGACATGGTCCCAACAAGGTGGTAGCAGACGCCGATAAATGCAAGATACCAAACCGCTCCAAGAAAGTTCGTAACGGCCTCGAGTAGCTTCTTAGTGATCAAGTTACGATACTCCTCTGGGGTAAGCGATGTGAACAGGAGTTGTTGGGCGTTATTCGGGAGTTCCGCAGCGTTCGCATCTATGCCAGCGATAGCCGAATCAATCGCATGCTGCAAAGGAAGATGAAACACTTGAGCGGCGTTGTCATCCCTGCTCACATCAATTGAACGACCAAATTCGCCGTCAAATCGCAATGTGTAGTTCCATCTTCCATCGGGACCCTCAGTTGGTGAGGAATGAAAGACTGCGGCACCGTAGCATTTCGTCACACCACGAAGGGTACTGCGGCAACTATTCAGCAGCTCATTCCCATCGCGCGTCAGCACGACGCGGTGGCCGCGTTCGCGGACTGGGCCAGCCACTTCATTGATGACTCGGTCAATATCACCGTCCGGGGAAACCTCGTTGACAAACATCAAAGTGGGCCGTTCCGGTACCGCAATGGTCATGGCATCGGCGAGCGAGCGAATGGGCCGGGGACTGCCAATTCCATATGTTTGTTGAGGCCAGAAGGCACGGATGACGAACGTGATGAAGAACGAGAAGATCAGCGGCGCAAGGAACGCACGTAAAATGGTCGTGTGAAGACTGCGTCGATTGACACCAAGAAGGAGGTCCTTCCGAACGAGGGTGAGGAGCTGGCGTAGGAACGCCATTTTGGACTGGACCGAGCGATTAAAGAAAATAAAGAGAGATATTCATAGACATATCTATAATTGACGAGACAAGTACTATTGAATTCTGAAACCCATTCTTCGGCTTGTAAGCGGAATCTACGCCAGATGACGTGGATACGAACGAGAATGATAACACAACACAGAACTGAAGGTCCAGGTAGAATTGGCAACGAATTCGAAGTAAGGATCTTGACTCAGCGACAGTACTCTAAATTCCAATATTGGTTAGAAAAAACGCGTGGAAATCGGCAAGATGGGACCAAACTAAAGCAAGGTTGCGAGGATGGAGGCGCAGCAGGCTTGGAATTTCTTGTCATGGTCGATGATTCCGACGAAGTCAGAAATAACAGAACACCACGATCCAGTCGGCGTTAAGATTGCTAAATTGCCGACTATACGCTAATTCCAGTTAGAAGAGATATGTTTTTTAAGGAGGACATGATTGGTGGAGCCACATCCAGTTGGCGATTATTAACACTAGAGAGAATTGAGAACAGAATATTTATTACTATTTCCTACCTTGATGATTGCTTTCTACTGGGCTTATCTCAACTACTTTTTTATATATTCATGTTGACACACCTCTACACCTAGAATCTCAATTGCGATGGACTTGATGTTCCATCTCTAAGCCGCCGTGTCAGGAAAATAAGCAGTTAAACCATCGGCTGCTAAGCCAGAATGACATCCATAGCCCAGCCAAGAAAGCCTCTCCATCCCGCCGAAGCTCTGTTGTCACTGGCACATCCACCCACAACAGCAGCATCATTGTTCAAATCCACCGTCTCTCTAAAACCCCTCCCCTTCATCCCCAACACCCAACTCGACCCATCCGCCGCCCGAGATGCGCGTGACCGTCGCCGTCTCGCTCGCGAGAGGAAACAGGAGGCGAAGCTCGCGCAGCGGAAGTTCCGAGCGAGTGGCAAACCGAAGCCGCTGAGCGCGAAGATGAAGCGTGCGCTCGGGGTCCACAAGATCTCGAAGGAGGAGAAGAGATGGGAAATTTATGTGCCGCTGTGGGCTATGTGGGCTGACTATGTGAGAGGGCTGCTCGGGATTGATGCCGATGAAGAAGAAGGAAAGAGTGAGGATGCGATGGAGGGGGTCGAGGATGGGGAGGCGAAGCAGTCGAAGAAGCACCAGTTCGTTAGCGTTGCGAATGGGGGCCCGTTGCTTGCTTCTGCGGACTTTCATGGCGCATATCTGGAGGTGGTGCAATGCCGCTGTGTGAGTCGGGTTGGCCTTCGGGGCATCGTGTTGAAGGACACGAAGTTCACCTATGAAATGATTACGAGGGACAATGAGATTAAAGGTGTGGAAATTCTATCCCAACCGATAGTATTAATCGCAGCACTAACGGATCTGACGCATAGTTGTGCCGAAGGAATTCACAATACTCCGGATGGAGCTTCCACTCGCCTCCAATCCTGCCATCAATTCCAATGGACAGGTGGAAGGCAGGACACTTGTGTTCGAACTGCACGGTTCTAGACTACAGAACAGGGCCCCCGATAGGGCAAACAAGAAGCTCAAGGACACATTCAGGTTGGAAGATTGAGCCCGTTCCGCATCTCACGTGGGTCTCAGTATGATATTATCAATCAACCGAACCGTCCCGATTCCACCGCCCATCCCCGCATCTTCGCCGGATACGGGATCTTCAAGGGGCATCATCTTAATGGCGCCACTCAAAATGGCGCCTCTATCATCCACCGCATCGATTTCCTCCAGGGACTCGGGATCAGCAAGGCTGATGTAGTCCGCTTCGAATCGAGCTCGCTGCTCAGATGGAAGGGTATCCTGCCCCGCATGTCGTTCTTTCAACAACTCCCAAGCGGGACCTAGCAACTCATCACGAGTCCGCTTGCCCTTGAGGAATTGCTCCTCGGCCTTCATTAGTGCTTGGCTCAGGACCACGGCGACACTCCGCCTTCTCGAACCCAGATAGATATTCCGACTCGACAGGGCCAGGCCGTCGACCTCTCTTTGTGTATCTCCAATGATCACATTGGTGTCAACGTGGAAGTCCTTTACCATTCTCTGGATCACCACGGTCTGCTGCACGTCCTTCTGACCGAAGTATACCCTCTCGGCCTTCACGATGTTAAACAGCTTCATACAGACCGTTGCAACTCCACGGAAGAACACCGGCCGGCTGGCGCCTTCCAGAACACTTCCAAGCGGACTGATTGTGACAAAGCTCCCAGAACCTCCGATCTCTTGGCTCGGAAACCCACTCGGATACATGACCTCCGTCGTCGGCGCAAACACCGCGACCACCCTCCCCGAGCCCGGTGTCGATGCCAGCTCTCGATCCACGGCCTCTAATTTCTTCATATCCGAGTCCCACGTCGCCGGGTATGTGGAGAGATCCTCAGTCACTCCGAACTGAGTCGGGTTCACGTAGATGGAAACGAAGACGGCGGGGTTCTGCGCTGCAGCGAGTCGGACGAGGGAGAGGTGGCCTTCGTGGAGAGCGCCCATAGTGGGCACCAATCCAACGGACTGGGAGGAGCGAGAGAATTGATTGCGGTAGGCCCGGAGGTCGGGGACGGTGCGGTGGACTTGGATGTCGGAGCGAAAGGAGGCTGAGGATTGGTATCGTAGTGCTGGAATTTTAAGAAGTGTTAGCTTCAATTGCATCATACGAACCAGATTATGTCGAACCATTCGGTGATATTTGCCGTCCCGCGACTCTGGCGTACGTAGGCGTTGTCGACGGCCCTGATGTGACACCGCCGATATTGGTGAACCTCCGCATTGCGGGGACATGTACGGAGGAATACTTCATCTTCTAACGGGGATTACGCAGCGTGATTCTGAGAAATGACACATACGGCGGAATTGACCATCTGCGAAGTCTTCCAATGAAGGAGACTCCGGGATGAAATGGAAAGGCCGCGGTATATAAAGGAATCCCTCGGATGAGCAGCCAGTTCTTAATTATTCGCAGGAGCTTCTATACTTGCATCTTGAGCTCTTCTAGTCCGCCGTGGCTATTGACCCGCACGTGACCCACGTGAAAGTGGGGCGAAATCTTGGCAACTCTACCCTGTCATCGGGAAATTTTCGTGTTTTCATATTCTGGCTTTCTCACGATTTGATATTGCAGCACCATAACTGCAGGAAATGTCATAGATCTCCGATAATCTACACAGCCATGGCCGACGATGGCATGCTCCTTAATTTCGAGGTGGGCGATGGCCCTCTTGCGCCGGAAGCCAAGCTGAAAGGCGGAAACTGGAAAGCCCGCATGCAGGCGAGGAACGCGGAGAAGAGACGGACGTTTAATCGCTTCACGAGAGCATATGGAGGTGACGAATCGGCAGAAGGAGGTCTGGAGAAAAATGGTCCTGCCGATGCCTCCCAGAGGCCTGTTAAGCGGCAGAGAGTGGAGGAGCAGGGTTATGGTGAACCGCGATATACGAAGCCCTCTGGGGGAACCGGACCTCACTTCCAAAGACCCGAGAAGGGCGCCCAAGGTTCGAAGCCATTTGTGGCGTCTCTATTTTCGTACAACCCTGCGAACGCGCCGCCCGTCCCAGCGGACAACACTTGCGATATTGCTCCCTCGAACGTCGAGGCATCGAATGCACCCCTCGATCCTGAGGCGTATAACTTCATAAACCTTGGTGTCAGCCCGACCATTGCCGGACATCTGACAAAGAAGATGGAATTTAAAGCTCCGACGGCGGTGCAGAAGTCGGCAATCCCGAAGCTGCTGGAAGGTGATGCAGATGCTTTCATCCAAGCCGAGACGGGTTCGGGGAAGACTTTGGCATATCTGTTGCCTCTCGTCCAGAAGATCATGGATCTGCAGGAGACACGCGGAACCGGCAATCTTTCACCTACAAAAGTCTCTCGCGATTCGGGACTCTTTGGTATCATCCTCGCACCCACTCGGGAGCTTTGTAAGCAGATCGCAACAGTTCTTGAAACACTCCTACGATGTGTCATATACATCGTTCCCGGGACAGTCTTCGGTGGAGAGAACAAGCAAAAGGAAAAATCCAGGCTTCGGAAAGGTCTGAACATCCTCGTAGCGACGCCGGGACGACTTATCGACCACTTGCAAAATACGAAGAGCTTGGATTTGAGCCTCGTCAGGTGGCTGGTGTTGGACGAAGGCGATCGATTGATGGAACTCGGGTTCGAAGATGATATCAAGCAGCTGTTGGGTCGCTTGGATGAGAACATGAGTGCCGGACAGTTTAAGGCCTCTCGATTTCAAAACCTGCCGCAGAAACGGACGACGATCCTCTGTTCTGCGACCATGAGGATGGATGTACAGCGATTGGGCGACATGAGTCTACGAGACGCGATCCATGTTCAAGCAGACAATTCGCAACCGCAAATTGATGGCGAGAACTCTGGATCCGACGGTGACAAGAAGGCTGTGGAAACCCAGTTCCTCGCGAATCGCCAGCTCAATCAGTCTTACCTTGTCACGCCTCCGAAGCTTCGGCTCGTATCGCTGGTAGCGCTGATCCGACGGGCACTCACACAGCGACCTCCGGCGAAGAAGATTATCGTCTTTATCTCCTGCGCAGACTCTGTCGATTTCCACTTCACCACCCTGACCATGCCTTCACTAGTCGGGATACCTCAAACTCAACCCCCTTCTCATTCTCTTCCCGGCTCTGACACCACCTCCCTCCCTGCTGCTCTTCTCGCTCCTTCATCCACGGGTTCCTCGACCCCAGAAACACCCATTGTATTCCGATTGCACTCCTCCCTCCCACAATCCCTCCGTCAGAGCACCCTTACCGCATTCACCCGCACCACCACCCCCGCTATCCTCCTCACCACCGATCTCTCCTCCCGCGGCCTGGACCTCCCCATCGATCTCGTCGTCGAACTCGATGCCGCCGCCTCCCTCTCCGAGCACCTCCACCGTGTCGGCCGAACAGCTCGCGCCGGGCGCGAAGGCAAAGCTACCGTACTTCTCTCCCCCGGTCTCGAAGAAGGCTACGCTGAAGCGCTAAAAGGGTGCGTGCACAAAGACCTCGATACCGGCGTCGGCGTGCCGGTCCGGCGCGAGGAAGCAGAGGGGATCCTTTCAAGAGTGTTCTCCGTCCCGGACGCGAGCGGCGCGGGAGACAACGGGCCGAAGAAAACAAAAGCAAGCAAAGACGACTGGCGCACCCGCGCGACGGACCTGCAGATGTACATCGAGCGATGGATTGCGGCGGACACCAAGGCACACGAGCTGGCCATCCGCGCGTTCCAGAGCCACGTGCGCGCGTACTCGACGCACGTGGCGAGCGAGCGGAAGTGGTTCGATGTGAAGGATCTGCATTTGGGCCATGCGGCGAAGGCATTTGGAGTGCGGGAGGCGCCAGGGAATATGAATATGAAGGGGATGAGAGGGAAGAAGAATGGGAAGGGTGCTCCACCGAGGACTTTTGACAAAGATGGAGGGAAGGCGAGGGGGAAGGATGTGGATAGGGAAGCGTCTGAGGTGGATAGCGGGAAAAGGCAGAGAGATGATGGGGGTGGCGATGGGATGGGCCAGGCGGATGTGGGTGAGGCGAAGAGGAAGATGAGGAAGACAATGAATGCCATGATGGCTGGGGCTTCCGAGTTCAATTTAGGATAGAGGGGGAAAGTGCGACGAAGGTCGTGAGCCGCAACCCCAACAATGCGTAATCTATTCATTGATATCATTCCACACTAAGTCCCATCTATTATCTAGTACGTTTGTGCTAGTATATCTCCCACAAACTCACCCTTCCATCCTTTCCTCCCACCGCAACCCAATGCATGCCTTTCGCCCTCTCACCCCTCCGCTCTCTCACCATACCCCTCCTAACCGATGTCTTCTTCTCGCTCCTCATCACTACCCCACCACTTCTATCAGTCTCATTTCTAGATAACACCATCCCCTGATCACCGCTTAAGCCCTCCTGTTTTGATCCTCCCCCCTCCCCGCCATTGGTTTGCAGAGTAAGCCCTGCGAAATCCAGCGCATAAAGCCCCTGCGCCACCTTCGTCGACAACCCCGTGTGTTTCAGCACCGCGACTTCGGCGAGCGTGCTCGCAGAATAGACACGAGCGCGTCCGTCCCAGCCGGCGGTCGCGAGGATGAGACCGTCGGAGCGGACGCGGAGGTTTTGTTGCCCGGGGTGGTGGGTGGAGGCTGTTTGAAGCGGGGAAGTTTTGAGGGGTGTGGAGATTGCGGCCTGCTTAGAGGACGAAATGAGTTGAGAGAGTCCAGAGGGCGGATTTGACAAGGGTGGAGAATGAGAACGGGGTAGAGGGTCCGCGGATGAAGTCGCAGTGGTGGATGAATATGTTGGGGACGGGAGTGGATGAGCTACGAGCTTGTCGTCGGCGCTCGAGGTGTAGTAGATTGGATGGATTGGAGATATGTCGAGAGAAAGGATGGGTTGGGAATGTGGACAGGAGGAATACACCTCCTTCCAGGTGAGTGACGTATCAGACCAGGGGAATCCTGCTGTTTCTTTGCTGTGTGATGGAGATTCGGTTGATCGAATTTGAGCCTCATTTTCAGTCCCCACTCTCGAGTTCTGCTGTAGCGGAAACTGATCCATTTCCCGGTTGTCGGGGCCGAGTGTTGAACGTGCCAAGTCGTCGACTGTCGGTGGGGAGGATGCATCCATTGCTGGTGGTGTTGGGGTACACTCATGACCAACGAAAACGCTCGTTCGACCAGACTCATACCCGACAATGATAACGAGACTAACAGAGGGGTAGTGTCGATAACGTAGGCTCTCGCTCTCCTGATGTGGTTCCGTATCATGCAAGTTTTGCGAGTCCTTCCACTCGGAAGTTGAAGGCAGGCGCTCCTTATCCAAATTTTCCGATGTTGCGGCTGCAGGTGAGAATTTCGTGGGGCCACAGTGTTGAGATCGGGGAGACTTCTCAGACAAACGAGGCATGATATGCACGGCCATGACCATCCCTACAGCGCTGAGCGTTAGATACGTGGACTATCGTTTAAACAGGAGGCAAGTTTCGAAGTAGTCATGTATGGCTTGGAGCAATTTCCAAAAACGAAGGACTGGTTTAACATTGCGATGACAAGGAAAAAATTGAGAAAGCAACCGATTGCCATCCATGTTATTTTCAGTTGTATTTCAAGAGACAGAAGATAACGACTTAGAAGTAGGGGATGTCATCTAGTGTAGGAATTTTCGTAGAATCCAAAGGTATTTTACCACACGTGGATGCGAGGGTTTGTATGGGATGGTGGAAATAACGGTGAAATATGAACCGATATAATGATAATATGATGGACGTACCTGTCTTCCCTATGTTGCTTCCTGGCACAGTTGAAACCACTCGTTGAGACGGCAGATGAGAAATCTGCACCTCACCCTCCTTCTGTCCTGGAATGGCTACGAGAGCCTCTTCGGACGGTAACGAGGTCGGGTGAGAATCCAGTCCCTGTACGCGGCCCGGCACCGTAGAGCCTCTTGGAATTCCATATAAGGAGAAGGCGCAGAAGTTCAGTGAAGGTACGCCAAGCGAGTAGAGCAGCCACGGGGACTTGTGCTCCTCCGATGAAGTGGTTTCCGTGGGTAATACTTTGGATAAATTGGGCTCGTCCTCCTTTCTGAGCTGCCATACTCGGATACGGGAATCTCTTCCGTGACTGTTGCGTGGATGGTTAGTGTGTTGAGCTGCAAACGATTGGTCGTTCGAGGTATGTAGGAATCCCCTAGTTCATTTTGACAAAGAGAAAAAATACGAGGAAATTTGACATTGAGCTTAATTGTATGACAGCATTGACGTGAAGGCATGACGATGTGAAAAACAGGGGTAATTCGGGCTAAATATCCAAAACCTATCCATGATGGGTTGGATAAGAGTAGATTTGTAACGAAAACCGGAATAACGAGATCGAAACAACAACAATAAACGTGAAATTCCCTCAAACATACGTGATGATCCTCTCACAGCCCCATGGGTCCAATCCGAGGATTGAGCCCTCGTGCGCTTTCCATACCGCAGTTGCGCGTTTGGTAGCTAGGTCCCAGGAAACCACCCACCCGTCGGCATCCCCTGACAGGAGCCGTTCATTGCTCCGAATGAACCGAACGCAGTGGGTGGCAGCCGTATGACCACGAAATATGTACGCGGGTTGCGGCGGTGGTAGTGGTTGTCCGCCGATGTCAGTGGATGTAGTTGTTCTCTCGCCGAGTGGAGATTGTGGTGGTAGTTTTTGACGAGGTTCTAGATGCGAGGCATACATCTTCGTGCGGATATGATGGCGGAAATGTGGTCCGGTATATGGGACGGGAAGTGCAGCCCTGTAGGAACTAAAGCGAAGGGGGGTGGCTCGGAGCACACGGAACGAAGTCAGGTAAAATGACCTTCCGAAGATGGAGGTTCTCCGTTCGGCTTGGAAGATTCTAGTTCAAGATTCCGATGATTGCGGCACTAGCTTAGGGGCAAATCGTGCGGTCCTGGTCCTGGTCCTGGTCGAACCTGAGATAGGACGATAGGACGATATAGGGGTAGATGTAGCCAAGAGCAAGGAAGAAACGAGTAGGCCCATAGAATTAGACCGGCGCAAATAACTCCGTACTAAACCTAAAGTTAGTAAACGGTTGATCGAGGTTGAAACATATGCGGAAGAGTAAAAATCCTGAAACTATGTTCTAGAAGCAATCGAAGGGTGAGGTGCCGTCGATATAGCAAAATCGTTGCACTGATGAACCATCACAGCCTCATCGATAGCCCATGTGTGGACAGCGCAAGCCTTCTATCGCAGCCTGACAGCCAAATCGGCTATTGGATGAATACTTTGGGGGCCATATAAGGATGCAGCGATTGGCAGTCTTGTCCATCTCGATATATTAAAGAGCCCGATATCCATGCACTGAGAGCCCTGAGAGGAAAGACTCCCTGACCAGAATTTTCCAGAACTTTAAGTTCTAACGCCTGGTCTGGGAAGCATCAACTATGACTGTGAACAAGATAGGAATGGAAAGTCGTCTCTTCCACGTGCTTCAAGAAGCAGCCGCAACGCGCTTAGTATACACGTATGTGCAAGTCGTCGCGAACCTCAATATAGCCTCCCCTATTTCAATATTGAAGTAGAGCGGCTGTGTCCAGATTCTTCCATAACGAGGAGGAAAGGTAATGACTATATCAAGACACCAGATTGCTCAATGGAGTTGCGACGACGGACAACATCAATACTGGATATCGGCATTCGCTTGATCCGTTCCTCCGTAGACCTTCCCGTTTATTTCTTTTCCAAGGGCGCCACGGCTTGACACCCAGCTCTTTTGACCGCGTGGCGTCTGGCATTTTGGACTCTCCAGGATAGATATTGGAGAATTTGGAAGCAAGGAAAGACACAGACGTACCTTACCGATCCCTTCAATTGACTTCTGTTCCCGAGGCCGCCAGGCGCGCCGTTAGCCGTCCGTCTTCCAGCGATTCTGCAGACGAATAAATATTGGTTTCTCTTCTACCCAGAAGCCCAAACCCTGTTGTCCGAGGATTCAAGGATCAGGTAATACAGGATCTTAATTGATCTGCTGGTAACTTTAGGCGAATAGATCGACAGAACTGACAGCCAGAACCCTGAACCGCCACCATTTGCCAGTTGCCAGTTCCCAATATTAGCGCATCTCAGCCATCCACTCACCACTGATCCACTCTAGACTGTTGCCTCATCGTCTGCTCTGTCAGAGAGACCGCCTTACCTACAGTACCACATCCCTTTCCACATCTACTCCTCCCCCTCTTCCACAAGCCGCCTCCATAACGCTCCGGTCATATTTATATAATACGCGCCGCGAATACGATTGCGATCAATCCATTGCCAAGTCCGCAGCTCACTTAGTCGAGCGTACCTTTGCAACACAGGAAGAACAGCCGTCTACCACGACCGTGTGATCCCTAACCTCAAGCAGCCAGCGGAATACGCTGCTCTGCGGTGACTGTGATGCCTCCTTTACGCGCATGACCTCTCCAACCGCGTTCGTACCCTACCCAAGAAAGGATTTCTTACGAGATTGTCGCATGGAGTATCCGCAGGGCTTTGAGTCATCTGCTGCGTTCGACGCTCCTTAATGATACTGCAGAGAAGGTGTCCCAATATTCGAAAGAAGGACCCAATTCATTCTGAGCACGAGAGCCTGGAATATAGTTGTTAAAACATTTCATTTCAAGCGGACGACCCCGACCCGTCTACAACGGCTCATTAGTCCCACGATACGAATATATACTCCCTGTCCTATTCACGGTGGCTACAACATACGAACAACGAGGGCTCTCGATCGGTCTTAGGACATACACCCTTCTTGAACGATTCAGGAATTTCTATACCGCCTATATCCGATCCCGCGCTCGTGGGCGACCTTCCAAATACGGACCCAACTCTGTCGGATACACTCAGCCAGCGACCTTCCAGTTCGGCATCCAGCTCGCACCGGGCCTCCAATCGAAGTCGCCATAAGGGAAGGTGGCGGAACAGACGGGCAGCGGTGCCATCCGGACCTCCATGTCCGGGGGAGAGGATAACAAAGCGAGCGTCGGCCTCCAGATACTGCAACAGCCCGCCGACCCCAATGCCAACAAGTCCCGGCGGGTGCGGACGGGCTGCTTGACCTGTCGCGAACGGCACCTCAAATGTGACGAGACAATTCCGATCTGTCTCAACTGCAAGAAGAGTCAACGACAATGCAAGTACGGGGTGAAGTTGAACTTCATCGACACAAGCGTATCGGCGCCACCAATCGTCGCAAACGCCCACGATTGGACTGTTAGCTTCGTCGACGAGAGCCGACTGATCGCAAGCGAGTATAAAGGCGGGGAAGGGAGATATGCGCCTCTGGAAGACAAGAAGCGCCTCGTACCGAATGTCGACTCAGAGATATCCTTCCAATACTCGGTTACAGCCCCCCCGCCTGTGCCGGTGCTCGAGCACAGTGCTTTGCCGCCGATGATGCTCCCCGAAACCTATCCCGACGACACATCTGGAGTGATGTTTGAGCGAAGGGATGGGCAACACGGACACGGTCACAGTCATACACATTCGATAGCGGATTCGGCGTACGGGGGCTCTACGGGAGGTGTCGCTTCATCATATAGCGCGCATGACCCCAACCCGAGCGCCGAGGGAAGGAGAGATTATCTGAACACTCAAGAGGAAGTCCTTTTTATGCAGGTGTTCGTCGAGGAGGTCGGAATCTGGATGGACAGTATGGATCCTCACAAACACGTAAGTGGACATCCAACTTCGTTTTTGGGACATTTTCTCATCGGCTCTAGTTCTCGCGGTTGCTCCCTTTCCACGCATTATCAGAACCAATGCTTCTAAACGCCTTTCTTGCCTGCGGTGCACGGCACCTTTCCCTGGTAAATGAGAAATATAACGAAGACAAAGCCCTTTCTTATTATGACACTGCCACCCGCTACCTTCTAAATGCGCTGCAAAACCCCGCTCGCGATGTGGTAATCTGTGCCACCACCGCCGTCATTCTAAACGTTTACGAGATCATGTGCGAGCGAGCTTTGCAGCGGATGAATCACATCGCCGGAGCCCGTGCCCTGATCAAAGAGTGCGGATGGAATGCACGGTCGACCGGCATCGGCGCCGCCTGCTTCTGGCTCAATGTCGGCATGGAATTGCTCTCCTGTCTCCATTTCAACTGGCAAGTTGCCTGGGATCCGGACGACTGGGGTGTCGACATGGATTTCTCCCACGAGAATCCCGTCAACACCGACCAAGGACGCGAAGAGCTGTGGACGTACCGAATCATGTACATCATCGGGAAAACCGCCAATTTCCGCGCCACGATCCCACGGAAAGCGGAAGCGTCGCCGAGTGACGAGCAAATGCGGACGCAGAGGCGGTATGCGGAATGGGAGCGACTAAGGGATTGGGCAGAGGGCTGGAACAAGAGCGTCCCGCGGAGCATGCATCCAATGGGATACCTCTATCCATATCAGACCATGGCTCAGAGCGTCTTCCCCGAGGTGTGGCTGATCAAGCGAACAGCGATCGTGGCGAGGCTGTTCTATCATACGACGATGTTATTATTGGGACAGGTGAACCCCCTGGTCCTCGCGAATTCTGCGAGTCCGCAGGAATTGGAGGATATGCACAACATGGTGCGACAGCACAGCGTAATGATCTGCGGCATAACTGCGCATGTCAAAGATCGGTGAGTCCAGATCTCGTTTCACTTGCTTTCCACTACCACTGCTCCCCCCCGCGATCCCAAACCACTAACCCTCCATGCAGCGGCGTCGCTTCCGTCGGTCTCCGCTCCCTCGCCATCGCCGCCGAAACCCTCACCGACCGCCGCGAACAAGAAGAAGTCCTCCACATCTTCGACCGCATCCGCCAAGAAACCGGCTGGCGCATCGGCTTCGTGCAGAAGGAACTACGCGAGAAATGGGCCTGGGACGAACCCCTCCACCTCGCCGCCGAAATCATGCCCACCCCGCCCTCCATGCAGCCGTTCAATTCGCATTCCATGAGCGCCCTCGGCGCACAGCCGACGAGCGTCCCCAGCGCCGCTCCGTTGCCGACGAGGGGGCATAGTCCCGGAAGACCGCTTGGTGCGGTGCCGGTGACAAGCGCACCGGCTCCAGCGCCGCCGCCCGCGCAGGCGAGGAGGAAGCCGCCGAGTGGGATCTTGAATCCGCTGCTGGCGACGGCGGATTTCAGCCTAGCGCAGCATCCGTATCAGTCGGTGTATGTCCCGGCGATCACGATGCCGGGGCAACCGGGTGGGGCGACGCTGGGACACGGGCTCACCCATGGACCGGTGCCGCCGTTTGCATTTGATCGGGCGGGTGGAGGGTGGGATCGGGTGTTGTGAGGGCGATGTGGATGGGATTTATATATCAAGAGGAGGTTTTGTCATTATCATCTACTTCTTTCTCCTTTCACTGTGGTTGCATCTTCCACCTTTTTCCATGTTTTTGTTCCGAGGATGATTTGACGAGTGATGAATTTTCTTCAACGCTGTTAAAATATAGCTTGCAAAAGAGACGGGTGTCAAGGCAGTCTCATATTATGGTCCTCTCTATACCTCTTTCCGACATTGTTCTCATTCTCCCCTTTCTATATCTCCTACGTTCCGGTGATGTCCTGACGGCCGCTCTTCTCCGAATTCTACTTTCTCATCCTCACCTTAAGTTCATCACCTAATCTTTATTGTACGGGATTTCTGTCGTATGGCACATTCGGGAACTAGTCTTTTAACTTCACGGCATTTAAATTTAGTGTATCATCTTCACATGGGGACCATCGTTCGTCCGATGCGAATTAGCAATCGGTTTCCTGGAGGGAGGCATGACATTTCATACGATAGATTACGGGAGCACGATGGCTTTTTGACTGCCATTTTACTCGACCGTACATCATATTTCGTGGAAACCGGACGTCATGGGGGTATGGGATGGGATATTGCTGGGCTATTCGGGAGCTTTGGAGCGTGTTCACAGGGAAAGGCAAAGCGTGCTTCACAGTCATGATGTTTAAAGATGTATTTAGAAGGGCGACGTTTGTCATAATCGCAAGATCCAAGAATTCGAAGAGGATTAAGTCCAAATTGCTGGGCCATCGTGTGTCTGGTAGACTTGCCGGTGTCTCACTTGTTGAAATACAGGTGCGATCCATCTGTATGTGCACCGACTCTTTCCGGTTGTCAAATACCACGGCGCAGTATCAATGTTGAAGGGCACATTCTAAGTGAAACAATCTAGTCAAGATCGAGATACGTAACTACCTATTGTTTAATCTTACAACGATAAAGATAGGTTTTGGTTATACTACCTTAGAAAACGCAGGTAATTCAGGAGCGTTTCACAGGTTATTTAACCAGGAGGTTCAGCAAGGGACCTAAAGGGGCCTAGTCCCTAAGACTCTCTCACATCCAATCCATCAAAAAATATAATCGCCATGGCTGACTGACCCAATCCCACCGACTTTGCTGCATAAGATAGGCATACAGAGACCCTATCAGGAGTTCCTCCAGAAATCGGAATCCGCTGTGGCCGAGTTCTTCGATTACGATACCATAGTCGTGGCCGAGTTCATCAAGGTTTCGAAGTTGGGCTTCACCCTAGTGAGAGATGCATACAGAAGGTAATTCGAGGCTCTGAATAGTTCGGAGATCGGCCTGATTGGAAGTTCCCCGTTACGGGTTAGCCCATCTCTTTTCGGGTTTAGCGCCAGCCAGCTCTCACCCGAAGTTTTGCCCAACCTTCTTCGACTTCAAATCCTCCATACTCTATCGTCCAAATCTTTCCAATCTTTCCTTAGCAAGTATGTATCTAAGTCCTAATCATTTGCTATGATACAAACTCAACTGCTTTCTTACTCTAACGTAATCCACCACTGAGCTGCGAATTTTCCTTCACCATGGCGATCACCACCCTATTTTCACAATGTCTCAACAACAACAATCTCAATTGCCTTCAAACGAAGCCAGAATTGAATTAGCGAAATCAGCTATCAGGCAAGGCCAAATAAAACGCGTTCTAACTGCTGCAATGACCTATAAAACTTCTGAAAGTATCCTGCGTACTCGCCTTAATGGAACGGAGCTGCGATTCCGCGGAAAAGAACTGCTTGACTCCCTCTCTTGGATTATGTCGACCGTTTGCCTTGTCGGAGACGCACAAAGGGACAATCGTCCCGTTATGGTCGAGGTTTCAAAGAGGTGGATCGGTGAAAAGCAGGCAAAAGCCTCAATTGAAACGCAAAACTGGAAGAACATATCAGTCTTGGATAAACTGGTTGTCTTTGGGGTCCACTCGACTGGCTCTAAGCTATGAGACAACCTCCCCCTCCTATCCTAGGCTGGATACAACGCTCGTGAGACCTGTCTAGGCGGTCCGTTGGACTTATGTCTTGTCAGAGGTTGGTCAACGTCCAGTGCTCTGGGATTTACTGGGACTTGAATTGTACTATCATCACAAGCTCGATCAAATTTAACAATGGTTGTATGCTGACATTGATAGTGTGCTATACATGCAAACTTCTCTATGGGAGATAATGGCGCGAATAATATAAACAGTCATTCGCCGGTGACGAATTATATTAATCGAATGTCCTCTATCACCTCAAGTCTCAAGAAGCTTTGGTTCGGGCCAGGGTCTGAGAACAGTATTCGGTTGTAACTAGATGTTGAACCCGCCTGCGCGTTTGGCAAAGAAGCCGGTAGGATCCATTTCCTTCTGCAGGACCTTGAACTTCTCGACGTCCTTATATGATCCAAAGACATCCTGACTGAAGGCCGCATGATTCATGAACAGGGGCAAGTACTGTTCACTTTCAGGAGTGGTTACATGCGGAATCTGTTGCTCGATCCAGTCGGTGAGCTGCTTGGACAGGTCCCAGATGGTATTATCATCATCAGCGGGTGTCCATTGTCCCGTGATCGTAAGGATGAAGCGATCTTTGTCATTTTCTGTTAAGCCCATCGCGTTGCCGCCACGGGAGGCACTGTTCTTGGCTATGACTGCCGGGAACGGCTGGAATATGATATCTACGGCCGATCCAGGGTGGGATTCGGCATAGTCCTTGAAGAGGGTCTCCCATTGGGCCTCAATTTCTTGGTAGAATTGAGGTCTGGAAGGGATGCGGGGGAGAGTGATGCTCTGAAACTGTGGTCAGCTTCTTTCTTTCTTCTCGATGGATGTTTCTTACGCGGAAAGATGCTCTGGTCGGGAGCAAATCTGCTCCCACGGAGTTCTTTGCGAGCTGCATTGGTTAGCGATAGCTCCTTAATTGGCATCAGTGCTACTCACGAGTTCAGAGTACGTATCTGACTGAGTCAAGTCCAAGAATGAGCTGATATCTTCGAACTTTCCAAAGGCACCCTTCGGAGCCTCCGGAGCGTCATAGAAGAAAAATATTATATAGGTTTCCACATCGCTAACGAGTTTGGTGGAGGTAAGAATGACTGCGGCTTTCGGATCTTTGTGGTTATTGGCGATGAAATCATGCAGGGCAGCGAAGACTTCCTGCTCGGCCCAGCCAGCGTATACCCGTATGCCTCCCCAGACCTTATCTTTGTCAGTCCGATTATTCTTCCCTGCTGATGATGCTGTTACTGACCTTTCCGATAGGATGGGCCTCAATGGAAAACTTGGTGGTAACACCTAGCCCTTGTTAGAAAAGGATCACCATTTGGCGAAGTCTGAGAATTACCATATTGATTGCCGCCACCACGCAACGCCACAGCAAGGTCTGGATGAGTCTTCGCGTTAACGTTGATAACTGAGCCGTTCGCTGTTACTAGCTCCCATCCGACGATAGACTAGAATTATTAGCAAGCTTCTTTCGGTCGGCTCGAGCCATACATACATCTGCAGCCATCCCGTATTGCGCTGACAAGAAGGACAGTCCTCCTCCAGCCAAATACCCACCAATGCCCACAGTATCTGGAGTGGAGTCAGACAAGGAATGTACAATAGCGAAGCGTTCTTACCTAGACGACCCCCTCCCACAGTAACACCGTACTGTTCCAACGGGCCAATGACATCCTTCCACTGCCCTCCAGGCTTGACTTGAGCCAGGTTAGTATCTTTATCATATGTCGTTCCCTTGATCTTGCTCAGTGCGATCAGAATGCCACCCTGGCTACTGGCATGTCCAGGATTGGGGTCGTGTCCACCACTCTTGACACTAAAGTTCACATCCGTATATTCACCGAGAACCTGGAAAGCTTTACCAACTTCTTGGGAAGTGGTCGGCTTCAGGATACAGGCCGGCTTCAGGTCTGAAAGACCGACGTTCCAGTAATCATCGTTCTCCTCCTTATATCCTGATGACCGGGGATTGAAGAGCTTCCCTGGGATAGCTTGGGTGAGAGCATCGCATGCGTTCACTGTTGACTGTGTCGGAGCTTGCAAAGAGCTGGCCGAAAACAAAGACAGGATGAGCGCCAGAGAGACCTTGGAAAGAGCCATTGCTAACGAAAGTCAAGATAGCCAGCAGTGGAACTGGATAACTTCAACCGAACAGTGAAGCGGACAGGCATTGCGACAGACTTATATGGAGGCAAAATCGAGTTATTGCACCCGGACTTACTCCTGACACTGCAGCAGTAGCGCAATTTCACATGAATGAACCCCCACAAAATGAAGCTCTGTGATATACACCAAATATGGAGTAATGCTGGAGGGCGACCTTTAGTTACCGGGGGATTGTTTGTAGAAATAATACCATATCTGAGTATTTTGATTCGGCAGTTTCGTCGGATGTAATTTTAACCTCACTTAGTGCGACCTCATCGAGCATTTTCTATTCTTTCATGATTCCCCATGGAGTTGTACACGAGGTGCTGCCGTTCAGCGTTGGATGAAGTCTGGGGAGTGTGGGTCGTTGGATGCTTGTATTCGGAATCTGGTGTTGAAGCGTCCAGCCGTCTCGATTTCTCAACGCTCGACCGTCGCGCATCTTGGATACGGTGGGGCTCGAATAAATAAATTTGGAAAGGGAGACTGTCGTCCTTCACTTGTCCATTGCAATTGCTATCGAGTTGCACAAAACGACTCCAATTCTTGTCCTTGAATGGCGGTATTTTTTATCACCTGAAGAGTCGAGATCAGGGAAGTTTGACAGGTGATAGCTCGAGAGATACCCCGGAAATCTACTACTTACATCACCGGCCTGTCAAAGACGGAGAAAGGGAGCACTGAGCTTTTGATTATCGTAGACCGGTTAAACAAAGGAGCAGTGTTCGCGGCCTGACCTAACGAGCGAAACGTCAGTCGAGACGTTCATCGAGCATTACCTAGCGCACTGCGCCTTACCAAGAGTAATCACATCCGACAGACGAGACAAGTTCGTCAAAGGAGTCAGATCGCAGATCTGCAAGCTAGTGAAGGTAAAGCAGAGGCTGTCAACCGCCTATCATCCAGAAATAGGTGGATCTACCGAAAGAATGAATTAGAATGTCGAAGACTTCGTACGGCATTTTAGTACATATAGGCAAGACGATTGGACACATTGTTACCCTTCGCCCAAGTCGCGATTCTCGGAAGAACGACAGTGGCAACCGGCATGAGTCCCTTCTTCATTACGCACGGCTACCATCCGTATTTGGGAGATTCAACCGGTTTCACAAGGGCTACAGACAACAAGAGTCCACCTAAGAGTCCGGCAGCAGCAGCGGAGATGAAGATGAAGAAGTTCCACGAATGCGTTGAATTCGCGCAAGCCGCTATGGCTACGTCCCAGCAGAGATAACAAGACGTGACCAACAAACGACGCGACCCAGCACCAGCATATCAGACGGGGGACAAGGTGTGGCTCGACGTGCGGAACATCAAGTTGCCAGACAATTGGAGGAAAAAGCTAGCGAGACTGCATGAGCAGTTAGAGCAACTGAAATCATTGGGATTAGCGCATGCCGCCTGAATGTGTGTGAGAGAGAGAGAAAGAAAAGGGAGGAGACTATTCCGCATCACGATCCTTGGATTCCCAGAAGGCGGTGCGCTCATTCATGCGAACGGATGAGGCAGCGCAAGGAGTAAGAGGTGTCGATGGAAATGATGGTTGACGCTAGGTGCGAGGGATTTGGGGAAGAGAATCATTCAGTGGATGATAGCTGTCGACTTTCGAGTAGGTCTTAGCGCTTGCTCTTATAACGGATCCAGAAGTCGCGTGTTCGTTCATGCGGTGGATCTGCTAGGCCGCATATTCATACGAAAGGAGGGAAGAGGCTCGCCCGCTACTTCGGCTGCCGGTTCCATCCCTAACCGCGTCCACGCCACAGCCCCTGGGCAGCGTGGATAGGTAGTTCTGGGCTGTTCTGGATGGCGAGCAGCGCACCGGAGGCAGGTCAAGGAATAAGCGAGGCCAGGGAGGGAAAAGAGAAAGCGCAATGAAAGCAAATCGATTGATCCGGATACTGGGACTCTGTGATTGTCTATTTCCCTTAGGTTGGAGATTGGCGTACATAGGGTGTTTCCCTTCCATCATTTCGTCGTATCAGAACATCTTTCATGTAAAGAAATCAGCAAATTGAATTTCAGATCTACTCCCAATGTCGTTTAAAAAGCGTGAAAGATCAACTGAGATTGAGCACCGTAGATCAGAGGCTGCTACGGCCCGCCCCCCAGAGCTTGCTTCGCTTCACCGGATGCCAGTAGTCGGAAGCGATTCATCAACGTGACGGGGGCGCGAGATTTACCGGCTCTTGGATCTGGAATTCTTTAGTGACCTTAACCCACTCCTCGCCATACTCCTTTACGAGACGCAGCAGTAGGGAATCTTCCGCAGAAGTGAGGGCTACACGAAGGTTCCTCCGTTTTTGCTCTAGCTCTGGTATGAAATTCAAATCGAAGTCGTCGTCGCTAATGTCCTCTAGTGTGGAGAACTGACGTTCCCTCGCCACCGGTGAAGCGGCCGATACCGTAGCCAACGCTTCCACGCGGTCAAAGATATCCCGAACCATATCCATGAGGGCCTCCTGGTTCCCCGATATCTCGGACTGCGTCTGAGCGTTGCTGCGGATCGCTTCCAGCAGCTCCGGTAGGCTCTGAACCAGGGTTTGGTCTTGCGAAGCATGTGCATGGAGACTGTGGCCGTCCTTCAGTGGGGAATCCGGTGGGGCAGTGATCCTAGGTTCTAGCTCCAGCGAGGGCGAAGCGGGTAGCGAAGGTGACGGAAGACGGTCGACCAAAGTCAAGGGAGGCGGCGTAGCTTTCTGTTCGACGTATCCGGTTAGCTGAATAGAAAAAAAATGGCGACTCTATCCCCTTACCCAGGTGATCAGGGGAGACGCCGGCGTTGGCGACTGCGCCGGAAGACGCCTATGGAAAGACATCTCCAGGCCAGAATACTGTACGACGATATGGTCTCTAGGTGCGAGGCGGAGTTCCTTGCGAATAAATTCCTCGACTCCGTGCGGATCTGGACAGTAGATGCGGAGGATGTTGCGCCATCGTCTAGCTCTGACACGTAGACCGTCACATCCTCTTCCTTGTTTGGAAAGCGAGTATTGAGAAGGTCCTGGACCTGTTGCGTGAAAGCTACTTTGACCCTTATACCCGCTTTGCCGGTCTCTTGACAGATGGATGTGTGACTCGGCGCCAGCCCCTACGTCCTCGCCCCTTCGTCGGCGGGTTATGGTTGATCAGAGGGAATCGAGTGGCCGCCGTTTCCCCTAAGTGACGACCGCTTCTCAATGGATTCACCGATACGAAAGAGTACCTTGTATCCTGCGTTCATGCGTTCATGGAAGAAGCTCCACCGTCGGTCGATGTCCCCTGTGATTGTGGATAGCCAGTCGGCGGGCCACGGCTGTTTAAGTAGAGAGAGAAACGAGTGGCCGTCGGTCCTCGATCGGCGATAGCATGAATGACTGACATATTGAGGGAGCCGGAAGCCGTATCTCGGTTCATGCGTTCATGCAGGGTGGAGCGAAACCTGTTTGGGTTTTTGTTGGGACGAGGGGAGATTGGAAGGATCCGAATTCATGGTGTGGTAGTCGGTGGACGGGCGGGAGGTTTCGATGGATGATGGTTATCGTGAAAGATTTCGGGGATGGATGGGTTACGAACAGACGGCGCTATACCTGGTCGGGCGGCGCTAAACTCAAGGAGGGAATTAACCAAAACTTCACGTACAAAGTTAAATATTTACAATAAGCTAGGACAGGTATTGTCGCACGTGATGTGCTAAAATGGTTGGGAGTGAGGTGCTGTTGTTCCAGCAGCGAAGTTGTTGTATTGTGTGTTGTGTGTAAGTTGTGTGTAAGTTGTGTGTAAGTTGTGTGTTCTAGCTGAATGCCTGGTTCCCCGGCCCTACAGATATACGAGAGTCACGGCAAGATTATTAATGCAGTTTGTAGCCTTGGACTCCTAGAGCTCATGCCTTGGCCTGCGACAGGTATTCCCCGGATTTCACGTTTACTATGGTTACAGGCAAAAGTATTGTTAGCGCGGCGCTAATTAGGGGTCTAGCCTAAACCGTTTTGTTCATTCTTCCATTACTAATTAGATATAGATTTCACCATCTATTAGCCTGCTCATTCTCCGGACCCCAATCCTATTGAGACAGTATGGAATTGGATGAAGGGCTGGATCCAGGACCACTATGGGGATGCCTGATTATATTATGACCAGCTTCAGGAGGGAATTAACGATGCTTGGGAGGCTATCAGAGGAATTCGTGTAAGAGTTGTCGAGTTGATGGGCCAGAGATGCCAGGATGTGATAGGCGCAAATGGAGGCTATACACGATAATGAAATCTATATCCAATTAGTAATGGAAAAAAGAACAAAAACGGTTTAGGTTGGAAACTCCTGCTTAGCGCCGCGCTAACAATACTTTTGCCTATACAGTAACCATAGTAAACATCCAAGCCTCGGCCTGTATGTGGGGCATCCGGGTGCAAGGGCGGGAATAAACTCTACCTCGAACTCGGAGTCGGTCCCTAGCAACTTGTACGTACCAACAAGCGATGCTAGCTTATGATCTTCATTCGGGTGAAAGACGACTCCGAAAGATGTTTTCGGCTCGGATCTGAGGCGCTGGGTCATGCGTAGCACGAAGCAACATAAAGAACGGAGTCACATTTGGCACGTTCTTCCAATTCCTTGATTTAGTGTATAGATCGACAGCACTCATTTCTTTCCCCGCGAAACCTGATTGATACCTCTCCAAGATAGCTACCATCGAAGTTCGGAAGTAGTCTTCCAACCCCCCAAGAGCCAATTGACCTGCTGCCGTGTCCTGCAAGACATATAACAATCATGGGCGACGATTCCGATCCTCCCTCGTCATCTCATCCTACTCCACCAGACGTTGACCTGCTCCGCAACAATGCCACCCTCCACCCCTCCGGCTACGAAGAGGTCCCGTCCAAAGCATCCATCCTGCCGCCCGAATCGCCGTCCGATGTCTCCGTTATCGACATGCCCGATCCACCTGAGGCCGATGCGCCGGATCGGAACCTCATCGAGCGAATGGCGCGTTTCCGTTCGACGCCCCTCTCCTTCCTCCGGGAAGTCAGCCTCCACGTTTCTGGTACCGGGTGGCGGAGCTATGACAATATCGTGGGGCAGCCGGTGTTCTATCCCGGGTTCAGCGAGAAGATGAAGCAGAGCGTATTGTCGAGCCCGATGTTACAGGCGAAGGTGGAGGAGTTGGCGGAGAAGAGGGTGAGGGTTGAGGAGGGGGAAGGGCGGTGGGGACTCGCTGTAGACGAGGGTCAGAAAAACTATACGGGTAGCACGAAGAGGGATAGGAGAGAAAAGAGGAAGAAAGACGTTCAGCAGAGTCTGGAGCAGGTGCTCGAGAAGATGACTGAGGACATGATTGCCAAGATGGAGGGCAAGCGGTTCATACGTGGAGCATACTACATGGTCACACAGTTGTTGACGCGAGCATATCACCAAGGTAAGCTTTTTCCAATGTGCATGCTCTCTCTAGCTGACATCCAACCCGCGAAGGCATCCACGTCTCCTCCGAAGAAATCGTCCGCCTCCGTAAAGTCGCAATCGAAGCTCAGAAAAAGAAACAGTCCATCATCTTCCTCCCCTGCCATCGTTCTCATGTCGACTACGTCTCATTGGCAATCATCTGCTACCGTCTCGGCCTTACTCTACCCGTGGTCGTGGCGGGCGACAACCTCAATTTCCCTCTCGTCGGTCCGTTCCTGCAAAGTGCTGCAGCGATGTGGATCCGACGGTCGTTTGGGGACGACCAGCTCTACACGACGCTCGTGCAGGCATACATGGACACTCTGCTTCAGCAAGGATTCAACTTCGAGTGCTTCGTCGAAGGCACGCGATCGCGAACCGGAAAACTGCTCCAGCCCAAGTTCGGGATCTTGGGCTTCCTTCTCGACTCCGTACTTTCGGGCCGGGTTAAAGATGCCATCATCTGCCCCGTCAGCACACAGTATGACAAGGTCATCGAAGTAAACAGCTATGTCTCCGAGCTGCTGGGGCAGCCGAAGCAAAAAGAGAACCTGATGGACTTCCTCTCCGCGTCATCCATTCTGAGCCTCAGACTGGGGCGCGTCGACGTCCGTTTCCACGAGCCCTGGAGCCTTCGATCCTTCATCGACGACCAGATGGCGAGTTATACCAAGATGCCGCCGCAAATGCCCACTGAGCCGAATGGGAAGGACACGACCCGGCTCCGGTTGCTTCGCACGCTCGGTTTTAAGGTCCTAGCGGAAATCAACGAAGTGTCGGTCGTCATGCCGACTGCATTGATCGGCACCATTCTCCTGACATTACGGGGACGCGGCGTTGGAAAGAGCGAGCTAGTCAGGAGGGTGGATTGGCTGTGCGCACGCGTCAAGTCCCGAGGTGGGAGAGTTGCGCATTTTGCTGGACTCCCAACGGAGACGGTCGTCGAGCGCGGGCTGGAAGTTCTGGGACCGGAGTTGGTCGGGGTCGTCTATGGCCTTGTGGAGCCGACGTTCTATGCGGTGGATCGGTTCCAGCTTTCATTCTATCGTAACATGACCATCCATCTGTTCGTCTCGGAGGCCATCGTGTCGGCTAGTCTATATGGCCGAGTAAAACTCGGCGGTGGTCTCGAGCACCAGCGCATGCCGTTTGAGGAGCTTCGTGATCAAGTTCTGTTCCTCTCGCAGCTCTTCCGCGGGGAGTTCATCTTCCCGACCGACGGCCTTGAAGCGAACCTATCCAAAACGCTCCAAGGGCTCGAGCAGGATAAGGTCATCCACATCGTCAGGAACCAGCAAGATCCGTCGCAGATTGAGTTCGTGGAACTGAGCGAAGAAGAGCGGGACCAGGGACGCGAGAACTACGACTTCTACTGCTTCATGATTTGGCCATTTATCGAAGCCAGCTGGCTCGGTGCGGTATCTCTCATGGCGCTGACGCCTCCATCAGGGCAAGGCGAGGATATGTGGCTGGACATGAAGAAGGTGCAGGATATGGCTCAACTGGTAAGTGAATATTGAAAAACTCCCTCAGCTCTTCGGCCGATAGCTAACGCGGGCACCCAGCTCGGTAAAACCCTCTACCATCAAGGCGACCTCTCCTACTTCGAAGCCGTCAACAAAGAAACCCTCAAAAACGCCTACCAGCGCTTCGAAGAAGAAGGCATCCTCCTCGTCGCCAAATCCAAAGACGCCCGCATCCCCACCACCGTCCGCCTTGCCCCTGACTGGGTCCCGCCACGCGCCCCCTCCAGCAACCACCTCCTCCCCTCCGGCCGCCTCTGGGCGTTTGCCGAGCACATTAGCCATAGCCGACGTGAAGGGAAGAATCGGCGGGACGGGAACACGGTGCGAACGCGGGTGCTGGGGCTGGTGGAGCTGGTGGCGGAGAGCTTGTGGGAGCATGCGCGGCCGGCGGCGAGTCCGGAGAGTAAGCCCGGGGCGTATGAGAAGGTGAAGCAGCGGCGGCCGAGAAGGGCGATTGGGGAGGGGAAGGCGAGGTTGTAGGATGGGCGGCGGCTGGGGCGGGTTGTTCGGGTAGATACATTTAGATGATATCCCTGGATGAGCGTTCGGGCATGGGCATTGATATAATGGAGTCCGCAATGAATATATTCAGGCTACTGTTATGGTCCCGGGCCCGTGGCCTGGGCCCTTGAGTATGGCTGACGCCACAGGGATGTGGCTAGTGGATGGCATGGAGGATTATCAAGGATATAGTCATATGGGAGCTATGTGTTAGGACGGAGCTGTGTTAAGGAGCTGTGTTGAACTGTGTTAGTATAGTAGAGAGAAGAGTTTATATCTCGCACACAGGCGCTGGGAGATTTCTTCCTTCTCTCTCTTCTGTTTAGATTAATGGAACTTGGTAATCGCAGATCTTGCGCATCCAGACCGTGTCAGTTACGGCCCATAATCACAGCAAAGAGCTAGATGCAAGCTTGGTTTGAATGCGAGGACAAGACTTAAACACCAAGGACTACGGAGTAGTAGGTTTCAAATTTCTTCGCATCCTGGCTCTTATCCCTAACAGAATCGCCAACCCAATGCCAAAAATAGCAGTTGGACAGCCATGGATGGATGCGACTCGGATGAAAATGAGGTATTATGTAACATACCTAGCTAATTAATCCCTACGAAGTAACATTTTACTATTAGGACTCCGCATGTCGTATGGATTAGGACACCAGAAGTGCGAACACCCCTGCAGCAGTACCGGGACACCGGACGAACTGCTTCCAGTGAACACAAGCCAACAACCTAAATCTATCGTCTGCCTTCTACGACATTGACCAACACCAGATCAAATCTAAGCGAACCACGCTTGGGATTGCACAAGAAAGATGAGGAAAAGAGAAAGCGATCCAAATCTGCAGTCCTGGTCGAAGGGAATTACCAACACCCTGCTCGGTGACAGAAGAAAAGCGCTCGAAGGATCGGTTTACTGTTTATCCCATGTCCAAATTATTTTTGGAACGTCAAGCTACTATGTATGCTCAGTGCTCAACAATGCTCAGGGATGTCGGGTGACCGGAAGGCGGAATGCCATTGTCTTATATCTTTTCTTCTATTGGCATTGTGATTTTGTTCTGCATCGAGATGGGCGGCATTGTCGGCATCACGATCTGATATGCCGAGTCTATTGGTGGCGTCGGCCTCGTATTTCCGACTAATCATCTCCGATTCTGGTCTCTCTCGCAGTCCCTGCCTCTGGTGTGCCTGCTGCCCCGTGCCCCTATCCCCCACATGTACGCCACTGCATAGTCGACGTTCACCTCATATCCTCGTTGTCCTCATGGTATCGCTCAACAGTTGAATGTCGTCATTCGACAACTATCGCTTTACTATCCATTTCAATTGCGGTTCGTCATTTTCATCTTTAGATGTCTTTGGAAGTTTAAAGTGGTCTACGGGAGATCGTCAACACCAGCATCTGCTGTTACCCGATAAGGCCGATATCTTTCACAGATCGCTCAAGATCTGGCGCGGAATGCGACTACAAGGAAACACACAGCATCGAAAGGTGAGGATCATGAGGTGCATAGGAATCCATACGCAAGAGGCTTGGATCTTCCTGCTAATCCGACAGCCAAGGGGGGTGGCTGCGACTAATAATCACAGTCAGCGTTGCAATCTCGTAATTATGGAGTCCATCGTGACGACGGCCCGGAGTGGGCGTCAATCCGATCTCCCCCAGGCCCACACAACGGTGGGCGAACACTCCCTCCCTCCTCGCGCTCCCCTCCATGCCAGGGCGAGGCAATACGAAGTTGATAGTAAAATTGCACCTCTTTTCTGCAACATTGTCTCTCCTCATCGGTCCGCGTGACGTCGCTGCTTAAGAGCGGTAGCTTCCCCTGTTTCTTGTCGGTCATAGGTGATGCTCTAAGCGGAAGTCAATCGTTTTCGAACTCTTATAGAATCATACATCCAGCTCCGAACCAGCAGTCACTCGTTTTCTATTTCTAGTCAAGTCATCTATTTCGCACTATATGGTAGAAATTACTGTTTTATTCTTAATTTCTACTCGTCTTTAAGATGCTCCGCGACGCGGCTACGCTTCTTGCGCTTGCATTATGCATCCTCACCTATCGAACAACCCTAGTGGCGGCAATTAGTACAACATCCGTCGCTCCAATTTCGAATGAGCGGGCTGGCTGGGTGATAACCACGGACAGTGCCATGCCAGGCAATGAGGCGACGCTTGTGCTGGACAATAACGAGGGGACATTCTGGCATTCCGCGTGGTTTCCAGATGCCCCTTTGCCCCACTGGCTCAACATTGATATGGGCACCCAATACCTCATCAGCGGGTTCTCCTACACTCCACGTCAAGACGAGGAGACCAATGGCAACATTGGGATGCATTCGATTGAGTACAGTGTTGACGGCAACAACTGGGCAACCGCGGCACAAGGCACGTGGGCCAACGATAATACCGTGAAGACATCGTTATTCACCCCTGTTATTGCTCGTTGGATCCGCTTGAACGCTCTTACAGAGGCATCTAACACTGGCCTACAATTCTCGAGTGCGGCCGAAATCAACATCCTAAGAAACCCCCATTCATCGCTTCCACGGACGAACTGGGTCGTCTCTGCGGATAGTGAGCAAATTGGGGAACAGTCTTGGGCTGCTACTTATGCTATCGACGAGAGCCCAACTACCTTCTGGCACACTGCATACTACGGGGGCGCTGATCCTCTGCCACACTATTTCACCATCGACCAGGGTGCTGCTACCACCGTTGGCGGTCTCAGCTATCTCCCTCGGCCACCTTCAAGCGGGCCAAATGGGCGCATTGGCGAGTACACAGTGCAAAGAAGCGATGATGGCAATAGTTGGATTGACGTGACCAGTGGTACCTGGCCAGACACTGAATTCAAGAAGCTTGTCGAATGGCAACCGATAACCACACGATACTGGCGTCTTGTGGCTAGATCAGAGGCTGGAAATCGTGGTGAATGGACCAGCGCTTCCGAGATCAATTTGCTTGATGGAGCAAATCAATTGGCGAACTTCAGGGTCACGGTTGACAGCGAGGAAACCGCTCTCTTCAACAACAGTGCGGTTCGTGCTCTGGATACCGACATCAGCACCTATTGGCACACCGAGTGGTCAAGCGCCAACCCTCCTGGCTTTCCTCACTTCATCACCATCGACATGCAGACCAATCTACCGGTCAAAGCCCTGCAATACACCCCCCGACAAGACGGTGGCGTGAACGGCAACATCGGTCAGCATACGATCGATGTGAGTACGGACGGCAACTCTTGGACCACGGTGGCTACCGGTGCTTTCGCCGACAATGCCCAGGCCAAACTGGTCAACTTCCAAGAAACGTTGTGCCGGTATGTCCGGCTCACTGCCACTAGCGAGGCCGGCAATCGTGGGCCATGGAGCAGTGCAGCGGACATTGCTATTTCTTACGACGCAAGTTACATCGCACCCGCACCACAAACCAGAGGCCAATGGGGCCTGACTGTCAATTTCCCGCTTGTTCCCGTCGCGGTCGGTCTGGTGTACGATACTGGTGAGGTTTTGGCTTGGTCTTCTTGGAATCCATCGGGCTTTGGCGGTAGCCCGGGTGGTCAAACCGTCACTGCTACATACAATCCCTCCACCAGTCTTGTGTCAAAAGCTCTGATCACCGACACCCATCATGACATGTTCTGCCCTGGTATCTCCCTCGACTTCAACGGTCGGATGATCATCACTGGTGGCAATGATGCTCCGCGAACCAGTATCTACAACCCACCAGGCCATGGTTGGATTTCTGGACCGGACATGCAGATCGCTCGTGGCTATCAGTCCTCGGCGACCCTGTCCAACGGATGGGTTTTCACCATAGGTGGTTCGTGGTCTGGCGGTATCTTCCAGAAGAATGGTGAATATTACGATCCATCCGCCAACACCTGGAACATGCTGAACGATGCCGATGTAACACCCATGCTCACGAATGATGCCGGCGGACTGTACCGCTCCGACAACCACGCCTGGCTGTTCGGCTGGAAGAATCAGGCGGTTTTCCACGCCGGGCCAAGCACGGCGATGAACTGGTACACAACCACCGGCAGTGGCGGAGTTACCGGTGCCGGCAACCGTCTGGATAGCGGAGATGCCATGTGCGGCATGGCCGTCATGTACGATGCCGTTGCCGGCAAAATCCTCACTATGGGTGGGTCTCGGGACTATGAGAACGCTCCGGCGGTGTCCAACACCTATGTCGTTACCATCGACAACGTCGGGACCCAAGCGCAAACCGAGCGGGTTGCCGACATGAACTCCAAGCGCATCTTCGCTAACGCGGTGGGGTTGCCCAATGGCCAAGTGTTTGTCGTCGGCGGCCAGGACTATGGTTCGGTATTCAACGACGACTCGTCAATCATGTATCCAGAACTGTACACGCCGTCAAGCCAGACATGGACCGTCATGGCCCCCATGGCCGTGCCGCGCAACTACCATAGTGTTGCGATCCTCATGCCCGATGCCTCCGTCATGGTCGGCGGCGGTGGCCTTTGCGACGGTTGCAGCATGAACCACTACGATGGGCAGCTGTTCAACCCTCCTTACCTATTCACGTCCTCCGGCGCCAAAGCCACCCGCCCCGTCATCGACTCTATTTCAGCGGACAACGTCGCTCTCGGTGGCTCTCTGACCGTCACCATGAACAGCGCCGTCACGACTTTCTCCATCGTCCGTTTGGGTTCCGCCACCCACACGGTCAACACCGATCAGCGGCGGATTCCCCTCACTCCCAGTTCGGATGGCGGCAATACTTACAGCATCACCATTCCCAGTGACAGTGGTGTTGCTCTTCCTGGCTACTGGATGTTATTCGCCATGGACGCAGCCGGTGTTCCCAGCATTTCCAAGACGATCAAGATCTTCTAAGTTTATCGGGTTTGTTTATCCACGACTTCAACTGCTCCTTGGTTCTCGTTTTCCTAATTACAACTTGTCTCAGCGCTTTCCTGCTAGATGTTGGCAAAGTCATTCGTGGTTATACCCTTGGTGGCCGAGCAGGGTTACAGTGCTCAACCCCCCAAAGGGTCTGTCATGACTAGTTTTGTATAAGGAAAGTTGAGCACTGGAGTGACTCAAATTCTGATCCGCCACCAAGGGAATTTTGATAGCTGGTGAACATTGTTGGCTTGGGCATCAACAGGGTCTCGGGCCCATTGAGGCGGAACTATCTCTATCACGTCGAGACCCGGATCATACTTGTCTAATAATATGATTAGAAATCTAGGGAACGGGTAGAACATCAGCAGATAGGAACCAGTATATGGGGGTATATTAGGGGAGGAAGTGTTTAGTTTGTCATCTTGTTTTCTCCCCCCATCTCTTACGCAAGGTCTACCTACACATCTTGGATAGTTAGACAGAGTAATGAAATGAAATCCTGAAGTTAAAAAGATTTAGTTCTTAATATTCTCTCGAGTTGTATAATCGTTGCAACTGACACGGTCTGGATGCGCAAGATCTGCGATTACCAAGTTTCATTGATCCAAACTGAAGAGAGAGAAATGGAAGAAATCTCCCAGCGCCTCTGCGCGCGAGATATCCTCTCTGCTGTCCTAACACAGCTCCCTCATGACCGTCCTAACATACAACTCCCATATGACTATCTCCTCGATAATCCTCTATGCAATCCACTAGCCACATCTCTGTGGCGTCAGCCATACTCAAGGTCCTAGGCCACAGGCCTGGGACCATAACAGCAACATCAATAATAGTGTCCAGCTGTTTATTAATACACAATATATTCATGAAGATAGATTCGAGTTATGTACACAATACCATTGGCCACGCTTATGCATTATATCATCAAATAGAACAGGGAGTTGGGAACAACTGTGCAAGAGAACTAGAGTCGCGGCTCAACTCCACTCCAATGCCGCTCACCGGGCCAATGTGAGTCAGGCCAGACGTAACGGAGTGCTTCCCAAATATGCCTAGAATCGTCGGTTAGCAGGGTGCTCAATATCCAAACTCAGACAGCAGAGATGACTTACTCAACATGATGAATCTTTAAGCCATTCTTGACCTCCTCCGGCAAGTCCTTTACATCCTTGCGATTTCCCCTCGGCAGCATCACCGTATGCACCCCGGCCCGCAGCGCACCGATCAACTTCTCCTTGATCCCGCCGACGGGCGTCACCTTGCCGCGGAGACTGACCTCGCCCGTCATCGCCATTGTCGGCGGCACACTCTTCCCCGAGAACAGGCTGATCAGCGCGATCGTGTGCGCGAGGCCGGCCGACGGCCCATCTTTCGGCGTCGCGCCCGCAGGGCAATGCACGTGGATCGACCGGTTCTTCATGATGTCCTGGTCCGGATCGTGGGTGAGGGCGAGCTCGTACGCGTGGGCCTTCACCCACGTCAGGGCGACTTCGACGCTCTCTTTGAGGACGTCGCCCAGGGTTCCGGTTAGCTGGACGCGGCCGGTGCCGGGCATGTCGGCCACTTCGATGAAGAGGATGCTGCCCTGGCCGCCGGTGGAGTAGGCAACGAGTCCGGTGACGACGCCCGGGCGGGAGGACTTTTCTGCGATCTCCTCGTCGAAGCGCTCGATGCCTAGGATGTTCTCCAAATCGTCGACCATTACCTTGGGGTTATATTTCTCGAGCGCGGCCGAGTCCTTGGCGTCCGCAAACTCGACCGCTTTAGACCGGCAAACGCTGCCGAGCTCGCGCTCAAGGTTCCGAACCCCACTCTCGCGAGTGTAAGAGGTGATGATCTTGTCGATAACATCGTCCGACAACTCCACGCGGCTTGACTCCAGACCATTCGTTGTGATCTGCTTAGGGAGGAGATGGCGGGTTGCGATGTGCCTCTTCTCCAAGGTTGTGTATCCTGGAAGACTGATCATCTCCATTCTATCCAACAGAGGAGGTGGAATTGTGTCTAGAGAGTTCGCAGTGGCGATAAAGAGAACTTTCGAGAGATCGATGGGGATGTTGACGTAGTGGTCAACAAAAGTATGATTCTGCTCCGGGTCAAGCACCTCAAGCATCGCGGCAGAGGGGTCACCATGGAAGTTGCTGGTGCCGATCTTGTCGATTTCATCCAAAAGGATGACAGGATTAGTGACGGCGACTTTCTTCAATCCGCTGACAATCAATCCAGGCATGGCGGCAACGTAAGTGCGCCGATGGCCACGGATCTCAGCTTCGTCTCTCACACCGCCAAGGGAGATGCGATGGAATTTCCTTCCAAGAGCAGTAGCAACCGATTTTGCTAAGCTAGTTTTGCCGGTACCTGGAGGACCAACTAGTAGCAAAATCGGGGACTTGTCGACCATTCGCTTCGTCTTGAGGATCTGAAGCTGGTCTTCGTTCCGAGGAGCCGTATCCGCACTCGCCTTGTTGTCTTGCGTTGCCTCTTTTGCTTGTTCTGTTAACATTTTGATTTGCGTCTCCAAGTCGGCATTGACGGATTGCTTCAGTTTCAAGACCGCCAGATATTCCAGGAGCCGTTTCTTGATCTTCTCCAAGCCATAGTGATCGTCATCCAACTGCTGCCTTGCACGTCGCAGGGTTTCCCTATCGAAATGATCCTCGGTCATCTTGCTCCATGGGATCTCCGCGAGGTTCTCAAGGTAGTTTCGGCAGACTTGGTACTCCGCTTGAGCAGGGTTCATCTTCTGCAACCGTTGGAGCTCGCGCTGGGCAACCTTCTCCGCTTCCGGTGTAAGTCCGGCCTCGTCTATGCGTTTCTTCAGCTCATCAAGCTCGTTTGTATCCTCTTCAGCTTGCCCGCCACCACCAGGAAATCCGGGTGGAAAGCCTCTTCCGCCGTTCCCTCGCCGAGCAATGGCATCGTTCTGCAGGCGCTTTAATTTGTCCGAATCAATTCCGTTGATGTTGTTGCTAGATGAAATAGTCATCATCCGACCGTTGCCTTGCATGGTATTTATGTGCTTGCGCAAGATATCGACAACCCGTTCCACGCGATCATTGACAGGGAGGGCAGCCAGAACCAAAAGTTTCTCTTCATGTGTGCATTCGACAACATTAGCCATGAAATCGGCAAGGGCACCGGCGTCGTCGATTTCCTTTCGTCCGATGAATATTTCTAGCCGTCGTGCAAGTATAGGCGAGATCGCTGTCGATGCTCCTCGGGGAAGCAGGGCGGAAAGGCGGACAAGAGCTAGAAGCTGTCTCGACGATTGTTTCAACTCCGAGAAGAGGGCTTCGATGTGGGCGTCTTGAGGGTTTACCGCTTCTAAAACGTTAGCATTCATTGCCTTCTCTCGCGTAGACGTCTAACTTACGTTGATCCGGCTGGATAGTCACCACAGCCTCCATGTACGGCTTCTGTTGGGTAAACTTCTCGATCTGGAACCGTTCCATACCCTCAACTATTAACGCCAGGTCGCCTGCTCGTCTCCCTTGGACACCGTTAACCCGTCCAAGCACTCCAACGCTAAACAGGTCTGCATCGCCAGCTTTGGAGGGATCGGTGAGCCCCACTCTTGCCTTGACTTGCTTGTCCGCATCGCCCTGCTCTTTGCCATCATCGATCAACTGTTTTCCATCCTTGCTCAAATATGGACTCGCCAACGGCACGCAGCCAATCGTCACCGGAGATTCAGCCCGGGACTGGTCAGACGCTTTGCTGTAAATAGTCGCGAGAAGGGCTGCGATATCGGGTCGGTTGGAGACGGGAATGCGGAGTGTTACTCCAGGGAGGAGAACGAGATCCCGTGGAAGCGGGAGTAAAGCGAGGGTTCGCTTGACTGATGTTGACTTCGCCATGGTGGAGAGAGTCGAGTTGCGTGCAGTGTTCAGTCACCACGTAGTGTATTGACTTATAGCACCCCCGCGGAGTGGATTTACCCTCTGTGTATACGCCGGATTGCCAGGATTGAGTGAATACGGTCGTGAGCTTGCGTGGTTGATTTACGTGCTGGGTAAGGTATATAATCATAGGAGGAGGCCATCGGCTACAAGGAGATCCGATCAATTCATTCTAGAACCATCGGTTGCTATCATGAGATGAACCTCGAGGGCTACCGTCATCATCGCCGAGGTTATCGTCGCGTCACGTGCCGTGTCAATTGAAGGGGGCGTCGATATATCAATTTGATACTCGATTGTGTCGACACACTCCCCTTCATTCTACCGTCCTGAGAAGATAGAACAATCGCTGGCTGGTTTAACAACAACTAATTATCAATATTCTGTTCTAGAGCTCTGATAACAAATTATTACACTTTTAATTCGACCACTCAGTTTGTGAGTTTAGAGGCAAGCGAGAGCCTGAATAAACGGCAGAACTAGGTACCATGGACTTAGAAGGTCGATTGATCCAACTTACGTCACTATCATGTTTTTGTAAACTTACGGATTAAATGAGTTTAATGTATCAAAATAGTGGAAAATTTCAGTTGTAATCGGCTGAATCCCCCTGCTACCTGTTGGCCGGCTTGCTCAATGTGATCTTGAGTGCCCGGGGAAGACCCCACATGGTCACGGTGGGAATCGTCACCACGAGGTTCCTGTTTCCATGTTTGTGTAACCGCGTATGACTTGCTGTGAATATTAGATAGGACCATTGGCTCTTGGGCCGTGGCACCTATACGCAGAAAAGAGAGCATCCATGGGGACTCACATATATATGTTGCTAGGGGACCAGGCAAGGTTCGACATAAAACGATCGATCAACTTCCTGACCATGGGCTTCTGTCGGAAATCCGGGTTTCCTTATGCTATAGTAACGATGTGGCCTGGCAGCAGGATGGCTAATCCAAACTTGAAACAATAGACAACGCTGTGGCATAGACTTGTGAGAACGAATTTGCCAACAGATGCTTGCCATTTTTGCACATTCCGCTCTGCCAGTCCATTTCTTGGGCCATGTATTCTGCGTTCATGCGCTACGTGTATACGTACCTTGGAGAAGAGGCTTCTCGGCCACGATCAGTCAGTCACACGGCCCGCAATAATTAATCCCTTTTCATAGGGGTAGGGTAGCTGGGTATGGCAGCCGGATGAACAATGTGCTTCAATTTGGTACCCTGATAAGAGAGGCATCTGTCGTTAATAACGATCGCATTAGCTTAAATGGTCTTTGTAATTCCCACGAGGGATCTGATAGAAGAAAAGTCTGTCAATGCCTCGCAACCTCGCCGCCGCCGTCGTCATCCTCGGCGCCCACGCAGTTTTCTGTTTCTGTTCTCCCTCCATCAGTCTCTCACCACACGCGCTCCCACCCATGCAAATCGATAGTTTCGTTGATACCAGTTGATGCTGTGGAACGGTCAATAGATCTCTTCAACTTGTCCATCAGGAAGATGCGACTTACAATGTCTTCCTTCCCGCAATGCGGGGGTGTGTAGCCCAGGAGCCCCCAAGCACAACATTATGCTTGCCGTCAAAGAAATCCGCTACAAAAACGCTATCCATCAGCACCCATTTATTATAACAACCTCAATGCTTTGCTGCATTGTTGCATACCTGTGTATCCTGGATATACATCCATGGGCTGGAAGCCTTCATGTTTGACCAGCGGTGTCGAAGTCCATTCCCAGACACCACCGAGTTCTCCTTGCCCACGGACGTGGTTGCCATTTTGGGTCACTGAAACTGGGTTCCAGTGCTTAAAAGCAACATCAGCGTGGTCGAGATCGACAAAAAATCCATCGATCGAAGAGAACTCGGCGGACTTCGGCAGCTTGGTCACTGATGGAGGGGTCTCCTGAACGCCGTTGTTTGAAAGGTGGCTGTGACATTGGTGGTAAGTCCAGCTCAATCACACAAGCACTGATGATCTGACCTATTGACGGCGGGAATAGCTTTATCCAACGCATTCTCAAAGACCTGCTCCTTCATCTGTTCTGAATACTGGTAGATGCTGCGAACTTCCACCATCGTCGGAATGCGTCCGCCCATCCATGCGGCGCAGGCGGAGAGCTCATCATAAGACGCCATAACTGGCCAATGTAAGGCATACTTCAACGGTACCAGACCGAAAACAGTCTTGACCAACTTGTCCTCAATAAACGCCTTCGGGACATCGCGAGCGGCAGATCCGTTTGAATGAACACCATTCGTGATGCCATTAGACCCCCCGTTCGACAAGATTCCGTTCGTACGGTTGGAACCAACGGCAGTCCAAGATTCTGGAATACCTTCGACACCATTTCTCGCCAAGAACTGGGCATACTCCAGATTCGTAATTGGACGAGCAGACGCGGTGAAGGATGGAACGCGACACTGTCTCATAGGCTTCTCATTGTCCCACCCAAACGCTCCACTCGACTCATTCAACCCGAGGGACACATCTTGTTCCGGGATACGGAACCACGTGTTTGGAACGGCCTTCTGTTCAGCCAACATGGCTTGAGCCTCCCAATTTGGTTCAACCACCCCTGGAGGCGGCTTGACAAACTTGCTTTGCAACAGCATATAAAGAATGGTCTCCAGGTGCATCGCTTCATGCTCAAAGCCGAGCCACAAAGCTTCCTGGACAATCTGAGGCAACTCCTTCTGGGCGGAGGCAACATACAGATCCTCGACACGTTTCCGCACCGCGGTCTGATACCTGTTGATCAATTCAATTGCAGGCCATTCATTTGGAATCTCCGAATGAGAATGGCACTGCTCCGGATTGTCAACATCAGGGTCAATCCCTCGCTCAAATATTCTGGCGAAGTATTTCGGTTCCGTGGCCGGCGTTCCCGTCGACCTGGTCAAATGGATGTCCAAGAATGTCGGGATATGGCCGAGATAGAACACGCATTGATTTCGAAGATCAATGGGTTTATCGTACAAATCCTTCTCGGAGACCATCCCACGCAAGCAAGTGTCCCATGCAGCCCATAACTGCCCCCAGTCTTTCCACGTGGGTATTGCGCTGGATGCATACTCCGCCTTGGAGAGAGGAAACTCGAACGTCGGCTTAGTCGCCATGTGCAAGCCTGGAAAATGATCAGAACACACTTCAAGTTGATTCAACAAAGCGAACAGGAGAGAGGCAACATCGCGCAATTATATCGCGATGGGAGTGAGAGATGACGAGTGACATGGGGCAAGCTAAATCGAATGCACAACATAATAAGGGTGGGGGACATTGCATACCATGCTCACACGCCTTGCCCATCCATGAAGCACCAGAGACCAATCCGGCTTGCTGCCAGAGCTCCTGAAGCTGGTCATGCGAGTACTTGTGGCTCTCCTCGATACGAACCCGTTCGTCCCGTTTGATGTGGATCCCGCACACCTCTACGTCTTTTACAGGGGAAAGAAACGCCTGATGACGTCCGGCTCGATTGTCATAGACGTATTCACCGATGACTCTCCAGTCCGCAACGCTGAACGCATCCTCGCCAAGGATCTCATTCGCGTGTAGCAATCCGTTCAGGATGAACTGGTGCGTAACCCCTGATGTATCATTGTATGCGCTGTACACTTTTTGCGGGTTTTCGCACGAATCAAGTCCCACAATTATGGAATCTCCGCCCACAAGGCTATCCGCAAACATCTGCAGAAAAGCTGCAGCTTCATGATGTCGAAAATTGCCGACACTGGAGCCCATACTCAAAACGCATTTTGAACGGTGCCGGATGGCTTCGGACTTTAGCCACTCGGCACCATCATCGTACGTTCCATGCAGTCCGTAGAGCTTGACATGGCGGAATGAGCCCTGGGGTACAGCAGACAAGGTCCGCTGGAGCTCGCTCAGATCCAAGTCAAGCGCAAAGTAATCCACGTTCTTCTCCTGTCTCTCCAATGCCTGAAGAAGGATGTTGATCTTCCTCAAGTTGCTATACGAACATTAGGGCCCTGGTCCTCCCGGAAAGGTCGCTTGAACAAGAAAACAGCACTCACCCGCTTCCTAACTCAACGATCACGGAGTCTTGCTTGATTCGGCTTGCAATATCATCGGCATGGGACTCGAGGACGTCAATCTCGGCGTTGGTGAGGTAGTACTCATGCAGGTACGTGATGCGTTCAAAGAGCTTGAGCCCAGCTTCATTGTACAGCAAGAGCGTGGGGAGTGTCTTCTCTACCTTCGTTGGATCAAGACCTGAAAGGATCTCGTTTCGAATGGATGCCTCGCTAGCGCCTCGGCGGATCTCGAAAATCTGTGGTCCATGATGCGCCTTTTCTTCAACATTGAGTTGGATTGCCTTGCTCGGAATTTGAAACTCCAAAGGCCCAGATGCCGGAATGGTCTCCAATAACGGAGACATGGCTCTATGAGATGCTGCTCAATATCGGGACAGTGTTTGGCTAGAGGAAAAGCCACAAGTTGAAGATACCTCTTTGTCAATGGACGGTATGCTGCTTTTGAAAGCCGCGAGAGCTCTGATATGAATGTCACACAGAGGTCAATCTGGTTCAGCAGCCGCACCTTGATCCAACAAATGCCGCACCCCATCACCATGGTCATTCGTCATCATTGGGAGCACCATGTCCGTTGCCCACGGAGTGGCGAGGCATCCAGATCCAGCCATTGATGGCTCCGCTGATCCCCACGGTTTACGTCAACATCCAATCAGTTGCTCCGGCGGCTGGATCGATCCAAAAATCATTGAATGGGCACATAACGGTCGATCAGGAACACGGGGTTCCGCTTGGAAGAGCATGCTTTTCCCTGGCCTGTTTTCTGTGCATGCGCACTTCTGCAGCTTAATAATGGTATCTTTGCCTTTATTGCGGTCTCCGGAAGTATCACATAATCGACCCCACGCCCTCCAAAGCGCTCCACAAAGTGTCGCGCCCTATCAGTCACCCTCTGCTCAGTCATTGTCCAGGCGCATCCAGGCCACCAGGCAAGGGATTTCTATGCATGACGGCGTCATAGTGTCGCGGAAGATTGGATGACATGAACCGATGAAAGACCCCACGGAGCGGCTGCAGGCTGAGTGGTGCGGTGCAGCTTGAGAGGACCCCGCAATTTTTATGGGCCTGATTAGGCAACTGAAGCACCAAGCGGAATGTAACTGAAGCTTTCCCCACCCAGATGTGGGGCGGTACCACACCAGAACCCTCCGAACTAACTGGCGACCTGGTGAGAAACACTATCAGCACCTTCGGTTATATCAAAATACTGTATTCCGTACTGTTAATCAATCATGAAGAGGGATTCCGGGTTCACTCGACGATAACGTTCTAGCCAGCCCCGGCCCTATCACGGCATGTTCTGTTAAAGCCGGCATGTCAACCCCAGAGGAAGGGCCCACAAATGCCGAAATCGATGCGCAGCCGCTTTGGAACGGTTTTTCCTGAGGGGCTATCCAGGATTGCTGGTCGGGAGCTCGGGATGGTTCTGATAATTATGTCCCTGTCAAATGTGTTCCTGTTATATCATGCGATGACAGGAATGAAATTGGGGCAAGCAACTAGAATGCAAGGAGGAGTGGCAGTCCATCATGCGAACAAAAACGAGCGGACATTCGACGGATGTTCTGCATTCACGATGCGGTTGGCCGAGCACGTGAGGTCGCGTCAAGCAAGGGGGCGTCTTAGCGAGACGTCTCAGGCAGGGCTCTGGGCTGGACTAGGACAGCAATACCACAACGCACATGTAAAGACTCCCATCGAGCATCGCCATGCTATTCCTCTGCCACAGGCAATATCTGGTCTACTCCGTGTTCTAAATGCCTCAAGGTATTGAGAATCGTGGATCCTGCCACCAGGAAACCTTCGGAACAGTATCGAAATGCTCTTTCTGTCCGGGGTCTCCTCAAAATCGGTGCCCCTGAAGTAGACTGACGATAAGCACCACTAAAGAGCCCAGACATGTATCATTCATGAATCACCATGGAGCTACTTGTTATAACAAACATTTTTACTGTTCAACAGTGGGGCAATGGTTTCCAAAGTATATCAAGCCCAACCATTCCTTCTGGCGACTCAGGATAGCTCCTCAGTCGGACCCCATCCTTTGGTCAGCTACAATGGTCAACACGAACATGACCAGACTCTCTCTCACCTTAATTATCCATAAGGGATATAGTTATGATGCTCTACGGGTATGTCAGCCGTCTCTTGATGGGTGACCACTGCAAGACATGCCGCTGGCTTGTCCCTTGATTTTATACATCTTTTATCTTCCAGTGAGTTCTGTTTCCTATTACAAACATCACATTTTCATTCAGAGCAGTTTCGATACAAAACCATCGTCTGCCCCATTACTATCATCCCCTCCACCATCATCCGAACAATCTCAAGACTTGATATCAAGACCCTCACCCCGACCACCTATAGTCTGAAGAATTCGACAACCATTCGTTGCCGAATCCACAAAAACAATCATTGACAAGTAAGTACTCCAACCATCCTTCGCTATCCCGGCAAAATCTAGCTACTGACGATGAGCATCACCACAGGTTGTCAGTGAAGACCATGACTGAGGACCAGTGTACCGCGGTCAGCAAGGACGGCGGAGAGCCCGGTACTCCATCGTTCGACAACCTCTCTGGCTCCGCGGCACAGACAGTCTCAGAATTCCTCGAGTCCCAGGAGCCGCAGCCTGTGGAACGGGTGCTAGTGGATAGGCTAGCATGCCAGCTCCCCATCCCCAAGTTCGAGAACCCGGGGCTATCCCACCTGGCCCGGGTCGCCCAGGGGCAGGCGGGGGAGATTCTCAAGGAGGAGTATCTCCACAAGTTCAAGTACATCAAGAACTCCGAGATGGCGATGGCGGAGCTCGGGAAGCTTAGGTGGAAGCCCAAGCAGGGGCAGAATGTACCTCTAGACGAGTCCGCGATCTTGCCCTACGTGGACATCATCCTCCGGGCGCTCCGGGTCCACTTCTCGTCCAGGGACCCCCGATACATCGAGCATCTGGTCGAAACCACGGCATGGCTCGTTGTGATCTATGCCAGAAGCCTCCATCTGGAGGGATCTCGAGTTCCGCCGCTCAGCGACAAGTCGATCAACACCTTCGAAGACAAGCACCTGGACTTCGATACCAGAGTCCTAAAAGTCGAAGATCTCCTTGTTCGCTATCGAGGCTGTGCAGAGTGGGTGATGACGTGGGTCTCCATCCCAACCATTGTCAACGGGCCGTACGCATGGGAGAACTACATGCTCGAAAAGAAGACGACCACGGTGGAGAAGGATGGAACGTCCGAAGATCTGAAGGATGCCGTGCGACGACTCCAGATCGAAAACCAAGAGCTCCGAGCTTCACTTGCAGTGGTTTCACAGAACCGCGACCCAACCACCGAATTCCAAGAGTTGAAGGCTTTCATCAAGCGCGTCGACGAACGTACACGAGATACAATCAGCCAAGCCAACATGGCCTCTGCGACCATGAAGGCATTGTTCACAAAGGAGGGTAAAGATATTGCGACAGCGTTGAACATCGCTAAGCAGGAGACACGCCCCCATATCAATGAAGAGCCACAAGCCAAAGGCAAAGGGAAAGATAAAGTGGGGGTAGTCCCAAGCGTCATCGTCGCCGAAACAGGTTTTTCAAGCATCCTGGCAGATCCTGGGTCCACTGTCATTGAAGCTGAGAGCGTTGCTACCGAAATGGCTCCCAGCGAAGTTGTTCCAGCCGAAGTCCTTCAAACCGAGATCCCTCAGATCATCCTCTCTCGACCCAATCTTCTTGTCCCTGAAATCGACCCCACCCAGCTCAGGACAGCCGATTTCGAGCCTTCTGATGACGATTCCGTCGATAGTTCCCCTGAAATTGCGAGCCAAGATGGCTCTGATGCTGGTTCTCAAGCTCCTAACGACGCCGCTACTAAAATTGCCACCGATGCTGGTGCTCGGACGGTCACTGAAGACGCATTCGACAATCATGGCCAGGCGTTCACTCAAGCTGCCTCCGGTTCTGATACTCGATCAACTGCTGAAGCTGCCACCGAGGCTGCCATCGAAACTCACGCCTAACACGCCGCCCACTGTGCTATCCATGACCGCCCCGAGTACATTTCAAACCAGCAGGCAACTTTGGTCCCTCGCTCCGTTTCTGTCTCCTCTACCGATACCGGACTCACGCTCAGCAACGGCCTTTCGGATGAAGTTCCTCAGGATGAATAGTCCCACCCCCGATTCAACGACATGTTACGAGATACCTATTCCACCGCAACATCAACTAAATACATACGAAATCAAGACGTAATATAGAATTATGATATCGGGAGATGAGCTATGAATTGGTGCAAGAAATTTGGCCGCAATAGGCATGAGCACAAGAATGGTTCTCATGCGTTGGAGAATGGGTGCTTGATCAAGCGGCGCTAGATAATGGCGTTCACGGATGTTTGACCGATGTTGATGGAAGAGCTTTAGCTGCTTCGTGTATAAGTACGATGCGAGTACCTGGTGATTGTAAGATAGTTTGAGGTTGGAAGCAATCCGAAGGTGGAAAAATATTACGTCTCGGGCCACTATTTGAGACAAGAGCCCCTAACATGGAGGGTCTTGAACGTTGGCGATTTCAAACTGGACGGCTTGCCGGAAAAGGGCTTCACCAGACAGATGCACGTTCAATGCGATAAGAGGAAGAACGCCCTCACCCACACGAAATACGTGGATAATGGTTCACTTCACGTGGAATGAGAAAGCCGATCTCCCGATTTTTCCCTTTTGAATGTGATGATATGATGACTTGTCGGTTCTATTCTTCCCAAATTCTTCCTGGAACCATTTCTGTTGATGGTTCTTGATATCAACATATGTAAAAGTTTGGTGTTGATAGGGGCTTGCGCACCCGGTGGCTTTCGTCCGCTCAAACATTTGGCCTCACCTACTATGTTACACCAGCAGGCTGGGAGCACCTTGCCTGCACCAGCACGCATATTCAGGCACCAAGGCTTCAATATTTTGTGAACTGAGTTTAAGATGACCAACCTCCTCGTGTTTGTCGGATTTGATACTCCGTACTGTACACATACTAATTATCCTAACTATTCCATTTGCCGTTCATATCCGGGATCATTCATTGAAATACTTTTTGCTTTTGTTTCGGGGCCCATAGTGTTCCTTTCTCTATGATCGCACACCATACCTTGTGGCTACGGTAGTAATCATTTGCTGCATCACGCGACAGGCTCAAGGGGTCGATATGACGGACGAAAACTTGGACACAGTCGAATGACTCTATTGAGGGCCCCTTAGACTCGCGATCATGGCGACGCCTCAGACTTCGCGTATCCAGAAGATATGTACGCTATGGACTCACCAAGAGGGCTTTTCGAAGGAGGATGTCGTGTTCAATGCAGACCGATTTCAAGAGCTTGGACTTCTCCCCGAATCAATGGCGCAGATAATTCCTATCAAGCAAGGCGGTGCTGTTATGGGTTTCCAAAATGAAACCTTTGGTTCATTAAAAGACGATGCGGGTAGGACCTCTGGGCAAACGAACAACTTGCAGAAGAAGCACGATAGCTCCGAATCCCGTCCTATCACCCTCGATGAAAATGGGGTGCAGATACCTGGTGGAAAGGCTGTAGATGCTGAGAAAGCCTTTATTTTCATAACGAAAGATGCAACACCGGACTTGAAGACCAAACACCCGGGCCTCCACATCTCAGTTGCCGAAGGCGTCGCAGCATCATTTGGCTTGAAAAACCGAATGCAAGTCGTGGTGTCAGCTGCCTGCTCTGAGATTCACGCTGCGTCGCATGTCGAGTTGACTTTCCGAGACCAGTATCTGTCTCGAGCAGATATGTGGCAAATGGCCATCTCCGAGCTGAGCGGACACGCTATCTATCGGGACCAACGGATCTTATTCTTAGGCGCCATCAAAGCGACGGTGAAGAACGTGTATATAGATGGCCAGAAGCGCAAGTCGGCATACTTTTCCCCAAGGACGAAAGCGATTTTCCGAAGCGAGTCGGCTCGGTACATCTTGTTCATCCAGATGTCCCGGGAGATGTGGGATTTTGACTCCGAGGGATCTGGAGAGATCATGTTCAATAAGGTCATCAACGGCTTCTTGCCCGAGCTATTCAAGCATTGGATGTCGATGAACTCACACCATCTCGTCAGCATCATCCTGTTTACCAGGCTGGAATACGACGATGGTGTGGAGACTACGGATGAGCAACCACAACGGGTGAAGGACTTCTACCGTGTCGTCGTCAGCGATATGGCAAGTGCAGACTGGGTGAACATTCTTTACCAACTCAAGAGGGAATTCAAAACGTTCTTGAGGGACGTATCTATAACACCACAGGATCCAAGAGGCAATTCACCCGAAGGCCAGAGTATCCTAGCCGACGGCATTACAGCTCCTAGCTATACCGTTGCAGGTACACCGACCATGGCTGTGCGAGGCAATGTTTTAGAGGCGATCAATCTTGCTTCATCCCAGTTTTCGAAGGACTACATAGATCGAGACCTCATCCGAACAGGGATCTCAGTTGTGGTCATATCTGCAGGAACTGGCGTTTTCGAAGTGGACTATCCCTTGCTGAAGCTCACAACCGATACCTTGATTGGTAGTGGGATTGGGATTGATCTGGTCTGCCTTTCCCCGATGCCGTTGCATTCGGTACCCTTATTCAAGTACCGGAATCCCCGGGTTCGGGAGGACGTGAAGAGAAACTCGCAATCTCCCTTCCCGAAACCGACGCCTCCCAACGAACCTATTTTACAAGGTCTGACTCCTGTTGACAAATCTGTACTTTCCCAAAGCTACAGTTCTGAACAACAGATGGTCAATGATGCGGCAGTTGTCAGGAAGTTGCAAACTTTGAACGAACCAGTTCCTGGTGAATGGAGCTATGCCATGCCTCACTGGGTCGACATCTCATTTTGGACAAGGCCGTCCGATGAAGAAGCACTATCGTTGGGCCTAAGCGATCTAACTTCGTCAAAATCCCGTTCCCGAACGTCGAAGGAACGAACTTTCCAGGTGAGATGCCGCATGTACGAGCTACAAATGATGGGAGTCATGGAGAATGAGATGAGTAACATCTCTATTCCGTTGCTGCGCGAGCATCCCTTGCATCCCTCGCATCGCATCATTGACCCTTCGAAAAGACGCCATTCGGAACACGGACTTGTTGATCGCACCGCCACAATGGCCTTCATGGACAAGCACGATGAGGCCGTGTTTCATCCGATACCTTTAAAGCATCGAGAAAGGTCTCCCAAAGCGCAATCACAAAAGGCTGGGAGTGGTATGCCAGAGTCCAACTCGACCTACGGAACAGAAGACAAATCAGATCCAAAGAATCAGCATGCTATCGAGCCTACAAGGGCCCCTGCTGACTACCTCGAGTGGAACTTGAAGAAGAGACCTTCAGGTGCCACAACCTTCCCCCGCCGTAAACAGAGCGCCACAAGCCTGTTCTCCAATGCAGATTCCACTTCAAGTCGACCTCCAGCGACTAGAAAGATAAGCTTCTTCGGTCCCAATGCGGAGGTCCAAAAAGCGTCAGCCGTCACCGAAGTATCCACCCCTGACTGGGAAATACACAAAAAGAATGCTGGACGGGGGATGCCATCCAACAATACGCGTCCTTCCAATACCATGTCATTCACACGGCAAATTCTAGCTACGCTCACTCGCTCAAATTCAAGCTTGTCTTCACAGCCACAGCCCCCAGGCGGAGGAACACCAGGCTCGCACTCCAAGAGTTCTTCCGGCGACCCGTCCCGCCCATCGAAACCAATTGACATCAGCAGCTTGCCGATACCAGATCAGAGCAAAGGGTCAACACCTGTAGAGGACACTGGATCAGCAGAGACGATAAAAGCTACACAAAGTTCGATTAAACTTGGCTCCACTCCGGATAATTCGAAGCCACAAGAGACGGGTGCCATCTTGTCCGTAGCATCGCGCAACCGCCGATTCGATCCAAGACACGAGGGTCCCCCAGGTAGCATCGTCAACCCAATACCGAAGGTCCTTTCCCCTGCGAGCGCGCTCTCGCCGTGGTTAGTGCTCGTCAACCCGTGCAACCCGAAGAACAATGACATTACGTTAGCCGGGCACTTTCGCCGGTGGCAGCACGTCTTTCCAAAACCGTTGCCTGCCTCCCAAATCAAATGGAAATCGCTTTGCTCTCCAGCAGCTGTTCCGCTGACGAATGACTTCTTCCCTTCCGCTGAGCAGTTAAAGGTGGAATACCACGAGTCCCTCTACAGGATCGCACCGAATGTTGACTTCGAGCCAGAACCTGGGAAAACGAGAGAGTCACTAGTAAGAGAATTGATTGGTTGCCGGTTGTCCCATGGATTCCAACTTATTATCGGCCCTGCGGTGGCAGAATTCCTCGGCACTCGAGAGCGGGATCTGGTGAATATTTTCAGCAAGGAGTACATGTCCAGAGATGGAGCGACCGTCTTCATGGCTGTAGGTAGTGCAATCCATCAACTTGTCTGTGTCGCGGGAGGGGAGGTTGAAGTACGGAGATTCAATAGAAAACCCGCGGCAGAAGTGGATGGTGGTCAGAAACAGTTCATCTATGAATCCTATATTCGAACAGCGTTCGCCGAGGAGTATGAACCGCGCACGGCCATCTTTTCGCACCCGAGGGCGGAGTACAATTGGAACTACATTGACAGCTTCTTGGCCGGATACCACGACGAATTCACGGATGTGTTACGGTTTTGGCGCGCACGTTATGTCCTCATACCGGTTGAGCTACCCAAGAATCGTCTAATCCCAGAGTTATCTGAGGAGGAAATTCGGATTGAGGGCATCCAGAAATTGACCCGGCTTTGGGAAAAGCAGCGGTTCATCCCCCCAGAGGAGCGCCACTACCAAGCGCGGGCAAAGAAGAGCTATATTGAGGCCAATCCACTTCAGATTGAGTATCAGACGCGTGATCCATCGGCTGTCGTCGCATCTGGCCTTGAGAGCACTATTCTGGCTGAGGGCGAGGGGGCATTTCAAACCCAGCTGTTTTCGGACGACGAGCTATACTCAACCAGAAATATCGACATTCAGAAACTCGCGATGGACCTTCAAGGTGATGGAGGCATCAGGATGATGGACAGAAGATGGCATTTGCGACTGCATTACAACTGCTTTATCGGATTTGACTTGACGACATGGATCCTACACAATTTCTCCGATATCAAAGTTCGACAAGATGCGGAAAACCTTGGCAACGAACTCATGGACCAGGGGTTGTTCCAACACGTACAGCGGAAACATCGATTCCGAGACGGAAACTTCTTCTATCAGATTGCAGACAAGTACAGACTGCCTCGTGATAGGAGTTGGTTCAGTTCCCGGCGTGCTGGACCTTCAATCCCTTCCACACCGATGACCGACACCCCGAAACCCCGGCCTCAGTCCGTAGACCGTAGTCGGTCGCGAACCCTGTCGAACTCATCATCAGATTCAGGAGCTAAGACGCCTACCAAATCAACCCGACGAGTGAAGTTGAGCAAAGTCATGCGATATGATGTCGACCGACACAAGCGATCCAACCGACCGGAGATTATCAACTTGCACTACGACCGTCTCCACAATCCGGAGAACTGCTATCATATCCGGATCGATTGGATGAATGTGACAGCGAAGCTCATCGACGAATCGCTACATTACTGGGCAACAACCGCTGAGCGCCACGGCCTGAAGCTTGTTGAAGTGCCGATTGCCGAAGCCTGTCGACTCATAGATGTCCACCCCTTCCGCGCTCCATTTCTTATCAAGCTCGCAGTACAACCTAGTCCTTCCAAATCTAAACCACACCAATACTTCGACGCTAGTTCTTTCTCTCCTCTTGTACCGACAGATCTCTTCTATTTGCACAAGGCGCTACTCAAACATTTCAATTTCGTGCTGGACATGGAATCAGCTTCTTCGTTTCCTCCCGACCTCCGAGTAGAGTTCTCCTGGGGCAACCCCGACTACCAATACCCACAATATCTGCATCGGTCCGGCGTCATATTCGCACAGATTAACGACGACGGAGAGTTTCTCCTGGTCGCCAACCGGCTGGTTCACAACCGCGGCACAACCACCGAGCGGAGCAAATTCGACAAACCCGATCCACCTCACTCATCCGTTCCTCAACCACGAATGACTAGCAGCACTGGCGGGCTTCGCAATACATCGCCTACCGCATCGCCTGTTGTACGCCCTGCATCAGTCGCCGAAGGGAGCATCACAACGCCCAGCCGCGCTTCCATCGCACCTTTTAGCTTCGTCGCGGCATCGCCGCTGGCCCCTTCCACCAATCTCGCATATGGCCCTGCAAGAACTGGAACACCCACCGCGGAAACTATCGCGCGGGAGCTAGGCACATTTTGTGCCGATGCCGTCGCCCTTCGGAAGTTCTTCGACGAGGAGGCGGCGCGTTTGTCGGAGTCGCGGAATTTGGGGATTGGCAGTCCGAGACCGACTCCAAATCTCGGTCCAACGGGCCTTGTACCTGGATCCACGGATCTCAATATTCCGACTCTTGGGCTGCCGGAGAGCATCACGAGAGGTGGGATGGGTACGCCGGAGCCGGCTGCGGGGAGTGGGCGCAGTAGCCGAGTGAGTGGTAGGGAAAGCGCGGGAAGTGGGTAAATCGCTACAGAGGGGGGGATTAAATGTACATATACGAGAAGGTGGGGCTGCAAGATTCGCGTATAGAACTGTTATCATTCTTTGCTGTGGTCCTGATTCTCAATGTGGCTGTTCGATGAAGTATGTTATGCGTTGAAACCCTTGGTTGGCTAAGTCTTAGAGCCTAAGCCTGATTAGGCCAATGGTTGAACCAGAGTCCAACCCTCTTCAATGTAAACAAGAAGGCTTCCCCTTCTTGTTCTCTTCTTTAGCTTAATCTAGAATACCTTTGGCTACGTGTATGTTGTGTGCATCCAGCTACCGTGCCGTAACAAGTGGGGATGTTTTTTTCGGGGAGATATACTAGCGCCCGTCATTTAATAGTAAATAAAGCTTTTAGTTACAGTGTTCTTATAATAAAATGCTTTATCAAAGGGTTTTTGCATTAAATATGGTAAAATATCTATATTCCATTACAAGGCTCCAAAATAAAAATATCAATTAAACCATGAAAATAATTAGAGTTTCCATTGCGAGGATGGTGTAGTGGTTATCATTTCTGTTTTACAGCCTCTGGATAATTTCCAGTTGAAGTCTCACAGACGGCCGCAGGTTCGAACCCTGCTCTTCGCATTGTTCTTTTTATTTTTTTGCCGTCAGTCACGATGAATAGACTTGATTGCGATGGCCCGTATAGCTACGGGAGTACATTTTTTCACAATTTACCAGACGCACTGTGGGGATGGATGAAAGAAAATTTAGCTCTGAAGAAATACGAGAACAGGGTGAACATTGGCGGTCATATTTTCTGCCCGGCTTCCAGACTTCATTTGATTTCATGAATTTCTTGAGACGATTTGCCTAGTTTATCAAGGCGAACCACGTCAAACTCCACCCTGAGTTTAGCTTCAACACAAGGATCTCCTCTCGGAGTTAGAGGATCGCGTGAGCGCTACAGTAACTCACGCTACTATCCCTCACGTCCACGCAATCACTACTCCTCTCATACCTCACGAACTTAAACCTCCCACCTTCGTCAGCCTCGGAGCTCGGATTTGCGGTCCAGAGCTGCTCGATCGCCGCCATCATCACACCGATAGGATGCCTTCCACAGACTGTATTTCCCGTCTCGTGTAGGACGGACAGGAATTCGTCATGCTCCCCTGACTCCACTGCGTCCATGCACATCTGGTCAACCAGCGCGATGCTCTCGTGGATTCTGGGGTTGGATGGTCGCTTGCCCGCTGAGCGGAGATTGTGAGCGGTGCCATCGGGAGTGCGGTAGTATGTGTATCGGAATCGCTGACCCCAGTGGCAGAAGTCTGAGGAGATGATGAACACGTTGGACGGGTCGGATAAGTAAGGTGCAAGCAACGCCCCGTACTGTTTCTCGGTCGCGGGTTCAGTAGATCCGACGAGAATAGGGACTAGCTTTGGAAAGGCAGATGGGCTCGAAAATGCTCTAAATCGTTTGGCCGAGAGTTAGCACAGAATAGGGAACGAGATCGAGTTCAGAAGGACTGACCGGGAGCACATCTTGTAGATGTACGGTAGATGCATTTCCAAGCTATGCTCTGCTTCGTCGGTGTCAATAGACATCCTATCGAAATGTCCGGACTTATCAAGCTCCGCAACCGTCGCTAGGTCGATCTGAAGGTCTCCAAGGGGGGTTTCATAGGCTCCGCATCGTGATAGCGCGCATCGCGAGAGGTAATAGTGATGCGAAGGACCAAGCAGAAAGATCCGCTTCCTGTTGCCGGTCAGTGGCGATCTCTCATGATATTGACATCGAAGATACTCACGCATTGGAGAGATCCAAAGCCTTATACGCCCATGCCGCTGCAGGTCCTGAATAGGCGTATCCAGCATGCCTGCAGAAGTCATGGTAAGCCCTCCATCCGCTCATTCTCTGGCAAACCAGCCGAGTTGCAGGGCCCTACGGTGCGATAATTGCTCTTGCTCCCGACGAAGGGATGGACACCGGAGCTCCTTTGGAAGACTCCGTCCCGATCGGGGTGGTTGAGGCGGGCACAGCGTCGAGGAATCGGTCAAGTTGAGCGGACAGTCCTGGCCCGCTGCTGTCGTACCATGACCCCGCATGTGAAGCGATCCTAGATGGCTTTGGGGGACTCATCGTGCTAGAGGCATTCGGATGCGAGGATATGGTTGAGATTTTGTAGTAAAGGTGAACGCAGGACGAAAGTTTAGAAACAAAGGACAATGGTGTAGTTACGGGATAGAGAAGTACTGGGGCAGCTTTAATCTCGAAGTGTGATATCACCAAGATCATGACCCCACCATCCCGAAATCGTGGGGGAGTCGGGGTAATCCCTGTGAGTTAGTTGACAGGTGGTGACGGATATGTAACCAGTTATCAAGGGTCAGCGCCACGGGTTATGGCGCGCCAAGGCCGCCTGATAACCCAGCCTCTCGCGCCAGCGACCGCAGCGCTGCCCCCTTGATATACCACTTATCTGAAGGCCTTCGCGGTGGCTGGGTTATTGGCGAAGACATGGCGCAGCGTTAAGCCCTTTGCAGTAAAGCGTCGGTGGAAACGATCGCTATATACGGTATAGCTGTGACTTGGTGGCGCTTAGCTCAGGCATTTCTTCCCCCTCCCCTCCTTTCGCGATAGAACGAGCCATTCGCGATCATACAGATGAATAGTTTACTCGAATTATCCCCTACCTACCGCCATTAGACCGTGAAGAAATGCCTCCTAGCTCGCAGCTCTCTATAGAGCATGCGATCGAGCTGAACAGCCGTTTAAATGCCGCGACACAACGAGCCCTTGCAACGCCAGATGGCAGAGTAACGAGTACGAGGAGAATATATGAGCCACGACAGCAAGAGTTTATTGTGAGAAGCGCTTTCGTACGGGAAATCCAACGAAGGAGGAGGCTAATTCGGTTAGGCGTGGTGCCAGAAGAACCAGTGCAGCGACGGTATACTCGTTACCAGTGCCAAGATTACCCTCTTTCTAGAAGAAGAGGTTATCGGTCGCATCGCAAAGCCGACCCGGCCAGGCCGGAGGCTGAAGCAGCCTTGTACGGACACGGATGGCAATCCGATCGTGCAAACGCTCGGAGCTCGATCGATTGAAACGTACGTTTCTGCGATTATGGAGCTGTGGAAAGTGCAGCACAGCCTTGCTCAGAACCAAAATGTCCCCGTCCGGTCGTACGCGTTGAAGCAGCTGCTGCAAAAGCGTAAGATGGCCGAGGCGGCCCGCAAGCGAGAAGAGTACGTTGATCGCGGTGCTGGCACACTGCTCGACGGCTATTCGGAAGAAGAGTTCGTACGATGTATACGAGGCTGCTGGCAGCCCGAGGCGTCTGAAACGTCCGTCCTGGCAGGCCAGAAAAGAAAGCGAGAGAGACCGACATCGCAGGCCTACAGCGGATGGCTTCGTACGGCAGTCGATCTCCTCTTCTCGCATAACATGTTTCTGCGTGGGGAGACTGTACGAAACGGAGAACTGCCTGATCTCTTCGCCGTCCCGCTGCAGAATGAAGGAGCAACAGATTGCCGTGTTCTCTGTATGATTGTAGACAACGGGAAGACAAACGCCTTTGGAAAGCTAGAGTACGGTGTTACCGTACGACACAAGGAGCATTGGAAATGTCTAGTCTCTCAGTTGGCGTTCTACCTCTTCTTCCGCTGGGACCTTGAGAGAGAACCGCCGCCGACCTTCAAGCAGCGCTCGGATTGGTATCGTACGAAGATTTTGAAAGGTGGCCAGAATACCCATCCTCTCTCGTACGCTACTCAGCTGCAGTGGGTCAATGGGATCTTTGACCGCTGTGAGGTCTCGTCATACAAGAAGACGCATGCCGGACGAAAGCAAGGTGCTCAGCATGCGGAGATGCTTGGTGTCAGCGAATCTCAGATTCAGAGAGCGGGACGATGGAATTCGGATTCCATGTCGAATGCATACCTCAGCCATATTCCCCGAAAGTTCGTACGAGCAGCCGCTGGCTTCCCTCCCAGCGGCCGAGGAGACTACTTCATTCCGCGAGCACAGATCCTGCCTCCTGAGACGCTCGTACGGAAGATCTGGCCATGGGTGGACGAGTGGATCGAACGGTTCCAACAGAATGAGAACACGGTGCGTGATGATCACCAGTTAGACGAACAGGATGAGGGAGATCGGAATGACCTTGCTGGAAAGGCCTTCCTCCGGCTACTTGATTATCTTCGTACGGTGCTTCTTCAGGACTCCGTCCTAATCCGCGATGAGTTTCCACGCCACCCTCTCTTCCAGCATCCGATCTTCTCTGATCCGGAGTACCTTGACTTTATGCGGAGGATGAGGCAAACTCTTGCTGCTGAAGTGGTTCCACCGCAAGATGTACTCGTACGACAAGCTGTTCCGATAATTGCAGATCGATTGAGTGTGATGGAGACCAATCTTGGACAGAGATTACAAGAGATGTTCGACTCTCTTCGTACGGAGCAAGGCCGTCAGCGTACGGTTCTAGATGGTGTATTCAGTGGCAGAACACCTATTTACCTTAATGTGGGACACTCATCCTTACTCCAGGATCCATTTCCAGCGGTTCGGACGGCCGCTCCCGGCACGAGAATACCTTCAACGCCGGTAATAGAAACTCCGGTTTCTATCGCACGCTCCACTCCGACTACCTCTTCGGCTCCGCCGCTATTGGCTATTAGCCCTTCTACCGTACGACCGCTACCTGATCGACCGATAAAAGAGAATGGAGAGCCAATCTATACTATGTCTCGTACGGTAGAAACTGTTGGTCAACTCTGGCGAGAGTGGTTTGAAGGATTTGCACCTAATCCTTCCGTACAAGCGTTAGAGTTAAGGTATGGCGCCTTATGGCGACAGAAAGATTCAGAGAAGACGTGGTATAGTCGTAGAAAAGCTATTATTGATTATATCCGTGTAGTATCTGAGGCGAAGAGAATACCAGCTCTGCTTGCGGTAACACGGTTGGAAGAGGTACGTACGAGATCAAAGTGGAGTCTACATCATCTCTACAAGGAGATTGCTCAAAAAAAGAGTAATCTACTTGGATAAGCTCTAAGATTGATAGAGGAGGTGCTTGTACGATAATAAATTAATTTGGAATCAAGCAGGAGGAAGTAAAATGAGGAGGATCAAGAGGATCAAGAAGAGAAGGAAGGGGAGGAGGAGGAGGAAGAGGAGGAGGAGAAGGAAGAGGAGAAGGAGAAGGAAGAGGAGAAGGAGAAGGAAGAGGAGAAGGAGAAGAAGGAGGAGGAGGAGGAGGAGGAGGAGGAGAAGGAGGAGGAGAAGAAGAAGAAGAAGAAGGAGAAAGACGAGAAGCCTCGTACGAAGCGCAAAGTTAGAAAGATTCAACTTTCAGGCCCTGTAGAGCGAGCGAAAAGGCGTCGGAATTAAACAAAGGAGTTTTTAGACGTATCATTATATTCCAATTATAGCGGATATCGTACGAAACTTTCATTAATTAGCATATACCTATAAAAGATCTGTTTAGTTTCACCGTACGGTTACTTGTCTTGAACTCCACGTAGAGGAACAGATTCTGTCTAAGTACTATCAACAGCCCTGATAGCTAGGATGCTGCCAGTGCTAACATAGAAAGAGACCTTACGAAATTGAACTTACATTAATCACCTAGAAGGGTTTCACTTGAATCCGACCGTACGGACTCGTCGTCGTCGTCGTCGTCGTCGTCGTCGGCATCCTCGTCGTTATTCTCCTCTTCAGACGATTCTTCGTCCGAAGAATTATCCCAAGAGCAGCGCGTACCGTGGTCACGCCACTTACAATTACCGCAGCAATCACTAAAGTGAGCGATCGCACGGCGGCACTCGGGGAAGGGCGTCAGGCCGCGTCGTACGCATTCAGTGCAAGCTGTCGGCGCCGCTGTCCCCCGGGATTGGATAAGGATGGCGTTGATGTATGACGGGCGGTGGCTTAAGATCTGCCCAGCCGATATCCGGTTGCGTACGAACCGGACGTGGACGCCGGGACCGGTAGCAAGAAGCTCCCGAGGCTAGGGGGAGTGGCAGAGAGCTACAAAGATGGGGTTACCCCTAACCTGCAGCGTACCAATTCCCGGAGTAGGAGGACCTACCGCCGCACCGTAGGTACTATTAAACAAAACAAGAGCCCTAGGAAGATTAATACCCGTACGGAGTGGAAATAGATCAAATGCTTACATCTTCGAACGTTGGAGAGCACTGAAGGAAGAAAGAGAGAGAGAAAGAAAGGAGGAATCGAGTAGGATAGAAGCATAGACTTATAACGACACCTTCCTTAGTCAAATGAATCACTCCTTCCTTACGAATTCCTATTTTAGAAAGGGAAATTTCCACCTACGTACGAATTTCTATCTCAGAAGGCCCATCCTATTGTACTGTACCTTGGGTAGTCGGGATTTCAATATGACAAGGTTGACTTTAGTTACTTGATACTTATAAGTCGATATGACTAACAGCTTACCGTACCTACTGTTGTTGTTATTGCTGTTGTTGTTGGTTAGTATAGGCAATGAGAGTACCATTTCCGCGATGGTTGTTATGTGTGAAGAACTAGGGTCTTGGCATTTTTGCCTAATAACCCAGGCCATGACGCGCCAAAATTCCCCTTATGATATGTCCCAGTTAATGGATGCACACGCTCTGTGATACTTCGCATTGCGTTGTAATTCGGTTTTATTATCGTACGGTAAGCACCAGACTTTGTCTCAAATAGATCGAGGTAGAAGATGTGGCTAAACGGTGTGTATGAGGGAGCAATTATTATATCAGATGGCTAAATCAGCTACCACGAACAATGGAGGTCAAGCAACGCAAACATAAACGCCACATCGCTTGACATGGAACCTGTCTCAACGAGCCCCATTCCAACCCAATTCAAACATCCACCGGGTATAATCATAATCAGTTATGTCTAAAACGGGTATCATCTAGTCCTCGAAGGGGCGGAAAACGGCTGATTCACCCTCGACGACCAGCCTTGCACCGGTCTCCGCGTGCCCAACGTCCGCCTCTGCCCGTAACTCCCCATTCCATTGACCTGATCCATCGTGGTGGTGTGGAATGTCGCCGGTAAGATGTTGGTTTCTTCCGCTGTCTCGTCTTCATTCACGATGTCCTCCTCAGCCCGCTCGCATTTGGTGGGCGAGCTGCTCAGGAGAACATGGCCCTTTTCTCTCCCGGTGTCGTCATGCTCGATAGTCGTCGGACGGCCTGGTATGCGAGATCGTTGGATCTTCCAATTTGGAGGTGCGGTAATACCAAGGTTGACCCTTTTCCTCGGTGGACTCTCGTTCATTTGGACTTGGGGTGGAGGAAACCGTCCGCGCTCCTCCTTATATGAAGTCTGCGTCTGCACTGTCAACTCTCCCTTTCCCTCTTCTTCCTTCGCGGACTTTGCGCTGAAGAAGGCTTTGAGGGTGCCCTGAGTTTTTCCTTTGGCGAACGGTGCGGTTCGTTTCTGTGCGTTGGTATTGGTTTCCTGGTCCATCTTCGACCCGGATACTTTCGAAGCCGCCACCACGCTTTCTTCTAGTTGCTTCATCTTTGTACCTGCGGAGATAAAGCTGAGCGGTAAAGTAGTTGAGGACATGGAGAATGCACCAGTATTGGTAGCGGTGACGTCCACCACCACTCCGCTTGCGGGCTGGCTCTCTTCCATTCGTGACCGTTTGAACTGTCTTGCTCCTGGTAGGTTCGAGGCAACTTCCCACGACATCGCTTGGTAGCCGAGCCGGGATCCATCTAGAGGGTACAGGTCGTCCTCGATACGTTCAAGCGCTAAAGCACCGTCGATAACCGTTCGGTCTGAGGGACAGTCTCGTCGCAAGATCCGCGCAAGATCTTCGATGATGGCCATGGAAATGGACGGACCTTGCTGAAGACAATAGGGCTCCAGTTCTGGGACGGCGAGAAATGGGGAAACCGCATGCTCCGAATCGCTTTCCCTCGAGCTGTTCAGCGGACAGCTGAGATATAGCAGCGACTGGGCTCTTGTCATCCCGACATAAAGCAACCGCCGCTCCTCATCGGTGTCGTCCGCACGAGAATGGGGGATGGACCCGTCATAGACCCCGGCGATGAACACCACTGGCCATTCCAAGCCCTTGGCTCCATGCAGTGTTGAAATTGTGACTTGCTTCGTCGCCTCCCCATCCGCGTCTTTCAACTCAGCGTTGGAAGATAAGGCGACGTTCGACAAAAATTGGGCCAATGTCTCTTCGAGTGGAGAGGGGCCCGTTTCCATCTGTTCCAGAAGATCCTCATCAGGGAACTCGAGGCCTAATGCGTCAATCGCCGATATTTCTGTCGCTTGGGCAAGAAGTTCTTCAACGTTCGCCCATCTCGCCTCGAAATCCTCCCCCTCATCCTTTCCGGCTCCTCGCTTCTGTAGGAAACTTCGGAACTCGATCTTGTCAATAATAGTCCCAATTAGGTTGACAAGTGAGAAGATTTCATCGCTTTCCCGTTTGATCTTACTCTGGCAAGTCAAGATGATGTTCACGAAGGATTGCATCCCTTTCAGAGCGGATGCGGATACCTTCGTTCGAACATTTCCTCTGCACTGTGCAATGGCAAAAACAAGGCTCCACAATGACACTTTCTTGTTTTCCGCCTCTTCCAACAACTCTCTAAGCGTTGCTTCGCCTATCTTTCTCGGCGGTTCGTTGATAACCCGGGCAAGCGCGTCGTTGTGATTTGGCTGGTTGATGACTCGTAAATAATCCAGCAATACCCGGACCTCTTTACGGTCGAAAAAACGAAATCCTCCCACCATTCGGTATGGAATGCCCGCTTTCCCCAGTGCCGTCTCAATCTTCAATGAGAGGGCCGATGATCTGAGGAGGATGGCAAAGTCATCATGATGGAAAAGTGATCCTGCCAGCGTTTTGATCCGTTTAATTTCCGTTACGATCCACGCAGCTTCATCTGTCGCTGATGGGAGTTTTCGAAGAACAGGCCGCTGTCCAAGACAATGGGTCGCTGTAAGCGGCTTTTTGATCCGGTTTGCATCCTGCTGGATCACCTTGCTGGCACAACGGAGGATGGCCGCAGACGACCGATAATTCTGCTCCAGATGGATCGACAACGTATCTTTAAGGTCTTTCGTCATTCGGTTCAAGTTCTCAATCTCAGCGGAGCGGAAGCTGTATATGCTTTGATCCGGGTCGCCGACAATGGTAATTCGCTGTCGATGTTGGGCAAAGAGCATCATGAGCTCGTATTGGACAATGTTGGTGTCTTGGAACTCATCGATCAAGACCGCTTCGACGTTGGCTACGCACTCGGGGTGGTTGTGCAGCAGCTCCACGCATCGGAGGAGGATGTCATCGTAGTCAAGCAGGTTGGATGATGCCAAAGTGGCTTCATACTCCTCATAAATTCTCGCAAAATCCTGCTCTTCAATTTTTTTCGATCCATGGAACTCTGCCGGACGCTTCTTCTTTGCCTTCGCTCTCGATATCCGGGAGGCGATCTTGCCTGCTTCCAAGGGGGATCGCAAACGCTTGTGGATACGTTTAACGATGGCTTTTGTGTCGGAAGAATCTGCAATGCCGAATCCCTTCTTGATCCCTATCAAATGCCCATAGGAAACCAGAAACCGCCTGCCAATAGAATGGAATGTTCCCAGCTGAAGTTTCTTCTCCAGCTCTTCACCAACGATACCCCGAATCCGCTCCTTCATCTCCCGGGCCGCTTTGACAGTAAACGTGCAAACAATGATATTCCACGGCTTGTATCCTTGCTTGGAGATCAGGTATGCGACTCGAGCAGTTAGTGTTTTCGTCTTGCCGGAACCGGGAGGTGCCAGGACCTGGAGGGTGGGATGTGGGCTCGTGACGGCACATTTTTGCTGGTCATTGAGGTTTTGGAGTAGATCGTCCATTAGGCACCGAACCCAACATTGGCAATTGAAGGAAGCATCGATGAGAAACGGGTGATGTTCGATGATACGGCGTAACGCAACAGAGGAGGAGACGCGTCAAAAGCTGATATGACCAATTGACGTGTCCAAACGCGCTACCGACGCGATATCACGTGATAATTCTCGAGATTCTATTTAAGGAGGACAACACGGCCTTTACGAGGTTTTGAATATCTTGATGCGATATAAATCCAATTAAAAAGTCATAGACAATCAACTTGAGTGTAGAAGAGCAAATCCGGATAAGGATGATGGTTGATATGTTGCCACATCTCATACTTCACAGGCCGTGATTGGCCCCAGTTGCCTGTCGTGATGGGAACTTGTCGATCTTTCATCGGCTTTCTCTAAGTGCTCTCCTGAATACTCCTACTATTACAGTAACCTCCCAATTCGCCTCCATTTAAACTACAGTCGTTCAAGCGACCTGTACAAGCAAATTGATTCAACCTTAGCCACTCTCTAAACCAATTCCCACCATGCATTTCTCCACCACCCTTGCCCTGACCTGCCTGGCCTCCGTCGCCATGGCCCTGGACAAGCCGCTCGACATCAAGATCACCAACGCCGGCGAATGCACCCGCAAGACCGTCGCCGGCGATAAGATCCAGGTCCACTATCGCGGAAGCCTCGAGGACGGCACCGAGTTCGACGCGAGCTACAATCGCGGGCAACCGCTGGGCTTCGCCGTCGGGACAGGCCAGGTCATCAAGGGGTGGGACCAAGGATTGTTCGATATGTGCCCCGGCGACAAGCGGACGCTGACGGTCCAGCCGGAATGGGCTTATGGCGACAGAGATTTGGTATGATTGCTTGTGGTTTTGATTTTCTGGGCATTTTATATTGATATCACTGTTATAGGGTGTCATTCCTCCGAATAGCGTTTTGAGTAAGTGACCTGTGCAGCTGTTTTCAAGAAGCGGCGGATGATTAACGGTTGGATAGTCTTCGAAACGGAATTGGTCGAAATTGAGGGCGTCGAGAAGGAGACGGTTGAGAAGGTCGAGGAGAAGGAGGAGAAGGAAGAGTTGTAATTGAACAGCCCTCGGATCTATTGAAAGTACCTGTACAGCGAGCAACATGAATCGTCACTGTGCTGCTCCTTTATAGCAGAACATTCGAGCTTCCGGCCCACATACACAAGCACATTCCTCGGGACCCGCTGCTCTCTACACCAACTTTTGAAGTCAGATGCGAACCATTGCCGTGATCGGACTTTATTAAAACAGTACGAGATCCAATTCAATTCCCCAGCATGTCCAAGACGCCGACCCTTCCACGGACACCTCCCGCGAACCAGACTTTACGAGCAGGCACTCGACTAATCTTGATTCTGCGCATACTTCTCCAAGTTCCCCACCGCGTTGTCCAATTCACGTATCCGCTGGCCTATCCGCCGTTTGATCTCCTCACCTAGTTCCGTATCCGGCCCTTCCACCACGGCCTTGTATGCTTCCGCTAGCTTATTTAATGCGTCTCTGGCGGCTTCTCGGTCCCCTGGGGCGTAGGTGGTGTTCTTCTCGGTTTCTTCCGCGGCGATTTCGAACTGGGGTCGTTAGTTGTAGGCTTTATACCGGTGGATTTGGAACACACCTCGTCTCTTGCCTCACCGTACCTGTACTCTGGTTAGCAACCTGGTAACCCTTCCAGCTGAGGTATTGGCGGGTTGATACATGTCTTGCAATTCTTCCATCGTCGCATCCGCTTCGGTCTTAGAAGCGAAAGTCCGTCTACCGTAATTTAGACCGTAACTTGGTAAACATGACGCATTTCTGAAGGCGTCAATGGCGGGCCTTGATGTGAAGCATCGAGGGCGGCATGCAGCGTATGTGGATACGGACAAGACACTGCTCCGGTTCAATGAAGAACGGGATAATCGCAATAATCTTTGGGCCATGGTAACCTGAGTAGTGCAATCGAAGAATTACAGGAAAGCCAATAGAATTGAGGATCAGGACGATGAAGGTACAAATGATGTTTACAGAATAATACTCGACATCAAGAGACAAGAAGTGATGCAATCGGTGTAGGTCAATTGCAGGGATGAATCTTAGTGGAGGTGGCGGACCCTTCATCGCGATTCAATACTTCAACTTTCACCAACTTACTCTCCATCTTCGCTGCCAGTAGAGACCATAGCGTGCTTATCTCCTCATCCTCCCATGGTTACGGAGGAACTATGATCGTAGGGATATGCATTATCCTCCTATCTGTGTCTTTCTTCGTCTACCAGCGGGACCCTGCGAGATGGAATCGATATCTCCATCCCGCCCCAGCCACCGATGCGTCACCCTCAAGCAAGTCACCATCGCCGGGTCCTGCAGATGACAATAAAGAGGAGTTGGATGGCAGAATATCAAGCGTGGGAATTGTTATAGAGGAGAGGACGCCAGATGTCGAAGCCAGCGAAAGTCGCGACTCAACTCCCAAAGCGAACGCCACCACGAACGGCATCCCTCCGATTCCATCTTTCTCTTTAGAGTCCGATACAGCCAGCGATGACGATTACGATGACACGGATACCATGGCCCCTCCAGTCTTCCCCGCTCCCAACTCTGCACAGCGCGCATCCGCCGGCCCCATCCCCGCCAGGTTCCGCCTCCCCAGTTCCGCGCCGCGTGCGCCGACTACGTCCCCTCAACTCATGGCGCCTCCACCCGTCCCCATGCGGCGACCACCGGTTCCAGGCACCGCTGCCTCCCTGCGCGTACCGAACGGACCAATCCCGAACCGCGCAGCCCCGACACAGAGCAGCCTTGGGGTCCCTCTGTCCACCGCCGTCCGGGCGCCGAACCCACGGAAGAAAGTGACGTTGGAGCCCGGACACTCGCCTCTCGACTGGGCGGCGCTCAAGCGGTCCAGCGCGAACCTATCCGGGGTTTCGTCGCTTCAGAGAGTCACGCCGTCGCAGCTGAAGCAGCACAATGGGCGGAAGGGGAAGCCGGCGTGGTCGGCGTATCAGGGGAAGGTGTATAACGTTACGCCGTATGTTCCGTTCCATCCTGGGGGAGAAGGAGAGATTAGGAGGGCGGCGGGGAAGGATGGGGAGAAGTTGTTCAATGAAGTGCATCCGTGGGTGAATTGGGATAATATGCTTGAGTCCTGCATCGTAGGCATCATGGTTGGAGAAGCGGAAACCTTGAAATCGCCGTTGGATGAGGTTGATTGAGGTTGAATGTGAACATATTTATGTCTCTGACATGATTTTGATTATGATACCCGGGTTTGGATTCATGTTTCTATAATTGTGATATGAGTTCAATGTTGTTAGGAAGTACGGTAACATGTATAGGTTGACCTTGTACAAACCACTCTTAAATAGCAATCATAAAGGAGCAGCAACTCATTTTCCGATATCATATAAGTTACTACAACCGAAATAACCTCCGTGGTGAAGATTAATATCCCACCTTTGACGTCAGGCGTCGACTGTCGTTCACGTGAGTTCGCGAAACCGCGCGCTGTCGCCTGGAGAGAAGCGCGTCTTTCTCCTCGGTCTCCACCGCAGCACTTTAGACCGGAGCTTTTGCTCGTGCATCCAGCAACGGCTGTAACGGACAACCAACATGTGGACGCTGGAGAGTACCGGCGACCTTTTCGGAGGTAATATCAGCTGCGACATCTCTCCATATCCCCGAACTAACGATTTGGCAGGTCGGCAAATATGGCTTCGTCCAGGAACAAAGCATTTGTTCGGACGGACTAAACCTCCGCAGGGTGAAGGCAGTCCTATTGAACGTAAGAATCCGAAGATATAGTGGCATGGGAGCACGTGGTTCTGACCGAAAGCAGGCAATCACTATATCGACAACAAGTCCGTTTCGCGCAAGCACATAGTAATCGAAGTCCAGACCGTGCACCCAGGAGCAGCTGTACGTAGAGTCCTGTCCATACCACACTATCTTCGAGTCGCTAAGGAATACAGACCTCTCTTCGATCGAGATCGAAGATTACAGTCACGGACACATCCAAAGTCGGTACCAAGGTGGACGAGGACAAGTTCTCTGGAAGTTCAAGAGAGCTATCGAATCATGAGCACCGTATCCAGCTCGGTCTCTATGATCAGGCATTCATGTACGTTTCCTCAGTTGCGGAGTACCAATGATATATGCTGATAAATCCCCAGTGTCAAGTGGCAGCCCGTCGTCATCACCTTTATTTCCTACCCCAAGTCGCTGAAGAATAACCCCGATCCCTTCAAGATCATGCAGGAGCGACTTGAACCCCTCGATATCAAGATTACCCGCGAATATGTTGTAGGATCGACTACGCATATCGTCTCGAACAAGCGGAACATTGCGACAGGCCTCCAGGCTCTCATCAACGGGTCCTACATTGTGACGGACAGTTTTGTCGACGCAGTGATGGAAGCTGCTCAGGCTCCCGCCGATGCATCCGATCCAGATTCCGATTTTCTACTCGACAATGACTTCTCCAACATGCCAAACCCAATGAAATACATGCCGCCGGCCGGTAAAGAACCCATTCCTCGACCGCCGGAGTATTTCAAGCCCAACCCGGCACGGGCGGACATCTTCAGCGGATATACGTTCATATTCTCGAACAGCACCCAATTTAAGTCTCTCGGTGAAGTGGTCAATACGGGCGGCGGAAAAGCGTTTGAGTTTGAACTAAAACCGCAAGTGTCAACCGTGCAGGACTTTATTACGTATGTCGCCAACATCGCCGGCGAAAAGGGGTTGAGTAGCATCCGCAATTTCAAGTCCGGAAAGGGCATTGTCATTGTTCGAAACAAGGATAACGATTCCTGGACTAGTTCCTGGCAACGACAAGTTGAGGCGGAACTGAAGCAGGAAGCTCTAAATCAGAATGCGTTGCTTGAAATTATCCTAACCATTAACCCCAGCGTTTTGAGGAAACCTCTGACCGCTGGTATTGAGGTCCCTTCCAGCTTCCCAGCTCCTCCAAGCTCCAGTATGTCATCTGTTCTGCTGTGTTTCTTGTATATGCTAACGTCCATAGCGCAACCAAGCCAGAGATATATCTCGCAGCCGTCTGCGCAATCCAGTCGACAAACTCAAGTCGAGTCTGAGAGTGTGGAGATGAAAACCGAATCACAACCGCGTCGTCGACCACCAAGGAAGCTCGTCACCCAGAGCCGCTTCACAGGGTTTGATGATTATAAACCGGAGCCGCGTTCCATGGTCCCAGAGCCAGAAGAGGACAGTCTCATTCCGGACTCTGTACCGGACGCGGACGTGGAATCTGAAGCCCAATCTGTGGATCATATGGAGATTCAACCGGTAGGGACTCGATCTCGGAAACGAAAGGCATCCCCGGTCGAAGGAGACAAGGGAGATCTAGTCGATGAGCTTCTGTCCGGTACGGCCGCTATGAAACGGCGTCGACTTGCGCAAGGCGTGGAAGGGGGTGCAAAGTCACGCACACGCGCTCAGTCGATTTCGCGAGAAGAAAGCTCCGGCCGCACTAGCCTCTTCAAGAAGAAAAAGAAGGACGTGGAGATCGACGTCCTCGAGTCCGCGCGAGAACGACGGGAGGCAGAGGAAGAGGTGGGTCGACTCGATGCGGAGGCGTTACACAGTGCGATGGAGGGGATGGACATCGAGGCGATCAGAAGCTTAGTGCAAGTGGAGGAGATGTTGATCCAACCACGCGCGAACAAGCCAGCTCCGGCCAGCGGTGACCGGTGGGACGACCGGTGGGACGGGCGGAGGAATTTCAAGAAGTTTCGGAAGGTGGGGGGGCAGGCTCCGATGCGCGGATCGAAGATCATCGTGCCACTGGAGGAAGTGAAACGGAAGGAATATGGGATGGGGCAGGACTACTTTTTCGAGGAGAACAGCGGTGCCAGGCCACCGATCCCAGCGGGCAGCACTTTCGAGCGGACCCAGGATTCTCTACCCACCGGTCAACAACAGAGCAAACACCCAGCGGCATCTCCACGTGACGGGAGCGAAGCGCCGCGCAATGCCGCGACAGTCGATCTGACGTTCGAAGATGACTATCAAGACACGATGGAGGTGCCCGAGTCGCCGCAGACGGTGGCGTCCGAGACGCAGCGATCGAAACGGAGCACGAAGGGTACGCAGACATCGACGACTCAGGCGTCAACATCAAAAGCTGCGAAGAAGAGACCAGCAGAGGCGGAGCCGCCGAGGCCGCCGCCTATGAAGAAAGCGAGGGCGGTGGCTAGAGCGAGGAGTCCGGATGAGAGTGAGGGTGAGGATGACTTGCGGTTCAAATTTCGGAAGAGGAGGTGAGCGTTATTATGCCCAAGAACATGTGCAGAGCGGCTTCTCTGCAATGGGATATACCGGATGGTTCTTCACGTGTGCTGAAATTTCTCCCCATAACTTATAATATGAACAGGGGCAACACAATGGGTAATCCAGGCGTGATGATATATGAAACACATATATAAGCTGCTGCCTTTTATAGCAATCACTGCATTGCCGTCCATGACACCTCCGTCGTTTGACGAATGAAAAATGTATCCCGAAACCCCAAACTATCTTCCCCAGTAGTCATCAATTCCTCGGCTCGAGCTCATGAGCAAAACAACATCAATGCCTATCACTGTGACTTTTCAACCAACATAATCCCCATAAACCCCCTAGATCCCTTCACACATCCCCCCTCTCCTCAAAATCAGGGCTCGCCATCCTCCGTACGCTCTTCTCCGGCATCATCGACATTCCGCTCCTCCGCTCCCCTTGCACTCCCATCTCAAGAAACCCACCCCGATCGCCCAGCGTCGAGGGATGATATCCTCCCGACAACCCCTGTACCATGAGGTGGTGGTGACCGCTTCTCGCGATAGGCGAGGGGGATGTGGTGGGGGTCGTGGGAGAGGCCTAGGGTGGAACGGAGGGGAGGAGAGGGTGGGTGAGAGGGTGGGGCGGGGAAGTGGGAGAGGGAGGGGGCCATTGGAGGAGGCGGAGGGTGGGAGTGAGTGTAGGATAATGGAGCGGAGGAGGAGTATTGCGGAAGGGGATGTTGCATTGGGGGAGGAGTGTGCCCTTGTTGAGGGGCGCTGTTGTATTGGGAGGGTGGCATTGCGTATTGCTGCCGCGGAGGTTGCTGAGAGGGGTAAGGATGGGCGGGTTGCATGTTGCGCTGCGCCGACGATTGCGACTGGTGGTGTTGGTAGGCGGCATATGGATGGCTGAAGTTGTAGCTCGGATTTGGTGGCGGTGCGCCTGGCATCGCCGAGTGTGGATGTTGGGGATGCATGGTATGCGCTTGAGGAGATCCGATCTCTTGCGAAGACAGCGCTGTGGTCGCTCCTGAAGGCGGAATTCCGCTTGGGTCTCGATACGTCATGGTTGGGCTCAGTGCTGTTCCCACTGCTGGAGATGTTGGGAACGTATATCCCCCACTCGTTATGTTCCTCTGGCTTGCTTGCATAGCCACCTGGACACTCGGGCTTAAACAGGCTGAAGTAGCAGTTGGACTACTCATCTTCGCGCTCCGCTGGATGCTTCGTCCGTCTAGCTCACTGATCTGGTCGCCCTCCTCGGACAGCTCGTAGCCGAATACACCATGCAAGCCTCGTTTGTCGGCGTAAACATGTGCTTGGCCAGAATTACCAGCGCTGTCATCTACCCACAAGAGGCGACGTGTCCAGCACCAGCTGCGGGTCTGGATGGCTTCAATGGCGCGGAACGGATGAGATTCATTTCTTCTGGGTGTCGCGGAATCCCTAGTAGGCGGCCAGGGCGGGCAGCCAGTGAGGGGCGGGCTGAGGAAGTAGGAGACGCCTTGGGTATATCGTAGTGGTGAGACATCGACGGAGATGGTGGACAGGACTTGCAAGATGCCGTATAGAAGAAGCCAACGGCCGAGACGAGCTTCGCCTGGAGGAAGGTTTCCGTTCTGAGGCGACTTTTCGAACGATGACAGAGAGTCAAGCAAGGTGTTTTCTATACAAGCAGTCAGCTTGAAGCGCTTATACCTCCATATTCAAATATGTTACCTTCAAAAGTCGTTCCCAACCTGTTGATATTGGTCGCTCCATTGAACGCCAAACTTATCTGGAACTGTTCCTTTGGATCCTTCACCGTTACTGCTTTCCCCTTCTTAAACCCTCCGAACGAACCCAAGAACTTGTTCTTTGCCCCTTTCTTTTCATTCCCATTCAATCCAGTCTCGCCATGCAGCGAGGCCCGTGACACCGGGAGTAATGGGAGTGGATGGGGGATATGGAGGTAATCTTTGCGTAGGTCCCAGGACACGACCATATCCGTGAATGGGAAGCCGCCAACATCAGCATCGAATGACCCTGACCGTGGCTTTGTTGAAACGATCTGCCATTTACGGGACGGGCGCATTTCGTCCGCGTCCCACGCCGCATTGCGATCCACGAGATAGTCATACATGGCGCCGAAATCTTCTTGTAATCGCAGGGCAATGGTCCTGGACAACCAGCTCGCTCGGCCATCAGGATTGTTTTGCGTGATCCCAGAGTTGCCCCTCGGCCGATTTGCGCTTGATGGGGGAGGAGGCCATTCCCCATACGTGCGTTGGTAGAACTGCCAGAGAAAGAATTGGAAGTTCCGGAACGCAAGCAGGGCGGGATGGTCTTTCGAGACATGCCCTGCAGATTGGGTTCCTAGTAAGTTCGTGTACATGTCAGTGAAATCGAAATTTGTGAGCTGTTCTTCGGCACTCAGCACGCGGAGCTGGAGGGAGTTGTATGCATTTACGAGATTGTGCCGAGTAACAGGCGAGATTTGCTTGAATGCTGCTGAATGGATCGTGTCTTCGGTCATCATACCGACGGTATGTACGAAAGCCTCGACGAATCCTTCTTCCCATCGGACGGTTTCCTGTTCGCACCATGCCAGTAATCCTAGCGCGGCGTCCAGATTGCCACGAACATCGTCAAGCTTTCGGTCCGCAAGATAGTTCACGACCATATCTACCGAGTTCCGCCGCTGGGACGGGTCGTTCAACTCGTAGTAGTTATCCATAACCGTCTGTAGGTCGGACAACATCTGCAAATACTCCTCCCCCACGATAGGCTTTCCGTACAGCAGGGCGATGAAATTCCTAGTCGCGATATGATGTCTCCGTAAGATTTGCGGAGACGTTTTCAGATGCGCCGGGGCCGGGAACCATATCTCATGAGTGATTTCGGCTTGTTCATTACTTCGCGCTGCCGTGGATGCAATGTCGCTTGCGGCTGAAGACAGCGGAGGAGTGTACTCGTTAAAACCGCGGAAATTGCGAGCACTGGGAGTCTGACTGGCCGACGACCGTGTCGTTCGAACAGTCGAGCCGCGTAGTAAGGTCGAACCAGATATTCGCTCCCCTGCCTGCCAGGGGCTGGATTCTTCTTCCTCGTCCAGAAAGCCGAGATTGGTTTTAGTCAGTGGATAGGAGGGATTTGGTGCTACGATTTGTGGAGCGGTCGAACTGGATCGGCTAGAGGGTGGCGTTATCTCCTGCTCTTGGTATATCTCGCCATACTTTAACAAGTTGACCAAGAACACCGACTTGGCCTGCTCCAGTACAGAAACATGGACTCGCAACGTCGGCGCTGCATCCACTTCGGATGTTTCCTCACTGAAGTAGACAAAGCAGTCCCCGCTTGTCATCCACATCTCGGAATCATTCTCAAATCCTTTGTATTGCTGGGGTGCACGCCCATTGCCGACCCACAGCTTAATCCCTGACCATGTTATGTTCCGAATCGTCGCGGTTGTCTGAGGGCGATGGACATCTGATATTAATTCCCATCCTGTTGGACTGGCAAGGTCGGCCGTGTTCCTCCCTCCTCCAGTGCCCGTACTTGAGGATGCTTTCGTAGGGACACCTCCGCGTCTTCCTCGTGGTGCCGAGGATTCCTTTTTCCCCTCAGCTTTGTACCTCTCGTCCTCCTTTAAGCGGATGCTGACTTTACTGCGGCCGCTCTCACTCGGTGCACGAGAGCCACCGGGAGAGGGGCTGTCCACACTTCCATGACCGTGAGAGTGGCCACTGGGTCGTGTAGTTGTTTGGGAAGTAGACGAACGGCGTACAGGAGACCCCCAACCGCTTGAGGAGCGACTTTTGAACGAATCGGCGAAATCCTTGGCGGCCTGTTTCTTTTCTTTCTTTTCTATTTGCTTCTCAACGACCTTCCTGCTCCGTGCCCCTCGTGCAGCCATTGGTGAATTCTGACCCCGAGCCCACTACGGTATGTTCTTGAAGACTAGGAGCTTCAACTCTGGCCTTCGGGTTCCAAAGGAGCAACCTAATAGGAATCGGTCCTGCCGTGGAACCACACCACGATCGTCAAACGAGGAGCATCTGGTGCCACGATATTAGACAGAGTTCGTAACAGATAGATGGATCGCTTAGGACGTGGACAAGCTTCCTAAGTCCGAGGATGAATTCGAACCGTATCCTAGAGTTTTGCACGATTTGACGGTTTATAATTCGGGCAGTTGAACCCCGCAACCGTTATCAATATCAGCCCAGACCTGTATATTCGCCGATCTTTTGTGGGTAAGGGTCTAAATGGAACGACGGACGGGAATAGGCAATCGGCAGTTCTGGAATATCATAGAATGCCAAAATTTCGAGAAATCGCAAGGAGTTGTGAGAGCGCCAAAGATTCGGAGGTATAGCCTGATATATGTATGCAGCACCAGCTCATCGACCTAGGACAGCCTTGCAGATTGGACATGCAAATGAGCGACTCTGTTTGGGTTCAGCCGCAGGGAAGCCTGTCGGGCAACATGAATAAGGAAATTGCCTTCCCAGGACTAAAAAATACACAACAAAGGGAGGGACAGGATTGCAACAAATTTCAAATACCAAGAAAAGGTTTGCGAGGACTGCCAATGTGGTTAAGGGACGTCAATGCAAAACAGACGCGACGTACTAAGTACGGGATGCGGAGGTGGATATGAAGACTCCGGACTGACCACGACTGAAACGCGATGGCAGACCAGAAAGCCGGTCGGTTCAAGATCCTTGCGGGGATCTGGACAGTATCAGGAAGGTTCAAAGTCTAACCTTGTCAACACATGGTTAGCCTTGATATAAAAGAAGGAGGTGTGATCGGTGGTTCTGTTTCTAATTCAGACCCTCAAGGATGTTATGTATTGGGATAAAGAGCTCGTCGTCTGTTCCTGCATCTGCTTGCCGTGTGGGTCGCATCATCGCCGAAAGGATCGAGAAAGGCTTCCAGAGACCAGATGTCTCCCAATCCACAGCATGGGAAATGAGTGGCGTCCCTCCGACTGGGGGATCTTAATGTTATCAGTGGTTCATAAAATACATACGTACGATTCCGTAATGCAACAGATAAGAATGTCGTTTCTCCAACTGCACAAGCAAATGCTGACGGACTGTTGCATTATTGTTCAGCCACAAAGGTCCTTTGTATACGCAGAACCAATTTTTGCCGTCATGTCTGACCACACAGGTTGCTGACTGGCTTGTCTGGTCTCTCCATGTCTTGCGTGCTGGTTGCAGAATTGATTGCGGACCAGCCGTTCACTGACAGCCTGGATTATGTTTGGCGAAAATCAGACGGCGGGAACCATTGGGCAGGGGTTGCAGGGGCCGCATACTCAGCGCTTCCACGTTCGAGCCAGGATTTGTTGCCTGGCTACTGGATAGGCGGTCCTGGAGGCTAGAAAGTCGGAAGGTCAGTGGTACTACCATATTGTACTATGTAGAGATACTGGAAAATGGAAGCGGATCCCCTAGAGCCTTGGGGGCCTGAGAGCTGATCTGGTTGACTCCTCGACTCCACGATCGCGATCACAGGCCACGAATTGCAAATCTATGGAGCTATAACAGGACCGAGATATCTTTTAGGTGCAGATCGTGATTCCCAATCATCATTTAATACCACCAATGTATCTACATTGGTGGTTCGTGGACTCTGGAGAGGACAATTCCTAGCTGGTGAGATGGTTGGTGGTCGACATCTGTCCACGCTAGCCAATGTGCATGGTCTACCCTGTTGGCAGTATTAGAACAACCCTAGAACGATCGATAACGATCGAGCTCCCCAATGGCTGGGAATGCGGAACAAGATTGTGTGGTTACTACAAGTCCTATTTGGACAGGGCCTCATTTGGGAGCACGACAGGCCAGAAGTAAGACTCGGGATGGACAAGACGCGGATAGGGGAGTTTTGAAGCAGCAGACAGCTACTTCGTGATGTCCGTTCTCTCCTCTCAGCCATCTTTTCATGTTGAGGTTCTGCGGAGATATATGCTCGCTCGACATGTCTTCCTTGCATGCGCAAAAGAAACTCTCAGGTTGCTCTGTGATAACAGTCCAGGACTTCCTGCGTCGGGATTGCGAGAGTAATACAAAGTGCGAGACTGCCCAAAGACCATGGGATTTCAGGCTACCTTGATCCTTCAACATTCCTCTATGAGTTGAGCTCTACTCGCCTAAAGTCGAAGTCGATTGGTTACAGGGCATTCCGTCTCCCAAGTGAGGGTGTACGTTATAAGTCGACATAGGAGAGTCATGTGTTGTATATACATGAAATGAATCACGCCACGCATGCCAGTAATGTTAATATTCAAGCCATTCCTTCAATCCTTCTACGAATGAACAAACACAACGGGACCTAAGTCCTGAAGCTCTAACTGTTTAGGCTCAAACAACCCATTATTCCGCCGCAATTATATCAGTTACGGCCTCCCCTTGCTTCGTTTGTAACGGCATGCAACAACATCGGAATTGAAAGCATAGCAACTTTCAAATGCTGGGGCCTATTCAGACCTGCCTTCTCTGCAACCGACAGTTCTGCACAGCTAAAGAAAGTCAACCTGCCTAAGTTTTCAGGTTTATGACCATGACCTGGTCACAGAGATATATGGATGCTAAGTGTTGACACGGTCATTCAACAATGGACAGTTGACTCATGTCTGGGTCTCAACGCTGGTTGGACCTTGCTACCGGAACAAGGTCTAGGAATGAGTTAAGGTCCTTGAGGAGGAAAGGGAGGACAACCAGCATATATATATGGAGGAAATAGTGACTTTCATCCCCTCTCGTTTTCTGCTGTCTTATTAACGGAATTGAGACTTGCTTCGTTAGAGCTCACCACAGTTCCTCATCACATTGAGCGTGGATGGATGATCGGGACCCAGCGCTTCTTCGTACCCCTGTACCATAGCGCTCGCATGTACTTCAGAGCAAGCTTCGCCATATCCTGACTCCATTCTTGATTCAGAACATGCCTCGTCCACGAGTGTACACAACTATGCATGCTGTAGCCTCTTGACTCTACTAACTCTTGCGATGACGAGTCCGCCTCTACTAGTCCGTGATTACACAACACTCGAATCGCGTTATTAAAGCTCATTTCGTCTTTAGTGAGCTCACGGATCCACTCTGGATCCCCGGAGTCGCTGTGCCGAAGAAGCTCGAACCAGATGTCCTGGTTATTAAAGTATGCCCACAGCTGAAGAAGCTGGGCCGGAAGTCTGTTCTGTCGTTGAACGTGCTTAAAGGAGGTCTCCCATGTAGAGTATAGCATACGATCCTCATATGAGCTTAGCTCGGGGCTTGCCTGCTGCAAGTTCAACCATGATTCCTTATATAGACGGAGATAGCGGGCTAAACTGATCGTCACTTGATCGAGGTATGCTCCAGCTGTGGCTAAGGTGAGAGGAAGTCCATCTAGCTCTTTGATACGCTTCATGGCGTCAGGATCTATTATTCGTATTAAAATCATATTTGCAAGTCTCGTCTGTCTCACCTTTGTTTAGCCCTTCTCGTCTTGACGCCTTCGACAAGATTTCTAGGCTATCCTGTGCGTTCTCCAGTTTTCGGACTGGTATGCGATAACCGACTATGACCCGTGATGACCGTGTGGTAATGATGATCGATCCTTGGTATGATTCGGGGAGGAACTTTCGGATAACTAATGCCTTGATATCTGAATCGCCTGGCAATTTAGGATTATCGTAGTTATCAAATATTACCAACAATCTCGTACTCTTTGAAAGACTCAGTCACCCCTTAACAGCTTCCACTACTTCGTCAACGCTCCCTTCCAAATCCACACCGCTTAGACACTTGGCAGAGGGATTTTCTTGTCGTATCCTCCTAGCAGCATTGCCAAAGCTCTGCTTCAAAGAATCTTCATCTTTAGCGTTGAGCCAGAACACAGCGGAGTAGCTGTCTCGATACCGCTTCGCATAGGCGACCGCGAGCTGCGTTTTGCCGATTCCTTCCAGACCATGAAGAACTGCGATGCGACGGCTGCCATCACCACTGAGTACCGTATGTATTTCTATAAACTCCATCTCTCTTGCAACAAAGTGCTCTGTCTCTGAGATATCAGCAAGACTAAAGCTAATAGAGGAATCGTTGATCTGATCGCCTATTCTAATCAGTTGTGTCCTAGCTCCTGCATTCATCGGTTGCGATCTGAGAAGATGTATGAGACGATGACATACCCTTCGATGCTCTTTCAATCTCCACCCGCAGCCGTCTGAATGCACCCTCTCTCCCTTCTCCATAGATTAAGGGCATATTAATGCCGAAAATCCCCCAGTAACGAGTAAACTTTATCTTCCTTTTTCGTAGTCTCGCGATTTTTCGCCCATGACAGTCGCTCTGCCTCTCTGAATTGAATGAGTGCCCCCCCTCGAAGGGCTCCGACTGGAATTCCGGTGATTTCGCGAATCTGTAGCTCGAGCGATCTCTTGCTTCCCAGCTTCTCACCCTCTTTTGAGAAAAATTCAACCGATTCCGGAGCAATCGGCTCTTGAAGTGCCCAACCCCGAGTGAACCATCGACTTTTCCGAAAGGCCGACTTCCAAGTCGAGTGATGCAAGCCGTCCCCGTCGTTCTTTCCAGCGTTCCGTATCGAAACGTCCGATAGATAGACGTAGCATTTCCCTGCATTATGGTACCACTGAAACATGGAGTTGATAGCTTCGGAGAGCTCCGTATTATTTCGTTTATCGATACAGCAGGTATCCACCCAGAAGTACTCCAAGCCATCACGAGCTGCCTGTTCTCCACAGAACTCGATCTTCTTATAACCCGTCTTATTCTTTCCCGTACTTTCGACGAACTCTTCGAACCTTACTTCCTCACCATCCGTCCATGTATGCGAGAGTATAGCATACTTTTGGGGAATCTTCTCGTCACAAAATCTTCCGTCACACAGAGCTCGCCGTTGGGGTTACGCTTCAGGAGACGCATCGCTCTAGCTTGGACTTGAAAACGCTCGCGGAAGTGAAACCACTAATAGTGCCATACATTCTTTTTTGTTTGGGAAGAAATAAAGGCGATAACATGCAGTGGTGGACTTGGAAATGCAGATAAGGCTGGTATGGGGCAGTGCAAGAGGGTTGAGCTTGGCAGGAGAATGAACTCGCATGAACAGCGCCAGTCAATTCTCAGCACAAAAAGATACAAACCCGTCAGCCACGGAGCACAGCCATATAAAGGCTACCCCCGTAGCCGTGATTGTGCCGACGCATCGATTAACGGACATTCTACCTACACTCGCGACTCCATCTCCCGCCCTCACTTACCGAGATAATCAGGGGCGGTGGCGAAGACAGTATCTACGCCAAAATACGGCCGCGGAAAGACATTTCGAGGCCGGAACGTTAGACGACGATGTGGTCTTCGGGGGCAGGCGCATTCCTCGTGATTGAAATCCTCGACTCTGTAGAGATCTGGGCAACAGACGAGAAGGATAGCTGTACCTTCGAACTCCGGGACGAACATTCACGTCCTCTTCCTCGTCCGGGAAGCGAGTCTCTTGAAGAGTCTAGACACTCTGCATGGAAGCTACTTTAGATCTTAGGCCCAGCATCAGTACGAACAGAATAATGAGCGAGTTAAGAAATGAAAGCAGGAACTCTAAAAGTGAAGGAAGAATTCGAGGGAGAGGGGGCCAATTTGATAGCTGTTCCTATCTCTTTTTATAGATATTCATCGTCATCGATCTCCTCCATAACCAGGCTTTGCATTTTACCAGTCTCGGACGATAGAGAGGTGACTCTGCGCCAGCCTCGTTTTCGTCCCTTCCTCATTCGCGGGAACAGCTGAGACCTTTGTCCGTAGAGTCATGGCTGCTAATGTAGAAAGAAACCAAGCGGTCATTGTTGGTCGAATTCGGGGGATGTCGCTCCTAAGTAGCTTGATACAGGATTATGATCACGATCAGGATTCCGGAAGCAATATTCCGATCATGCAGGAAGCGCTACCGAATGAAAGCCCGGCGGTGCAAACCCTTTGTTAGGGCAAGAAGGATTAAAGAATCTAAATTAATGGTATCGTGGACGGGCGGGAGGTTTAGTATCGTGAAAGATTTGGTGTATCGTGATGGGGAGAACCGGTGGGTACGGACAGATGGCGCTATACCAAGTCTGGCGGCGCTATGCCAAAGGAGGCAACTAGCCAAGGTAGGCTCGTCGATGGCGAGAAGATGCTCCAGCGTGCCTCACGAAGAATGCCGCGCCAAAAGAGTGTAGACGGCTAGCTCCCCTCTTACAGCGGTTTATTCTCGCGTCAGCCTCTGAATATATTAGCGCTCGTTCGCAGTCTCATAAACTCTGCTTCCTTCCTACTCCTCTCTGCTCACGCCTACCCGCCACGAATTCTGCACGACAGCGTGCCGCCCCTTTGCGTAGTAGTTAACAGTAAAGGCGGCGATGCGGTAATAGAAAGACTCACCCAATCGTTTTTCTCGCTCGGTGCATCCCGCCAGGCTGTGCTGTAGATGGAGCTTCAGCAAGGAAGCGCAGAAGGGAAAAGGGAACTGGCAAGAGAGGGAACAGAACCATCTCACTGGCACGCCAGGGCGAGTATTAAAGTATAGGGCGATGCCGGGTTACTAACTAACTAGTTAACTTAACTTAGTTAGTTAGTTAACTTAACTTAAGTTAGTTAACTTAACTTAGTTAACTAACTTAAGTTAGTTATCTCTTACCTATCGTTAGTTAGTTAACCAAAATCTATCTTTATGCTTGCAAGATCTGACATTCTGACTTAACCAATGGTAGTATTACTAATCAAATACTTTGTTCCGCCCGTGTTCGTCCCTCTTTTCCCTCCTCAGCTGTCTCCCTGTAGCATCCCGCCCCTGACCAACCCAATGTCATGTCTAACCCTTCATCATATTCCCTCGATAGAATTGCACAAGGTACTCGGATAGAAGGCGGGCTAGATTTCGCAATATCCAGGAGTGTGCAGCTTGATCCCATCCAGAGATCTGGAAGGCCGCATAACGCATCGCGAGTTCTGTCGATCTCCCGAGCCACTGACATAATGCTTTGCATATGGCGCTTTTCATCTAGTTTTGCTTCCGCCAGGCAATGGGAGCATAGGACATTACGTATGTTCTAGATGGGATCTGATTATGCTAATACAGAGGTATACATTAGAACGAAAGACTTTGACGGCTTGCTAAACAGCTGCAGAAAGAGGTATCAATGGGGGATGGGCAGCAATGGCTTGGGTCAAGATCACCATATTGAAGGTGATCTACACCCTTAGTCCTCTCTCTTGTGCTTTCTCCAGAACATCTGATCTTACTGTCAAAGACCAAGGCATAGCTGCAACACCAATTTTCTCCCAAAGCAAGTTTTTTTAATTCTGGTGATGGTGTCCCGCACGTGGGACTACAGTATCTATCCCAGCCACCCCAGACGGCCCTTCACCCAACCCCCGCATTCCGCCAACCTCGTGAATTCCCAGGATCCTGTCCAAGTTTTTGAGCAACTGTTAAGTTTTAAAGTCCCTTTAATGCGAAGGAATAAGTACTACCTTACCAACCTATCTTACGGAAATACTTCCTGTTTGCTACGTCACTTCTCCCTTGGTCACACTGCCTCTCACACACCTTCATCACAACCAACCCAACACCTCGTTCGCTCTCATGCATACGCACGTCTAATATAGACTCACTTGTCCCACAACCATCTTCCCTCTTCTCTTCGTTTCTTTCCTCACTCTGCTTCAGCGTCTTCACAAATCCTCCCTCGCTACCCTGTCAAAAATCCTTTAACCACGGTCTGATCCAGCCTTTGAGCTTGATATTGCCTGGTTCACCAGATCACAGCTTGTGGTGTCACATCCAATCACGCATCTTGCCAAGCAGGTCGCACAAGTAGCAGCTGTGATACAAGTTTAGTCGGATGGTTCAGCTGCGCAACCAGCGCATCGCATCGCATTGACATTGCCATATATCGCGCCCAACCACCGCTGGGCATCGCATTCGCCCTCCGCTCTCCGAAAACCCCACTCCCGATATCTACACCAAGACACAACCACATCACCACCGCCACTATGATCTTCCGCCGCACCCTCTATACCTTCTGGCGCCTCTCCGAAATCATCACCCTCATCCCCGTCATCGGCATGCTCGCCTGGTTCGTGCACGGCTACGTCGAGAGCAACCAGTTGACCCCGAACTTCATCCTGATCCTGTTCATCGTCTCCGTGCTGGCCGGCGCCTGGGCCCTCGTCACTCTCTTCCACGTCGGACACAGCGGTCACTTCATCGGGTTGGTCGACCTGGGCTTCGTGGGCGCCTTCATTGCAGCCGTCTACGAGATGCGCGCCATAACTGAGGTGAGCTGCTCGAACTTCGAGGCCGGGAAGATCTACATCAATCTTGGGCCGTTCGGGTACTATGGGCGAGAAGGCGGAAACGAGTGGTCGGTGAACCTCAATAAGAACTGCGCGATGTTGAAGGCCAGCTTTGCGTTTGGGATCATGAATACCCTGTTCTTCTTCTTCACAGCGGTAAGTTTCCAATCTATACGGCGGACCTTTTCGCTCGTTCGAAAAGGATTCTCATTTGACTGCGAGCGCTGGCTGACTCTGTTGTAGTTCCTGGCATGGTGGATGCACCGCTCTAATGATAAGGAGGTCGTGCGCCACTCCCATCGTGGTTCGTACTCTGGCAGCCCGCGTCGTTCGCATCATTCGCGTCATAGCCACCGCAGCTCGAGGCGCTATTACGTTTAGAAGGCGTTTCCCAAACATCATATCTGCTTTACGAGGATTTCCGGACGATAATGCTCGATTCACGGTTCAACGAGAGACGCCGAATCCAGGCTCGGTTTTGTATCTGTTCATACAGTCTCTTCCATTTCCTGTTGGTTATTTGACGAGGGGGACGGACATGACGATCTCAATTCGTAGATTCCCTTGATCGATTTCCCATTGTGGCGGTTCCAACAAAGGAGCCCTGCATCTAATGAGTCACGATGATGATTTCCTACGCTTTCCAAACTATTTCGAGTTCGTATTGTGTACCGGTAGTGTAGATATCCAATTCATGGCTGGCCAACCGGACTTTTATCTAAACAATGCTAGGCATGAGCAAATGCTGTAGACCCCACTATTCTATTCTTAGGTAGTACGGCAAGGTAGTCTCGTTGGACAAAGTGAAAAAGGGTTTAACATTTCAGTGGTTGATGCGTCTCAAGACGAACCATGGGTCTAGATGAATCGTTCCGTCCCGTACCTATCTGCAAAATCGATGAACCTGCAGCTTCAACCACCAGTGCTTTGTTAGGCCAAATAAGGCCATATCATTTATCAACCACTGTTCACAATTCACATGTGTGAAATGGCATAACACTCGGACAAGGATAATTTCGGGTGTCAAATGACAAGCTATTAAATTAATTAGTGGCGGATCCGGACCCCATAAGGCGTAAGCACTCTCTCTGAGCAGGCTGAGAGCCCACCGCCTCCCTGACAGCCGCTTACTTTTACGACTCTGACTGACCAGGGGACTCCAGCACATGTTGGTTCACCAGGTCGTCCCATCTTGCTCACTGCAACAACCGTCCAAAGGCCGAGCCTGAGGCCGTTCCACACTCTCGGAGAACATCAAACAGCCACTCGAGTGTATCATATTGTCTTGCCTTATCGCTATGTTGTGAATTGTGATCCAGTTGCCCTGTACCTACGGATTGGTCGGTCATTGGTGCGTTGCAGCGCTCCGTCAGCTCCGCCCGTCAGCACGAGGCAGGTTGTTCTCCGCCGTTGTTGTGTTCACAGATTCGACGCTTGCAAGCAAAATCATCGATTTGGGTGCCTGGTGGCGCAGAAATACTGTGCAAAGCAATGCTCCTCCCATATACCGAAGAGTCACGACGAAGCGCAGTGGTCTGGGGAGATGATGGGAGGGAATGGCATCGCAGACGAGCAACGCCTGGTCAGCGGAACAAGTCGCTGGTGGTGGTAAGTGGTGATTCCAGCCGGGCGATAGGAAGTAAATGTTGAATTGACAATTCCAGGTCCTCGTCATCGGCGTCGTCCTTCTCGCCGTCGCCATCCTTTTATATTTCGTAACTCGCTGGCATCTCCAACGGAAACGACGAGAAGCATTACCGACATCGCCGACGCAAGCGAAGGCCCCGAGCAAGTTTTCACGGTTCCGGTTACCGCCTCCCCGGTTCCCGACATCATGGTCGAGAGGACGGTCGACGCGAGGCGAATATTCCGATCAACTGCAGGAGGATCCGTCAACGGTTTCGCTGGCGAACAATGGACAGGCCGGTGGAAATGAGCACGATACGGATGTGGTCGTCACGAATCTCAATCGAGACGGAAGCCAGTCGAGCCACGTGAATCGGAACACGAGCGTTCGCAGCATCATGACCCTGCCGCCGTATACCCCTTCTGTGAGAGACACCGAACAGGTCATCGCTCGAGAAGGCGAAAGAGGCGGCATGGATACCGTGGTCGAGTTCCCCGAGACTGTCGATGACGAGGAACAACGAAGGGAAGAGGAAATGGAGTCACTATGTAAGTCGCTCCCGTTGTCTTTCTTACCCTATCCATCCATTCACTCTTCTCACCTACCCCCTATCGTCGCATCCTAACCTCTCAGACCAAATCCGCCGCACCCGCCGCCAAGAAAACACCGACCGCGAAGAACGCCGCCGCCTCCGCCGCGAAGCCCGCGAACGCGGCGACCTCGCCGCCCTCGAAGAGCTCCGCGAATCCACCCGTGCCGCCTCCGAAGCCGTCCACACCAACCCGGAGCACTCCGCCGCGCTTATCGCCGCACACCAGACCGTCAACCGCGACCGCCGCGTCTCGTCCGTGCAGTATGGCAACATCGGCGTTGTGCAGCACGACGGGTCGCGGCTGCGATCGCACTCGACGGAATCGGAGCGGCCGCTGCTAGAGGGGGCGGCGGGGATGGATGGGCAGGAGAGGAGCGTGAGTAGGTCGACGTTGACGACGCATCATCGTGGACGGTCGGCGTCGAGTGTCATGAGCGTGTCGACAAACGCCTCGGACGACGGGTTTCACACGGCGGCAGCGTCGCCGGCGTTGTCGCTGTCACAGCCTTCGCGAAACGGGAACGGGGAGTCGGAGTTCGAGATGGTGGCGGTGGGGGGGAGGGGATCGTGGCCGTCGCCGATGGCGAGAGCGCGGTCGAATACGGGGACGACGGCGGAGGGGACGGGAGGGGATGTGGCGGATCAGCGGATTCCCGAACTAGACCCGCCGATGTACGAGGAGGCGTTTGAGGCGGTGCCGTTGGAGGATGCGCCGCCGTACGAGTCGCCAGTGAGGGTGGGGGCGCCGCAGTTGCCGATGCTGGAGCAGTTGCCGAGCATCACGGTGACGGAGAGTCACTCCCCGGTGACGCCGCCAATGGGGGGAGACGAACGGAGGTTTTAAAGAGTGGGATATAATACTTGCTCGCAATTTTCTTCACGATCTGTACTGTGCTGTCTGGGCCTTGCGAGGAGTTTTGGTTTGGACTACACCATATTGGATGGGGCGGGTACGATGGGACGTATGCGCCGGCGTTTGTGTGCATAATAGGTCTATGGACAGGTCCCTTAGTTGGATCGGTCTATGTTTGGATGGGTTACGCCTTTGTCTCCAACTTCTAAAGGCTGTTTCTAATCCAGCATGGGAGCTATTTAACGCTAAATCTAAGTAATATCACTGTATAGACAGCAACATCATGTTGTGGCATCCTGAACACCACTGTAGCACTGAATTTCGCTATTGGCCAATTGTTTACAGAAACCTGCTCGTCCAACCCCGTTTTTCCATGAGGCTTAAAGGACTAGTGCAGTGGGCAGTGAAAGCAAGATTGCAATCATGCAACGCAGCCTTGAGAATGTATTAGATGGACTGGATGCTAAGCCTCAATGAATCCCACCAGGCGTTCTTGCCTCGATATTTCTCCAGTCCAGGCACTTTTTGGATTTCATAATGTCTATCAAGTGAACCTGTATCTTTGCAGCAAGCACTACTTACCCATGTTTCTATCTACGAAGCATCGCCGAAGAAGCGCCAAAGAAGCAGGCAAAGCACCATGCGGTTGCTCAACGTATCAACACGGAAACTTGAGGAGTTTCAGGGCCCGCGGCCACGGTACGCGATCCTATCACATACCTGGGGCAAAGAGGAGGTAACCTTTGAGGACCTCAAGACCAGCGACTATACCGAGAAGCTAGGGTACAAGAAGATCGATGGGTGCTGCAAGCAGGCTCAAAAAGCTCGGATCGAATACGTCTGGATCGATACTTGTTGTATCAATAAGTCAAGCAGTGCGGAACTATCTGAAGCAATCAACTCCATGTTTGAGTGGTATGCAAGATCGCGGGTCTGCTATATATACCTGAGCGATGTGCCGCCTGCAAGCCTTGATGAGCACAAAAAGCCCGGCTCTCTGTTTCGGTCGAGTCGATGGTTCACAAGAGGATGGACCCTGCAAGAGTTGCTCGCACCAAAGAATCGAATGTTGTTTGATTCAAGCTGGCAGCAAGTCAAGTTTGATATAGAGGACCGCATAAGATACGACGGAAGAGACCTTGGCTACGGCTCCAGGTACCTTGAGGAAGAGAGAATACTGAGTGAAATCACCGATATCCGCATCGAGTGTCTTCAAACTATAGCCAATCGATCTCGGCGGCTCCGCACGCCACTGCACGAGTTCTCAGTCTCGGAGCGGATGTCTTGGGCGTCTCGAAGGAAAACAACAAGAGAAGAGGATGTGGCATATTGTCTACTCGGAATTTTTGGTGTAAACATGCCTCTACTCTATGGTGAAGGAAAGCGTGCGTTTCATCGTTTGCAAGAGGAGATCATACGCATGACCCCGGATGAGACGATACTCTGTTGGGGCTTAGGCCGAGCCGATCAACGATCGATGGAGAAGCCAATTGGCGCTCTGGCTCAATCTCCAAGGGCGTTTGCTAAAGTCGGAGGTCTGATCAATGGCCGAAAGGAGGGAACCACAGGTGACAATACAGGACGAACTTGTCGTTATGAAGGTTCTCAACGATCGCAGATGGCATCACACTCAATAGTAACGAGCCGAGGAATATTGATCGGACTACCTCTCGACTTCATAGATGGTTCTAATGGCTTAGCTCTCGGCATACTTGACGTCTACCTTAGACGTCTGGATCAAAGAGTCGCACTGCCCCTCGTGCGTGCAAATCACTTATATTCAAATGTCTTCACAACCGCTCCGGGCTGCAACCCTTTCATCCTGCCGAAGGACTATCGGCCACCCTCTTCCAGTACAACGATATATCTGCAGCACCATACCACTACGGAATGGGAAATATCCACCTGTCTACCCCATGACCATATGGTTGAGTGGAGAATTGAGGGCGTTGGTGCCGCCTGGGGGGATGACGGGTGGCAATGTCGGGGATGGTATCCTCCGATACCATTATCTGTATTAAATGGCTTCAACAATCGCCATGGAGGTTCTAAAGTTCTCCCACCTCATTTTCTGATGATATACGCCAACAAGACAGGTTCTATCCTCTGCCGCCTAGAAACTACAAAAGACGGCCCCTCGTTCCGAGTGAAGCTCGAGGTGGCCGTGATTTCGGAGCCCGTGTCGACACCCCTTGACATTCTATACGACCAGACATCAGAGCAAGTAGAGACTTCTCGTCTTGAGCGATTTCATTGGAGCGAAACCGGCATCGTATCTATCGGGAATCGTGCAGTCCGTGGGGTGGTGCATCGCATAGGCTGGGGAAAACCTCGATTTATATTTCAGTTGAGCATGACATGAAACGAGGGGAAGGGGTTGAATTTATGGGAGAGTCTGTAAACCTGGCTTTTAAAATGCACCGTTTCCTGAAATGCACGTGGCCTCTGCCTGGATGACGGTTTATAAAGCGGTGGCTTGAGTTCCCCGGTAAGAACCGGGGACACTCAATCCCAATACTTGATCACACCGTTCAGATCCCCCGTCACCAACTTGCTCTTCTCCCTTGGATGCCACTGACACGCCAACACCGCCGCATCACTCGCCTGGATCTTATGCCACATCTTCGTCGTCTTCCAATCCCAGAAGCAAACATACCCACCGGAGTCTCCCGACGACACGATATTCCCCATCGGACTGATCGCCACATCAATCGCGTATCCCGCCGTATTATGCCCCCGAAACGACTTCTTCCGATTCTGCCGAAACCGATCCGACGACCCGTAAATCAGCACCTGGTTATCCGCGGACTGATACGCCACGAATGGCTTCGACGGATGCGGCGACGACCGCACCATGCTGAACATGCTCGGGTCGGACACCAGCTTGATCGGGACGGGGATACCGTACTCCCACGCGCGCAACGACTTGTCGTCCGACGTGGTCATGAACCGGCGGTTCTCATCGCAGAAGGTGATGGTGTTGACGGGACCGAGATGATGGTCGTATTCCTGCACCTGCGCACCCGTGCGCGTGTCGAACTGCACGATCTTCTTGTCCGACATACCGGCCAGGAACTCGTGGTTCAGGGACGGGTCGGGGTTGAAGCGGAGGACGTGGGCGGTCTTCCCGGTGGAGAAGCGGGAGAGGCAGGCGCCGGTTTCGGTGTCCCAGAGTTTCATCTGGCGGTCGTAGGAGGAGGTGAGGAAGCGGGTGCCGTCATTGTTGAAGCAGATGTCGTTCACGGATTTGCTGTGGCCCATGTAACCGCGGAGGAGCTCACGGCTCTGGACATCGTACAATTTGACGGTGCTATCCGCGCTAGCAGAGAGAAGAAGGTGACCGGACTCCGGGAAGAATCGAAGCTGGGAGATGGCTTTCGTGTGGTCTTTCCATGTATGTACGAGCTTCTTCGGCACGTAATTCTGCGTATGCGCGACTTCGCCACGCAGCTCGGAGGGTATATGAAGAAAACTTCGCCCTTGATAGTCGTGTATTGATTCGCCATAGAAAGCTGTGGTTTCATGTCCATCTCCCGTCTCTTCATATGCCGTCCCAGCTTTGGTGGCCGGTGCCGTCGGTTGTTCCTCAATCTCATCCTCCTCGTAGATCACCTCCACGCCTTCCTCGTCCGAGGATGCTTCCGGAGTTCTCTCATCTTCGAATTTGTCCCATGGACTTCGGCGAGGTTTCGGCGCGCCGGCTTCTTCTCTCTTGCGCTTTTTGTTGGTGGATGATATCACCGACTGGTGGGCGAGGCGGAATGACGCATCGCTGATAACGGTCTCTTCGGCCCATCCGGTGGGCACACGTCCGCGTCCTGCCATTTCGGGTTGTGACCGTGGATATTGGATAGATCGACTTAGGGAAACTTAGGACACGATCAAACGGAGTTGTCCACCATGAGGTTGACACTTGAAGCTGGACGAGAGATGGGTATGGTTGCCTTGGTGCCTCAGGCCAATATCATATTTGTCTCACGGCATGAATTCGTTCAGTGCAGTTCCTTTCCAAAGTCCATGACGGATGCGGGAATCAATCAATCAACCATTTCCAAATTCCATGGTATGAATCCTCAATGAAGTTTTCGTATTAATGTCACTATTACACCAATTCGAACGAAAGAAGTTCAATGCGAAAGCTTCCAAGCGATCCCATCGTAGGCACCTCACTCAGTTGATCGTGAGAAACAGCTCATCTGCTCCATTCTAACATCCGTAGATGCCTTCTAATCCATTCGAAAAATTCAGTGACTGAGGGGTATCTTTGTACAGCAGCACTTATTGTACATGTGCCAGCAAAACGCCGACGGGAAACCGCAAAATGAAAGAAAGGTGGCGTCGGGCCAGATCAGTCTCGTTCTGACAAAACAAATGCCCCTCGAACCATATTATCGCCGGGTATCAAATCCGTCCGCCCAATGTTCCCTTTCCCAAATTTCACAAACCCAGTGGTCAGACTCTGGTGTAGAGTGTCATCGAACGCCGGATCCCACCCAATGCATGGTTCGGCCTTGAACGTGTTAACAAAGGAAAAGAACGTGGAATACGCCGTAAGCCAGTTAGAGCGCATCCGAATCCGTATCCAACTGGACATGGCCAGCTGAGGCAGGTTTTTCACCCGCTAACTCCGTCTCCCCCGGAAGAGGCCTGATCGCAACCAACGCCTCCCCCGGCTTCTTCCCCATCCACGCACTAAACGCCCCAATCTCCTCCATCAAGTCTCGACTCTCGTCCATCTCCCCATCCGACTCCACTGCGGCCCCGATCGCATCCTCTTCATCCGCATGATGGAGTACCCGACCCCCCAGCTTAACGTCGCTGACACGGACCCGATACTCCAGCGCTTTTTTGCCCGAAACGATCAGTTCCTCCGTCCAGCCCAGACATCGCCGCAACGACTGGTTCATCCGCTGCGAATCCACTAACAACTCCCGATGCTTTTCCAGATCCAGTCGGAGGCGCTTCTCGTCCTTCATCAACCGCGCGTCGTTCGCGGCCGCCGAGAGCGACGACTCATCGGTGGAGTCGTCCTCGTCCTCGGATTCGGAGAGGTCGGAGAGGCCGAAGTTGGAGTCGGTGCCGCTGTCAGGCGCCTCCCCCACCGCGAGTGACGAGCGGGCGGTAGCGGCGGAGAATTCGGAGAGGCGGCCGGCGCGGGTGAGGCGGCGGAAGCGGCGGAGTTCGCCTTTTTGCTTGCGCACTTCGCGCTCGAGCTGGCGGTTGATGGCGAGGAGGGAGGAGTTGCTGATTTCAAGGTCGAGGACCTTGCGCTCGCGGCGGGCGTTGGCGGCCATTTCGTCGAAATTTGTGGGGGGTGGGGTTGGTTTGGTGGGACTTTGGGGACGGGATGTGGAGGTAGGGGAGGGGAGAGGTGGCGCTGTATTTGCTGGTCCACTGGAGAGGGAGGTCGGGCTCAGGCTATTTTGACTGGTATCTGATCGGCGTAATGGTAATGCGGCGCTCGTTTGCGTCCGAGTTGAGGGGGCGGATATAGGAGTGGGGGTGGATCGGGGCTCAGGGATGGTTGCTGCAGCCTTGGAGATAGAGCGCGGCCGCCGGGAAGGGTTAGAGTCGATGGACGATATGCTCGATGACTTTCCGTGCCCAGGCGTTGCAGAACCGCTGCTCGATCGTCGTCGTGTATTATCTTGTTCGGATACCGCCTGCAAGACCGGACTCACTACCGATCTTGGATGGTTTGTAGGCCTCATGATTTGGGAGGCGCCCTTTCTATACGAGAGATGGATGCTATCCTTGGTCGGCGAAGGTGAGCGCCGCATTAGAGGGTTCATCATGTCGCGGAGAATCGGTTCGGGGGATACGACCATCGGAGGTGGAGTCGGTGCTGCATGACGTTGTCCTTCCTCCCTTCCGTCCGCATGGAAGAACTTGGCCTGCGATCGCGTGCTGACCGAGGACAACGGTGGTGAGGGTACATCTGGTTGTTTCGGCCCTCCTTCCTCTTGGATACCATTTGCGTAGAAAAACGCGGCAGGCTTCTTCGCTGGCCGCGGAGGGGCGGGTTCTTGTACTTTCGGATCGTTTGCGTGGAAGAACAGGGGAGATCCTGCGCGTAGTCTGTTGTCCACCCCCAATCTGCCGTTTAAGCTGCCCGTTGGCGAAGTTATGGAGGGTGAAGCGACCGATGGCGCATTATGAGTAGAGCTTGCAGTCCCAACCATACTCAATGGTCTTCGGGAGCCATTGGCGAACCGGCCTGGTGTGCTGCGATCGGCGCTGGAAGCTGAACCAGGGCTGAGAACCCTGGACATGTCTGCCGTTGACGCGGACTTGACGGTATTTGGAGTTCCAGAAACCGGCGTCCCAGAAGGCGTGGAGCTCGCACTGTCAACTCTTGACTTGCGCGCAGACGATCTCGGGGTGACATTGCTATTCAAGAATGATTTGACCGGGGTGGATATCTCATCTTTTATCGGGGACCTCGGCGATGACGCCGCCGAATCGCCGCGCACGGTAGGACGAGGGAAGGTTGAACCGGCGGACGAAACAATTGGCGATTTACTTGCAGCTAATCGAGGAGTGATGGGTGTTTTCGCGGTGCGGTTCGAGGCCAAGGTCGGCATCAATGGGCGCGGAGGATTCGCATGGTTGGACCGCTCGGAAGGGGGCATGGTGGAGATGTTAGGTGGTCCGGAAAGTGAACGACGAGATGTCCGCCATATCGGGAGTCGGGAGGGTCGATTGGAGGGCCGATTTGCCTTTGCGATGTCGATATCAGGATACGAGGTGGATGGGGAAGACTGGGGGATGGTGGGATGATGGCGATGGTGATGGAGATGGTGAATGCCGTCAACATCAACAACAACGCGAGAACCGGAGAGAGGCCCTGGGGAACGAGTCATGACTACGCCCCGCCAATCAACTGTGGCGTCTCGGTGGATTAGCGGAATGACCACTGTTGGTGAGCCGATCCGCATCTAGTATCTCTCATCCATTAATTAAGTCTTTAATGAAGTACGGTATTGTCCTCCATTTCATATGTACTGTCTGATACTGAAGTCGGAAATCAAGTCAGGTTATTTTTCTACTAGTTATAGGAACTCGTCAGAACCCGGGTGGTTACTTGTTGGTTACTTGTTAGTTAGGTACTTGTTTGGTTACTTGTTTGGCATCAATCCCGCATCTCCCCGCCCAAGGTCACCCCATTCTGCACTTCTACTCCAAGATCCCCAAGTCAAGCCTATGCTATCTATACCACCTGTGACAGTTAGAATTAATTGGATTCAGTGAAGTTTTGACGTTCATGATCTGCTAAAGAGAAAACCTCTACAGTCGAGTCTGCAGATATTTACGTCTTGTATATTACACGGGACACATTAACTACCATACATCACAGTCAGGCCGCAAGGCCAAACAACCAAGTCGTAGCGACGGCTCAAGACGGTGACACCGCCAGTCCATTCAGTGACGTTTCCAACTCAACAAGGCTGCTTACATCAATTCCAAGATCGTTCTTGTCTAGTAGGGGTGGTCCGTCATCGGTCCAGCTCCTCTCTTTAACCTCATCCCAAAACCGCATCAGTATACCCAGCTCCTCCGCCGACACGGGCCACAGGTTATGAAAGGTGTCGTCATCCGTCTGGACGAAAGCAGCGGCGACCCTGTTCACTTTGGCCCAGGTCTGCAGCAACCCACCAGCCGTGGTATCTCCGATCGCAGCCTTGACAATGGCACCGTTACGGGTCCAGTCCGGCTGCTCTATGACGGCTTTCACGAATGGGCCGATGTTCGCGCGGACATCGCCAATCGTGTGGGTCATCGTCTCCGGGGAGTAGTTCGCAAATTGAGCGTACTTGTTGCAGGTGGGGATGAAGTTCGGGGTGAATACGGGGGAGGAGTAGTTGGAGATGTAGAAAGTGATCCAAAGGAAGGTGGTCTTCGCAAGCAACGTCTTGTTGGAACGGATGAAGGCATCGACACGGTTCTTGCCCTCAAAATGCGGCACCAAGTACTTCCCCGCTAAGATCAGTTACGCGTTCGGCAGTGTGCTCCAAATATAGTGCTCCAGTGTCGATGTCGCCGCCGCCGCAGTCGCCAAGTTGATGCCTTGTTGTGCTTCAACCTTCATGCCTCAGGGCCGGCCTTAACAAAGGGTTCCGAGAAATCGGTTATGGCATAGATGACTTGGCTGCCCTGGAAGGCCTTTTTCAACGATTCGACGCCATTAACATCTGCTGCAACTACTTCGGCCCCTTTGTTTCGTAACTTTGCCGCAGCAGCACTGTCGGGGCGACGGGTAATGGCGCGAACTTGATAGCTGGGATGGTTGAGTAGTATGGTACGGAAACCACACCACCTCCTTAGTTTCCAGTGGCTCCGACGACTATGATAAGTTTCTTACTAGCCATTGCGATGCTTGGAACTGACAGAATTGGAAGGAAAAGTTTCAATGAGACGCTCGATATCCGAACATAAACATTAAGACTTAAGAACAAGAACCATTATTTATAGCTTAAAAAACTCGGTGGAGGCTTTCCGCACAGTACCGTATCCCTTATGGATATGGATAGTACATAGAAGAATAAAAATGGACCGGGACAGTGAGAAATCATCGAATTGCCCACCACCAGAAGTGAGTGAGGGGTGGACACGAATATTCGTAGTCGAATACGAATAAATTTGGAATTTCCGCTTACTAGTTACTAATATTCGCAATTATTCGTATATCTCTGAAGCTATTCCATATCTCGTAGCGGAGAGATAATCGACAGAGAGCTTTCAGCTGGGGTCACTTGGCTTGCGGAATCGTCAGGAGTGATCAATTCGACGCTATTGCGGGATCCACCTGAACAACGCCTTTTGCTGGTGCTGTTCTCTGGAGTCTGGGGAGACTTCTTCGTCACTGCCATCATTAAGAAGATGATAATCAACTCTCCGGGAGCGAAGACGGCGCTTTCCAACTCCCAAGAGATATGGATGAGTCATCCATATTATTGGGAAAGAAGTTGCAACATACTGGTAACTATGCTTTGTATCTCCTAATTAGAACTCAAATCCTCTAATTAGAGCGTGTTCGGATACATAAACAAAGGTCGCGATTGCTGGGCATTCATTCATTGGCTCGGCTTTGGCCGAATAATGCGAATAATGCGAATAAGACGTCTCGAAATTTAGTCGAATATGAATAGCCAAAATCATTACTTGTGTCCAGCCCTAACAAGGACCTTCAGCTTGCGGCCTCGATATAATATGATACTCCATACTACGTATTCTAATTCCTATGTACTAAGGGGGCAAATGACAATAGAATTCATTGGAAGTTCCTCACCCCGGCTCATGGCTCGCCCCCTGTTCTGACATGGTTGTTGATTGTTGGGTGACATGGATTGTTTCGCTTTCATCACTTTCATCGCTTTCCAGTCACGCGTGACGCGTTGTATGGAGAATCACGCTTTGAAGAATCGAAACATTGCTCGCAGACCCCGCGGCTTGTGGCGGACAACACCAAAGTCTGCAAGTAGCATCCCTTGGACCGTGTTGGCGAGAGATATCTGCCTATGAACTAGTGACTACATCTACAGCATGGTACGACATGCACGATGAGCCAACTGTTGCCGGCCCTTCTGGACTGCCGGAGGAGGAGAGAGATGGGGAACATGATACCTTGAAATACAGCCTGCTTGGACCGTCGTTAACAAAAGCTGGACAGGATGCGGTGGATCAGAAGAAGGTATTCCGTGTTCCCTAAAAATCGCAGTCTATACCAGACGGTCTGACTCTTCCAGGTCTCGGAGATCATCTACCACGCCTCTAAAGGCTCCAAGTTCTTCAATAACGAAGAAGTCAAAGACCGGACTCTCACCGAAAAAATCACCCGCATCCTAGCCCGTAAACGCCAGCTCGAGCGCCTCGATCTTACCTCCGACATCCGTCGCGCAGACGACTACATCGCCGAACTCGACCTCGGCCGCGACCTCTCCCAAGTCGTCGTCCACCTCGACTGCGATGCCTTCTACGCCGCCGTCGAGGAACTGGACCGTCCCGAGCTGAAGAACCTCCCCTTCGCCGTCGGCAAGGGCGTGCTCACGACATGCAATTACGAGGCGCGGAAGTTCGGTTGCCGCAGCGGCATGGCGAGCTTCGTGGCCATGAAGCTCTGCCCGAAGCTGATATGCCTGCCGTTGAACTTCGATAAGTACTCCGCGAAAGCGGAGGAGGTGCGCGCCGTCATCGCGCGATATGACCCGCGATTTGAGAGCGCGAGCATCGACGAGGCGTATTTGAATGTTACGGAGTATTGCAGACTACACGAACAGACGCCGTGGGACGCCGTGGCGCAGATGCGGGAGGAGATCCACGAGACGACGAAGATCACGGTGTCTGCGGGCATCGCTGCAAACGCGAAATTGGCGAAGATCGCATCGAATCAGAGGAAGCCGAATGGGCAGTTCCAGATCGCGCCGGAGCGGGATACGATCATGGAGTTCATGCGCGATCTGCCGACGCGAAAAGTCAACGGTGTCGGACGCGTCTTCGAGCGCGAACTCGACGCCGTCGGCGTCAAGACATGCGGTGACATCTACGCCGAACGCGGCCTCCTCAAGAAGCTATTCGGCGAGAAGGCATTCCTGTTTCTCATCCAATGTTACCTGGGCCTCGGCCGCACAAACATCCAGCCGGCGGAGGAATCCGAAAGGAAGAGCGTTGGGACTGAAAGCACCTTCGGTGACCTCAGCGGCAAAGACGTGCTGCGCGCAAAGCTGCGATACAGTGCGGACGAGCTCGAGAAGGATCTCGAGCGCACGCAGGTGAAGGGCCGAACCCTCGTCCTGAAGATCAAGCTGCACACGTACGAAGTCTACACGCGCCAGGTCGTCACCCCATTCGCGGTCCACAAAGCCGACGATCTCTACCGGTTCGCGCTGCCCATCCTGGCCAAACTGGAGAAGGAGATGGGGGACCTGAAGCTCCGATTGATGGGTCTTCGGGTGACGCACCTCGTTAGCACAAAGAAAGAAGGGATCGATTTCTTCGGAATGCATGCGCGTCCGAAACCGCCGTCTGAGAGCGTGAAGGCGAAGGTTGAGGACGAGGGCGAGTGGGAGGTCTGGCCCGAGGAGGAATTCGAAGAAGCCGCACGTCAGGAACGGCAGGATGAGATGAACGAAATCGAGGCGCTCAGCCAAGATCCCCAGGACGCAGTTGACCGCGGAGACGATCCTCCTGCCGAAGGACCAACGCAGCCTCAAGCCTCAGAGTCGTGGTTCTGCCCGATCTGCTCACTCCCCCAGCCTGCCAACGACCGAGTATTCAACGCGCATATCGACTTCTGCCTTTCGAAGCAGACCATCCGTGACGCGGTCAAGGACACGAGCGATGCCATGCCCGATCGAGGACCGCGCAAAGATCCCACGACGAAACAACCTGCAACCGTGCGAGGGCGCAAGAGGAAGATGGCTGAGACGAGGGATCGGCCGTTGAAGCGGTCTCCGTTTACGATGTGACGAATTTCATGAGGGTGCATTGCATGGTTTGGGGTTGGTAGTGTACATAAGTCGCTTGTTTAAATCTCTAAACAATGCAGGTATTTTGCTATGTATTTGTCAACTTAACCATGACCCTGTTCTTCGGATTCCTTTTTTAGGACCCCAGACAGATCTCTACAGCTCGCATGTCCAATACCAACCCGTAGAGCCGCAAAGAGCAAGACTTCACCCACCGTACCCAAAAAACCAAAGCTCGTAAATCATTCATATATCAATAGCGCCGCCTTTGACCCCACACACAATGCATATAACCAGAAAATGGGATCGCCTGAAGTCCCAGACATTACAACCCAACCGCCACCCCACCCATCACCGCAGCCAGCGTCCACCATGCCCCGCTCTCCCAACCCTTCCTTCCACCACTACTTGGCGTCCCCGTGCCACTCGGCGTCCCTGTTCCCGTCGTTTTCCCGCTCCCACCACCAGTACCGCTCGGCACCGTCAACCCCGTCCATTCATACCTGCCACTCCCGCTCGCGCTCGCGCTCGCGCCCGTCACCGTCGCAGTCACGCCATTGACCACAATAAGCGACTCCGTCGCACCGGACGCGGCGGCGGTCGTGTAGAGGACTATAGTTGAGGACCCTCCGGCGCCGGGGGAGGAGGGAGGGAGGGTGATGGGCGTGCCGGGGGAGATGATGGTGCCGCTGATGACGAGGGCGGAGGGAATCGCGGTGAGGGTGACGCCGTTGATGGCGAGGGTGGTTTTTGGGCCAGGGAGGGTGGCGGGGATGAGCGCGGTGGTGGCGGAGGGGGTGTCGGGGTTAGCGATGATGAGGATGCCGACTCCGTTGGTGGAGGAGGAGTCTCCGGAAGGGTTGGCGGGGGTGCCGCTGGGGTTGTCGTTGTTGGCGGGATTGGCGAGGTAGCCACTGGGGTTGCCGTTGTTGGAGGAGGGATTGGCGGTGGAGATGGCGACGGGGACGCCGCTGACGGTGGCGGTTTGGCCGGGGAGGAACGTCGAGTCGCCGATGATGACGCCCGTCGCGGCAGTGGGGACGCCATTGATATTTGTGGAGACGGGCACGGGGTTCGCGGTGATTTGAATACCATCGGCCAGAGTGATGGTAGCTGGTGAGCCGGATCCATCGTTCAGTGACCCCCCTGCGTTCTCTCCCTCTCCGCCTGCCCCTCCTCCACCAACTGAATTCATTCCTCCGTCCCCTCCTGCTGGTACTTGTGTAGCCTGTGGTGAACTAGAATCTCCTGCTGCTTGTGAAGTAACCATAATCACCCCTGTCGCTCGTGTCACTCCGCTTTGCCTGCTCATATTCTGCACGATGCTATCCTCGCCATTTTCAAGGCCCGCAGTGGACGAAGCGGGACTCGGCGACGGCGTCTTCGGACCATCGAGTGAGGACATCGAAGATTCCTGATGAACAAAATCAAAGTTCAATTCCGTCCGAGTGTGTGACACAGTCAGAAACAGTGCGCCGTTGAGAACGGCGATCGGCAGGCGGGCGGCCACTCCGCAGGCCTTGAAAGGGAGTTCGTCGGGGAACGCGATGTCCCAGAACGAGGGGCCAGTGCCGATGGTGCTGTCCACCGCAAGTCTCTCGCAGATATCTTCCGATTCCGGCGTCGATGTGCGAAGAGGAGCTGAGGGGTCGATGGGTGGGCAGGTGGTGGGATAGACATATGTTTGCGTTTTTCCAGGGTGCACAACACCTGAAACAAGGGCAAATAAGGTGCCATCCCGGTTCTTCTCATTGTCATCGCCGGGAAAGTCGACGGGGTAATCGTATGCGGTCTTCGGGAAAATGAAGTCCTCGACAGGTGGATGAGATTGGAATGGGACTGCGTTTCCGGTGTTTGTCATGCATGCCTCATAGGTTGGGAAGGTCCCGCTGATAGTCTCCTTGGGGTTGATGCTCGTCGATACCAAACTACCTGACCACGTGTAGTCGAGTGGATAGTCGGTATATCTGGTTGGGTAAGTGAGAACAGTGCTTGTTAACCCAAAAGGACCATTGTCCCAGGTGACTGTGGAGATGACGGTGCCGTCGGAATTCCATTCGGGTGCGGTATAACCGGCTGGAAGTTCGGCGTACTCAGTCACTATTTCCGTGGAATTATCGACAGAATTGATGACGGTGATTACAGTTGCTGCTGTTATGGTGGTGTTCACCGTATACCGCTGCCATATATAACCGACCAAGTTTGGCTGGTAGACCAAGCAGTCATTCGTACATGATGGCGCGGGAGTTGGACTTGGAGGTGCCAGGAGTGATTCGGCTGGTGCATCTATCGTGCAATAGCAAATGTTAGTGACACAGGATCTTGATACATGTGCATGAATCAGTGGGTGCCTCTCACCTGTCCGTTGTGGTGTCCCATATGCGACGTCCGCCGCGAAAAACAACAGAATCCATAGCCAACATCTTGCGAATGCGAATGGTGATCGGCCTTCAAGCTTCGCCATGAGGGCAGCTTTTCTTCCCAAAAATCCAAACCTCTTCTATGCTCCCTGTATTGTGGTCTTGAATCGCAATCGCTTGGTTTAAGTATATTGTAACATCCACCGACGCGGAGGAATTAACATGCTGATAATAATAGGGCGAAATTTTTTTTCAATTCGAGAATGAAGGACAGTTTAGCGTTCCACGCCATTCGGGATGGAATTGTCCTTGGTGGAATTGTCCTTGGTGATATGAACAATCGTTCCACTGCTGTGTAGCAACTAGTAGGTACCGGTAGTTATCGCTTTATCTGTCGGTTCGACTGCGATTCCGTGATCACTTTATCCCTCAAACGGGTTCCTTCGCAAAACTCAATGATTGAATAACTTAGTGAGCGTTTGAATGATAGCAATAGATAATGAATGAATGAGTGAGTGAATAAATGGAAGAACGGAAGAATTGGACGCTGGGCGAGACTCAATCTTCTCCAGAATCTAGATCCCACTCCTCAGCTCCTGCGCCGATCGCGTTACCATTGGCACTTTGGTAGCCGATGGCTAGAATCGCTGGGGTCAGATGGGAGATTGCTGATCGACGTAACAGCGACAAGTCGGGACTCGGGAGCATGCCGGTGGACTAGACAGTCGACTACAGGAGCGGAGAGAGTACTAGTGCCGACACCAAAGTTTCGTCGCACTATCTGCCGTGATCAGCCCATTAAGGCACCCACATCTTCAATGTTCAACAAACATGCCCAGTGCCCGGTCCACATGGGCCTCGCTGAGAGGCCTGACGGGCGTATGAATCTCTCTCTCTCTCTCCCCAGTGCCCGGTATGGCGGTATCTGAATCTCCCACGTGCAACGCAATTACGGAGAACGGCGATGGATTTAAAGGCAGGGGAACCCCTCTCCATTTGGTCATTGTTTTGGAAGCCGAAACACTAGTTATTCCGTACTAACCAAGATATTTTGTCCGGTCAGTTTTTCGGCTCTTAGCTCTAGCCTCTTGGCCGTTGAGGCTGGAGGGTCCGTGGGACGTTGAACGCTGGCTTGGCTTGGCAGGCTTGCGCCTTGCGGCACTTGCCGGCTTGCAAGTTGCATGGTCAGGAACTCAGTACATATTGAAGCGCCATCCAAGGATCGTGGGGTTCTTTAGTTCCTTGCATTTGTTGCACTAAAGCTTTAAGACACAGACACGGGTCATCTCCGAAGATTCGATATTCGGTAATCTGCAGCGCCACGGGATGGGCATTGGATCATTGGATGATTAATGCTGTGGCTTGGGCGACTGATGAAACAGGAAAATATCGCCCAATTGCTTGGAGTCGGCTGTCCATTTATGTCCAATGGCTGTATGTTGTTGAAGCCATATCATCCAGAGGTAGAAAGGCTGCCCATTCTTCCAATAAGGGAAGAATACGTCCGTCAATGCCGAGAACTGAGAAGCGAATGGATAGCTTCCAATAATAATTAATGATATTTCCAACTACAGCCTCGAAGCCACCGTCAATGGAGAACGCCAGCCTTTCCGTCCGCGAGGTTTCGCTTCCCTCTTTCTTTCACGGAAGTGCGTCTATTTGGGGCTCGAGGAGAGTTCATTGATACCATGATCATTCTATCCAATGCGTTTTAGCATCAGCTGGATTCTTGAAAATGATCTTGTCAGCGAGCCTATGGTTGCACCTACTCTGTCTTGCTGCTCTCTTTGTTCAGCCTGTCTACCTGCAGGAGAGGGGGGCGGCGCCTACGGGCAGGGAAGATTTAGGACTTGTCAATTTCCCGTTGTCTGCGATAGTTGGTCAAGCGGCCCTTATCAGCTATACTGCTCCAGATTTGAACGTTGTAAGGGCATTTCCATTTCGCATCAAAGCTACGTCTCAGTCCGTCGGTGCTTTGCTGACTTGCGTTTCAAGCCTGTTACTATCACTCTACGAAAAGGAGATTCTCGTAATCTAAGGGTTGTCGAGGTTCTAACAAGTAGGCTGCCTACAACATCTCCCATAGATGCATGTCCCCGTTGTCCGCACTAACGTATTCGCAAGCTTCCGCCACAGGAGGAACTTACATATGGACGCCCTCGGCAGGTCTCGAGCCCGCTAGCGACTATGTGCTGGAGCTCAGCCAAGGGGGAGGAGATCCCAATTACTCGGCGCAATTTGAGATAATGATCGGAGGGTCCAGCTCCACGGTGGCCGTATCCACCGCAACTGCTGGACCACCGAGACAGACAACGACGGGGGCCTCGTCACAATTGATCCCACCAAGCCGTTCCTCGATCTCTTCTGTATCTACAACCACTCTCCCTTCCTCTGTCTCTGCCTCTGCCTCTGCCTCAGAGCCAGCATCGTCCGCTTCGACGAACCCTTCCAATACTTCAAGCCCAGCACCGGGACCGACTCCGGGAGGGAACACAGGAGCGAGCGGCGGCGGGCTTTCCACGGGCGAGAAAGTTGCCATCGGTGTCGCTGTGCCGATCGGCGTTATACTCATCGGCGCCGCAGGCTTCTTCATCGGACGAAGGAAGAAGCTTTCGCCCGCGGCGGAAGGTCGTGCGGAGGCGGCGGAGTTAGATGGAAAGGAATGGAGGGGGCCGGAATTACCTGCAAATGGAGGACAGGCGCTCGATGGTAGGCAGGTCGGAGGAGATGCACCGGCGGAGTTAGCGGCGCGGGATAGTGGAAGGGGAGGTGGAGGAGGTCAGGGGGTAATAGGTGAATTGCCTTGAGGGGTTTTAAATAGGAAGGGATTTGGGGACAATATTACCATTGAAACATGTGCTTGCGTGCTTGTTCGGAGTCTTCACAATACCATCTCAGGACATTCCCGTGCTGTCGGAAACATATGGACTGGTGAACTTGAATTCAATCAGTCCAACGTAATATAGATATCTTCTCTGGCCCCGCATGACCGCATCCCAACACCTCATGTTCTTGGGGTAGTGTCATGTTCCACTAATATGGGTCTCATTATCTCGTGTCATTCCTTGTAGCATGAGGAACACAAAGTTGAGGGGGGCGGTCCGTTCCGACTTGCCACGCCACTTTGTTCCTATTCCCGGTTAATGATGAATTGATGATATTGTTTGCACTGTCCTTCGGCTGTTGACCTCTGAACTCAACTTTGGTGCCGAACCCTGAATGAACTTGGTTCTCGGCCCCAATGATTGGGGTTGCCTATTGCGCGTCGCATGGAGCTGTGAGAGCAAGCTGGCAAGCTGGCAAGCTCCACGACGTGGTGACACAGACCACAGTCCATCTACATGAGTGGGGGTGATTTAGAAGCGAGATTCTTACCGCTATTTATCCAAAAACCACCAGCCCCGTCGACTTGCTCGGCGCAAGTTGTACAGAAATTTCAGCAACCGACCGAGAGCGGTTCAGCTATGCAAGGAAATGGATATCATCGCGGAGCTCAAAAGGCTCCCTCCGGCGGGAGTCGTCGTAGCATGCGTCGCTGTCGGGTGGTATCTTAGCCTCTTTGTCTACCGACTACATCTCCACCCACTCGCTAAGTTCCCGGGTCCCAAGCTGGCGGCACTGAGTAAATGGTACGAGTTCCACTATGAAGTGGTGCAGAGGGGCCAGTTCAGTCGCCATATTTCGGAGCTCCATGAGAAATATGGTGAGATTGCCTGGAAATATGCTGCGAGCGCACCCTAATATCACCGATAGGTCCTGTGGTGCGCATTACTCCCCATGAGCTTCACGTTAAAGACAGTAGCCTCTGGGACACGTTGTATGCGAAGCACCCAAAGACCGACAAGTATGCATGGATGAATGGTCGGTTCGGCAACCATGGTTCGATCTTCACTACGTCGGATCAGGCTCTGCACCGACTTCGCCGCAGCGCACTGAACCCAATGTACGACATTTCAGTGGTCGTTGATCTTCTACAATGTTGCCACTTGCTCATCTGATCAAGTAGGTTCTCTAAACGAGCAATTGGCCAGTTTGAGCCATTTGTTCGGGGAAAGGTCGATTTCTTCTGCGACAGAATCGCGAAATACAAAGGCACCGGCGAGGTATTGGCCGTCAACAAACTCTGGAACGCCTATGCGGGCGATGTGATCACAGAGTATTCATTTGGATTCAACTACGATCACTTGGCATCAGAAGATTTCAAGGAGACCTTCCACGATGCGTTCATGGCCGTCAGCGAGTTTGGGCACATTGCCTTGCAGTTCCCCTGGGTTACACCTGTAAGTCTGGTTACTCGGAGACGAACATTCGAAAGACATTAACAAGGTCTTCGCAGCTGTTGAACATGTTGCCGGATGATATGGTGCAGAAAATGAATCCGCCACTCGAGAAGCTACTGCAGCTCCAGCGCGTATGTGGCATCGAAAGGACGGCCTCCACATGTGCTAATTGTTCGTACAGGATCTCCAGAAAACCATCTTCCGCATCGGTCAGGAGAGAGATCAGATGGACAAGCAACCGAAGCAGCCGACAATCTTCCACGAGATCTTGCAGTCCGATCTTCCTTCGCAGGAGAAGATGCTGAAGCGGCTAGGAGACGAAGCGCAGACGATCATCGGTGCCGGTCTCACGACCACGGCCTGGGCTCTCACCAACATCATGTATTATGTCCTCGCAGACACACAAATCCATGCCACCCTCCGCAAAGAGCTTCACGACGCCGTGCCTGACCTCTCCTCCCCAGATGCGTTGAGCTTCCAGAAACTAGAGCAGCTGCCGTTCCTGCGAGCCTGCATCCGAGAAGGCATCCGTCTGTCGCACGGGGTGACGGCGCGGAATCCCCGAGTCCTCAGCGTGCCATTGACCTATGACGAATGGACGATCCCGCCGCAGACTCCCGTGTCCATGACCATCACAGACGTGCATTTTGACCCGGAGATTTATCCGAATCCAACCGAGTTCGTGCCTGACCGGTGGATGAGCAATCCCAAGGCACAGGACGGGAACTCGCTGGACAGGTACTTTGTTGCCTTCGGGAAAGGGCCGAGGCTCTGTTTGGGCATCAAGTAAGTCTAAACTCATTTTATGGCGTCGATTAGGGAATGTCCGCCTCCCAGAACGCTGAAGCTGACTGGTACTGTGTATAGTTTGGCGTATTTGGAGCTCTTCACAGCGATTGGATCAATCTTTCGGCGTTTCCGCTTCGAGCTTTACGAAACGGACCTCTCTGATGTTATCATTGTGCACGATTTCTTCTTGCCAAGTCCGAAGCTTGACTCAAAGGGAGTTCGAGTGAAGGTTGTCAATGTAGAGAGCTAGGATCCATTTTCCTTGCCAGTAGGCTCACATCACCTCATATTTCAATATCGGATTCATCAAATTCTGCCATCATGTGCTCTCGGCATGTGTACACCAAATCATACGTCAACCGCACGCCTACTCCAAAACATGTCATAACCACGTACGGCTCCTAGCCTCTTTGCGTCCGAGACAACTGCGTGGGATACAAGGACGTCCATTTCGCCAAAGTCTACAAAAAGTGTGGTACTTGCCAGAAGTCCCGAAAGGAAGAAGGGAGCTTCTGTTGTGATATGATCACATGGGTTTGATCTCGTTAGAGAGGAACATCAGTCTCAGTAGAGTAGGTACACAAGCAGGTAAGCAGAGTATGTAGTTAGAGCTAACTAGTCGAAAGTAACTCATTTGAGTTAAACGTAAGACCTAGAGAATGGAGGTCTTGCTTCCTTATATTCTGTATACTAGATGTGCTTCCTTATCTTCTTAGAGCCCTTTATTGTGACCGAAGTGACCGTAGTGACCGCTTGTGGCCACTTTGGCCACGATAGCCAAGTACGCCACGATGCTTATTATACTGTAAGAGATCCTCGTCGTGACAGTTGCTGCAAGTAAGACATCGACGCCCACGACGGTCACTAACCCCTCTGCTGTCAATGGTGTAACATGATTGGTAGTTCAAATACTTCCTTGTCCCGAGATCATAGCAAACCCCTCCAAAAACCTCCCAAAAACGGCGTCAGAAACCTCCGTTTTGGGAGGCAATTTCGGTAGCACACAAACGTTACTCTGTATGAAACTCGAGATTCGGTTACTGAGCCTGAACTTAGCATAAGCACTAGTTATAGGTACCGTAGTACCTAACCGTACCCAGTACTTAGAATGTAAATCTGTCATCCCTACCACCCGTGTTTACGGAGCCTAACGCTGATTCACCTTTTTAGGGAAGGCTCAACGCCCAACGGATTGCAAAGGCCTACGGAATAATTACCGTTTTATGTTTAAGCAGAAGATCGCCTGTTAGAGGATTTAGGGGCTCGCGGAGAATCTACAGGGTGCTGCGTTTTATTGGACGCCCTCTAACGCCATTGCATAGTATGCCGAGATCCCGAGACGCTGACTGCTCACCATTTACCAGGTGGCACGGGCACCGATATCAAGAGACAAGAAACACTGGCCATCGTTGCTGACAGTGTTTCTTTCATCTTAATACTTATCCGAGTGTCTATCACTTCCGAGTCTGTTAAGGGAACCCTCTAGAGTCATGATCGGGTACGACGTTCTTTGATATTTTCCCGTCCAATTGACTTGGATAGCTATTGGTGGAATCGGGTAGCGTTTTGGATGTCGAGTCTTGGATTCCTTTCTTGCGATGACGTGGAGAATAATGGAACGCTCTCGGTTCGCTGGATTGGCGCTGCTTCTCTCGCTTATCGGGATTCCGTCGGGGTCTTGCGAGCCAAATGCGTCCGCAGCTGCAATACTAGTACCTTATAGCCAGTACTGGTAAGTTGACCATCCGGACCCCTCAGTTCTATCCGAATCGAAGCTAATCGGGTCTGCGTAGGGACGGTGACGATGGGCCATGGTCTTCCTTCTCGATCCAGATCGGTACGCCTCCGCAGCGATCAAGATTATTCGCGTCGACCCGTAGTACTAGTTTCTGGGTACCAGTACCAGAAGGATGCACGAAGGACGACCCGGATGATTGCGGTGAGAACCGCGGGTTCCTGTTTAACACCGGATCCTCGACCAGTTGGGAGAGCAAAGGATTATACGAATTGGAGACATACGAAGAGGCCAAGTTAGGCCTGTCCGGGAATGGGCTCTATGGCTTCGATTCGGTCACGATCGGGTGGCCTGGGGATAATGGACCGACTGTCAGCAATCAAGCCATCGCCGGCATTGCGACCAAGGATTTCTACCTTGGCGGCATCCCTTTAACTCCATGGGCGACCAATTTCACCGATATTCAAAATCCCTTCCCGAGTTTTCTGACGACTTTGAAGGACAACGGATCGATTCCGAGCATTAGTTGGGGATACACCGCTGGAGCGTACTATAACGCGCCGCAAGTATTTGGAAGTCTGATCCTTGGTGGTTACGATTTAGCCAGAATAGATCCGACCAAGCAACAGGTGTCTCTTTCGCTGGGCTCGGATGTCTCACGGGAGCATCTCATCGCCGTGCAAAATATCACGTTTACCTCGGGCTCATCCCCTCAAAACCTCGCAGCTGCGAGCGACGGCATTTTTGCAAACATCAACACTAATGTGGGTGGGATGTGGCTGCCGAAGCCCGTCTGCGATCGGTTTGCGGAGGCGTTTGGAATCACATTCGACAATAGGACGGACCTCTACCTAATCAACGACACCCAGCACGAAACTCTGAAGCAATCAAATCCGTCAGTCACCATGCAACTTGGCGGGTCGCTTATCGATGCTTTGTCCACCGACATTGTTCTTCCATATTCGTCATTAGCCTTGCAAGCCAAGTCTCCTTTCCTAAAGGGTTCGGCTGGTAGCGAAGCACGCTACCTCCCTATCCACGTCGCTCCGAATAACACCGCATATACCCTCGGACGCGTCCTCCTCCAACACGCGTACGTCTTCACCGACTATGAACGCATGAACTTCACTGTTGCCCCCGCACTTCTCCCCGGTGCGACCAACCCAACTGCCGAGATTGTCCCCATCCGAGTCCCAGGTTATGTAACCACCACCAAAAGCAGCAGCCTCGGCGGTGGGGCGATTGCCGGGATCGTCATCGGCGTCGTTGCCGCCATCACTGGGGTCGCTCTGGTGTTCTGGTTCATGTACCGGAAGCGACGACAGCAGGCAACAGCCGCAAAGGAAGGATCTCAAGAAGATGACGTCCAGGAAACAGTGGAGCAACGGCCAGCCGATGTCGTCGCAGCCGGCGTCGTCTACCCAAAGCACGAGATGGACGCTATTGAAACCACCGTCCATCCAGGTGGCGTAGATCCGAAGACGAAAACAAATGACTTCTACGCTGTGGAGGCGCCCGGCGAGAATGGCCGAGTGGAGCTCGCGGATGGCATCAAGGCGAGTGAACTGCCCACGGATCTGCACGACGGGAAGACTGGCACAGAACTTGGTCCGGTCGATGGCGTGCCCAGTGGACTTTTCGAGATGGATGCCGGATACACTGGATCGGAGATGCACACTCCCATCGATACCCCGGGCATCTCGCGAACCGGAACCCCTGTTGGCGCGAATCCATCGGTCCCTACGGAGTACGTCGAGCGTCCACAGCTGCAGTACCAGCAAATGTTCGATGAGCAGCAAGTGGCGCGGCCGCCTCACGCAGTCGACCTCCGCGATGACGAGTACGTGGACACGTGGGGCTCGTCGGCGGGTCGGAGTCTACCACCCAGCGGTGTGAGCAGTGAGACCTCCCCGACGGTCATGGGAAGTTCCCTGGTGAGTCCCACCAGCGCGACGAGGTCAACACGACCGAGTCCGTTGGCTGAGCATGTGAAGCCGGTGGAGAGGGGGCAAGATTAAGACTTCTAATACCCCCAATCATGCGCGACGCTGCATAGGAACAAGAAGACGCGCTTGGTGAAACCTGGCGGACCTTAAATTTCGCTATCTTTTCGACATTTCACCAAAGTGGTATATTCTTCGGTCATTCACTCTCTTCCTGGAAAACCCCGCGGTGGCCATATCAGTAAATCTGAGTTGCAAATCCCTTTGAGCAGGATGGGCCTGAGAGGGTGTAGTACGTGAAAGGACGTGCAGCGGAGCGAAGACTGGGATGACCATGACGGGAAGCACAACAAGTGCCTGGCCTACCAATTGGACAAGTCTTGGAAGATTTATCACCGTCTCCACTTATGGCTGAACGTCCGTTGCACGTTCCGACCGTTCACTTGACATAGTCAGGGGGTAATAGCACCGGATTCGCTTATGATAGTGGTGTGTGTAAAGGAGTAAAGACATTTTGGAGGATCTAGGAGTGTATATACCGATGGGTTGTTCGGGTGTTTCGTGTATGGGTCGGTGTTTTCCTGACTAGTTCCCTTGTTATTGACCGGCGATCTTTCAGGTCCATTCCAGCACAAAGACTTCTAGTGGGGTGTGATAGAATCCCTTTATTACTTGCATTTGAACATGTCTATGTTGTATTCACCCCATTTGAGCGAGCTTTGTCTAGGGTGTCAATGATTTAGCAGGCTGATAGAAGCCAATATTGAAATCATAGGTAATGCCACTGAACCATCCGCCGTTTCTGTGCTTCACCGAACGCCATGAGCTCCTTTGGCCTCGCCAATATCTTTTCCTCAAAATCCTGCACCCGGCAGTGAATGGTTAAAAGGTTGTTATGTCACACAACATCCGGGGTTGGTACTGGAGTCATGCTTCCGCCTCCAAAAACTATGAACGCTACCACTGCAAGTCGCCGTCGCCAGTACGGAGTGAGCACGGACTTCATCTCTGGACAGACACGGGGCTTGAAGACCGTTGGTAGCCCACGGTCAAGTGAAAACGTCTCCCGGTTACGGCTACGGGGAGTAGGAAGAAGAACGAGGATATGGCAGAGGCGAAGGAGGTGATATATATGCTTACATGTCTAGCGTACAGATGACCTGAATAATAACCTACTACTAAACTTTGACATGTCACCTCGTCCAAAGTGAAATATGCTAGTGTCCCATATCTCTTCCAATCCCTTCCCCGAAGGCCTACGCCAGGCAGAGCAGTCGATGAAAAGATGTGTGCAGCACAACGGTCTGGAGGCAGTGTAATACCAGAGTCGTACTGCAGTGATTCCAAAGATGGGTGCCACCAATTGCACGCTTGGACCGCCAGATTCGTTCCCCGTACTGGAACTGGAATCTGGTGCCAGTAACACTGATGAGACTCAGTGGTTGGACATGGCCAGTCAAGCCAGTCTGTCCGCTGGTGGCGGGACGAATGGACCGATGTTACGAAATGACTGCCAGGCGGCATGGAATATGGAGAAGAGCAAAGGAAGTTAAGTTGCATTTTGAAGTGTTTTAGTATTTACATCAGGAACACGGAAAAACCTGTGTTAGTCATCTATCACTACACTGAACTGGCAGGAGCCACCTTCGAACATTTTTAACAACGATAATCAGTCACTAATGCCGGTAATGTGAGCTTTACACCAGCATCAACACCACCTTGGCTCTACCAAAACTTATACAGAATGGATTCGAATTAGCCTGGATTAGATAGTTCTCTATTGGAGCGTTGAGATGATAACCAACCTTGTATGAGTGCTCCATGGCGTGCAGGATGTCACGTCGAAACAGAACTCAATCCGAATTCGAGAATGAGCTAGCATCTCGACAGTTGAAAAGAGCTCGCATGAAGAGCAATGGTTGAACTCGGGGAACGTGAGAACATAGAGTGCCCGATCATCTTTATTCCTCTTTGGATTATCTTCGGTGTCGGAGACTACCCTCTGGAACTTACTAGATTCGAGAGACGCAGTAGAGGGAGAAGGGGCTCGAAATAATGACGAGGTTCGAAGAGGAGTTGGACTGAGATCAGTAGGATCAGGTAGTATTGTTTCGGGAAACCTCATCCACAGCGTGTAGTATGACATAGCATGAGCTCTCTCGCGCTCGGACACTCGTTATTACGGGTCGCTGAGAATTTCCGGTATGATTTCTTCGGGTTGACTTTCAGCTCATACGGCATCTCGATCGCTTGGAGTTCATCCTCCGCGTATAAATTCGGGAGGGTGCCCCAGATCGTTGCGATACAGGCGATCTTGCTCCGTTCGATGCGCTTGAATATGGCCTTGTCCTGGAGCTTATCCATGGAATGCACCACGGCCCAATAATCCTCGTCGATCTGCCCGGCAAAGGTGCCGTAGAAGTATTTGCGAAATGGAATTGTGTGGATTTCAGGAGCCAGAGGCTGATATGGCTTTCTGGTTTGTTGTTGTTGGTTGTGGTCGTGGCGCCACCTCTCTGGCCCAACATTCCCGCGTTTAGGTTTATTTCGTTCTCACCCCTTTAAGGATGAGACAGCATGCCCCCATCTTGGTTGCTATCCTCATTCTCCACGGCGATCGTGTTTGGACCTTCATTGGATAGAGAAACGGTAGCTTCAATGCCACCGAAGTAGATGGTGTTCGTCACATCGAAATCAAACTCTATCCCCACTCGATAATGTGGCGGCACATTATTAAAGAGATTCTCATCCTGGGGGCTAGCGATTTTCCTGGCCTTTCTGCCAGTTAATTATAGGCTGCAAGGAACCCCAAATTGTATAATTTGCGATGCATTCTTCTCAAGTCCAATTTTACACCTTGGTGATGCATTCAGTGTCTTCAGTGTGACAACGATTGGATAGTACTGTAGTATCCGAAAATCTGCTCGTTAATATAAAAAATATATAAACGGTAAATGTTACGTTGTCATAATTTAGAGCCTACGACCGTAATGTAGAAAGAAAAGCTTTCGATAACTATACGAACTTAACTACTCTAGAGCCAAGGAAAAAAGAAAATACAAACGGGCGCTAACGATATGGTAAGTAAGCAATCAATTCATCACATGAGGTATGAACACACTCTGGGGCATCCTCTACCTTTCCTCTCATAAACTAGTAGTACACCAGCTCCTCACATGCACAGCGGTTCCTCAGCCCACTGCAGAAGTCCCCCGGACCTGTAGCTCAATATCCTCTATTTTCTTCCGTGGATCCCTGTCCCTGATACTCTGGCGCATATAGACATCGATTCCTCACATGCACAGCGATTCCCCAACCCATTGCAGGAGTCTCCCGGGCTTGCAGCTCAGTATCCTCCATTCTCCTCGAATTTCCTTGACCCCTAAGGAGACCTGGTGAAGAACCTCTTAACCGTCGCTCCAAACTTTTGAAGCATCCCTTTCTTGGCGACCTTCGCGGCAATCCCCGCTCCATCTTTCGCCGCGACGACATAGTCCAGACCGATGGAGAAAGCTTTTGAATCGAGTTGGAACGCGGCGTTCATGAGAAAAACTCTTCAATCCTCGTCCTGTCACTTATATTGAGACTTGGACTCTCCGTGGCGGCGATGACCGGAAAATCTAGCTTTTCAGGCAAGGCGATAGTAGCGGAGTCGAATTCCTCGGTGGTTTCAACTGGCCTGACTTGAGCATACTCGGAGCTATGTAATGCCACAATGCTCTTCTCAGACGCGGTATGTTCAGACTTGCTCTCACCGCCGTGGCTCTCGATATCGGGAATGTTAAGTTGTAGGCAAATATGGCCATGTTGCCGATTGACAGGACTTGAAGAGATTACTGAAACAAAGTATTAAGGAAAGATTGTCCATTCTAGTCGCTCCTCAAACTTTGAAGGCCTAGGCAATTTGAAGACAGAGAAAGAAATTGGCAGGAGTACTGGCACCGAGAGATTGTGGACGCAGCGTGAAACCTTCCGAGCAAGAACTGGACGAAAGGAGGACTCCAAGACAAGAACGGGACTCTGGCGAACATAGTTTATCGAATGGCAAATGAGAGCAGGCTTCTTTTCGATGTAGTTTGCAGGCGAAACATATAGTTACGATAATTGTGGGTGGCCTGAAGCAAGCAGAGTACAACAATTATTAGAGCCCCCACATCCATCGAGGTTTTGCTGATGATACTAAAGCGTGATAATCGGTCATCCTATGGAAGAGTATATTTGAACGCAACTGTTTTACTGTCACCGCTTAGTCGTCTCTCATCGCTGGTAATAGTAGGTTGATCAATGAATGGAAAGAGACATGGAATACAACCCCCATCCCTTCCTAGGTAAAGGGCACATTCAGGATTTGGGAAGATCTTGTAAATACCAGGAGTTAAAGGAATTCTGTGGCATGGTAGTCAGTGGTGCAAGCTGAAGGAGGTCGAAGTGGGTATGGATAATTATCGGCGATTTGATACGATACTATCAATCAAAAGCCACCTTATTAGTTGGCCTACGGCCCTTTAGAATCGGAGTTGATCCATCTCCTCGATTTTCCAATATTTCCGCATATTCTCAGCGGTAAGTTCATCCACTTCTTCCTTCATATGTGTCCATAGGATGTTCCCGAACTCGTCCATGATGGCCTTCAACTCCTTCAACCTCAGCTCCTGCTCACCATTCCTGCAGCCCTCCAGATATGCCTCCATTCTCTCCAAACCCGGATGAATGAGGTCATGCTGATTTAGTAGCTCAGGACCATCTGTGGAACCATCTGCTAGCTTCCTCGACATATGGCGCTTGAATGAAGGCATCCGTTTCGCCAACTTTGGGAAGACATAGGATTCTTCAATGCTATGATGCATCTAGAACGGTCAGCTGGTATCAAACACTTAACTGAGGGACGTATCGTACACTAAGCTTCGTGCAAAATTCGAGTCCAAGTTGGATAAATTGACGAATGGACATGCCCGCAGGCCGCTTGTTGGCCTTACAAGCGTCATGCAAAGTGGTCCACGACTGTCGGAAATGGTTGTGCTAGGCACCGGTGAGCAAATGGTATCGGAATATCATGTTTCCCATACATAGTACTCCATCATCTCTGCCAAGTGGTTATATCTTTTGAACTCCGCCGCTGAAAGTGGTGGCAATGACTCCGCCATATCCTTTTCGGTTGCCGCCATATTCAGATTCGAACGACGACAGCTTGACCCAACGGAATAACTAACAGAACTCTGAAATTGAAATGGAATGAACAGCTGAAAAGCCCTTCGTGCGATACTATGAATTATATACCGACTCCTTGGCCAAACGATACATCGCTGCATTTGCTGACAATTGTTCGGATATCGTAGGTTCTGAAGTGAGAAAACGCTGTAGATGTAATATTTGGTGGCGAGCTGACCTTGAACGTTTCCTAGGGAGGGCTCTAGCTACTAAGAGCTCTGCGCCTTTGTTCGAGTCGGAATACCATCACCAGTTCATCACCGGGGGACGTAGCATTTGAAGATACCGATATTTGAAAGACCGAGGCTCGATATAAGCTATAGGATTCAGTTCCGTCCGATGACGGACTATAGTAGTTCATTCTCCTACCTATAACTAGTGTTTTGGGGTTGCCTCCTTGGTGGTGCCAAGGCAACAAGCTGAAGGCATGATTAGGCAGCAGATCTTGCTGCCCGACTCAAATCAATGCAGGGGGTTAGATCATGTGCAGGGGTCATGTGGCTGATCGACATCGAATGTGGCTTGACACTGCTCAGATCCCAGTCCAGCTGGGGAAGTCGCGATGGACGTCAGGTCAAGAAGGTCGCGGCAAGTTCGGAATATCTGTTTGATCCTCCATCTCTCTTTTGAATCTCAATACCCCTCCCTCATGCCTGGAGACTGGATCATCGTTTAAGATCCATCTAGGAAATGCGAAGTCGATCATCGGGCCGGGCAGTTTCGCATATTGTTCGACAATCGCTGCGGCGCGCATTGCATGCCAATACGGAATCCACTGGGATCAATTCAAGCGTGAAGAGCACCGCACAATGATGCACTGAATACACGCACAATCGAAAACGACGCGGATATGGATCAAGCAGAGACTGGCAAACTGGCCGGTGGGCACAATGCAGATACCCGATATAGACCGCCAACTCTGGAGGAGGCTCTGGCATACACTCCAGTCACTTCGATCTTGCCTTTCAATCCAGGTACGATATGGTTCTTAACTATACGGACGCAATTCAATGCTATTTGCCTTCTCACGAGGAAGCATATCCTGTTAACGCGTGTCTGCATGTCAACTCTTGCATAAGGTCAAGAGTGACTGTTACCTCTGAGTAACTGGTTTGAAGCAACTACTGACCGGTAATCTGATTATAGAGATCATAAGCGCCCCATCCGTGAGCCCCCCGATCTCATCGACAGCTTTTACACCTTCGAAGGAGCGCGAGACTGGCAAAGTGGAGCTGGAGAACCTCGGTCGATTGGCACAAGAGGCACCAACTTCAGTCAGACTGGAACAGACTTTAAAACACCTAGGTGATCTGCTACAGAGAGATGGGTTGACTCAATATAAGTTTGCGAAACCTCCTGGTTTCACTTCGGAAACAGCGGCATCGTCATCGAGGCCTTCTAAGAAGCGAACAGGCCAAAGTGCTCTCGATGAACTGTCACCCTTCGCGAAGATGGTCTTAAAGCGAACCAATGTCGATTTTGCATATTCGAAAGCACCGGCATCGACTGCCAAGTCGCGACAGCAGAGAACGCCATCAACGACTCCAGTTTCCATGCAATCCCCGGGCACTCGTCAAACCATCAAGGCGGAAAGCAGGACGCCTACGGTTGAGAGGAAGTCACCGCTTCCACCACCAGTTCGATCGGCGCATATGGAGGTCAAACCGCGCGTAACACCACCACATCTGGAACGGGCACCCTCGAATAATCAATCCCAAGTATCCAGTATGGGATACGTGGAAGTTCAATCTCAGAACGCGACCGCCATCGACCATAATGCATCGATGACGATCAATCCATCTTTACTGATGAAGGCCCCCCCTCAGCCAACTTCACAAGTCATTATTCCGCCGCCGTCGAGCCCTCTGAGTAGCGTTCCTCCATCATCTAACCCCCAGCCTCCATCCCAGCAGTCTACTTCAAAGCACAGTGCTCCTCCATCTCAAACTCCAAAAGAGCCCGTTGTCAAGCGTCAGTTGAATGGGAATGACATGATCATGACCCCGTCCATTCCGAGCTCCTCTCAAGCCGACTACGTTGCGGATCCACGAATTGATGCTCGCGTTGCTGCTAGAGACACCTTTAATATCTCGAAGAAACGAATACACGATGAGATGACAGGCGGTGAAGGTTACGTCTCAATGAGCGTCGACGTCCGACACAAGGCAAACGCAGAATTACACAAGTTGTTGGAGCTGGTGGAAGACCTGCTAGAGACAGAAAATGCATGGGATCCAGACGCATCACAGGTCAATCAATCAGATGTTGGTCGCTACTTCATCATTGGTGCATCATGGGTCGACCAAGATGCACCTAGCTCGTCTGTTCCCCGTTTGCTTCCCCAAACGCAAGCAAAGCTGGACAAGGCTATACAAACGGTCATCTCGGCCAAGAGGTTCCAAGAGGTATCCGCGGACAGCTTGGTGCGAATACAAAGAATGTGCGAAGCATCAATTGTGCCGGTTGAAAGGCTGAAGCTTCTTGTGAGTGGCTCCTGGACCGATCAGGATATTCAAGATTGGGCCGGCAGCCTTGCCACTGCGGAGCATGGAATGCAAGCAGCAAAATTGCTATTGCGTATCATGTGTGCAGGAAGAGAAGAGAAGGTCCTGTATTCGGAACATTTGGTCCGCCAGACTCTTGACGCGGTGAAACATGTGCTTGAGATGTGCCTATTGCCAGCAGTCGAGACGAGGAATATGGAAGCTCAAGCCGACGTATTCCGTATATTGGCTACACACAAGAAGCCATTGTCCAACCTCATGGCGATAGTCGGCCGCGTCTTCAGGCTTCTTGGCGATCTTATTGCGAAGGTGGACGTCGCGGAAACGGCTATCAATTCAGTCGAGGACACTGCCGTCAAGCTCATCTTTGTGGAAAATGCTCATGCAGAAAGGGACTCGGCGCTTGGCACACAGAAATATGAGACACTCCGTCGTACCGCCATGGACACTTTGGCGCGAGTGTTCGCCAAGTACTCCGAAATGCGACAGGGAATTTTCAACGACATTCTTACCAGCCTGGAACGGTTGCCGGTGCAGAGGCAGTCCGCGCGGCAGTATCGCCTCATTGAGGGCAAACCCATACAACTCGTCAGTGCTCTGCTGATGAGATTGGTTCAAATGGCTGGCGCACCCCTGCGTGAAGACGCCCGAAGGAGGGCAAAGGCTGCAATGGCCAATGGTGGAGAAAGTTCGGATGAAGACGAGGAAGACATCGAAAGTGATGAAGAGCCACTGGCGAAAACCAAGCCCCAGGCTGTTGTCCAAGCTATGGACCTTGATATGGTTGGTGACATGACTATCTCCACTGCAATGAAGGAGCTTAGGAGTATTAGTACTCCTTTGTTCTCGAGTGCACAGCAAAGTGCGAGACACCTGGTTGGTTTCCTCGTCTCGAAAGCTCTAGGCGCTACCAAGACTGGAGATACTCCGTTCCGAAATCTCCTGGACATTTTTGTTGAAGATTTCTTGAACGTTCTCGGTCACGCGGAATGGCCTGCAGCCGAACTGCTTCTGCAGACCCTCCTGACGCAGATGGTCGGTCTTGTGGAAACCGACAAGATGGCCACCAACGCAAAAGTCATGGCTCTTGACCTGATGGGATTGATGGGCTCTGGCATCTCCGATGTTCAGTTATATGTGCAGCACAATTACCGGTCTCTCGATACTCGGGATTCCGATCTTTCTGTCAGACTATCGATCATCGCCGATACCGTCCTCGAAGAGCGACAAGCAGATCTCGACGGCCTGGAATTCGACGGCCCCTATCGAACCGCTATTGAATATCTTCACACGAGGGAGAGTGGAAATGATCCCCAGAATCAGAGCGCAAGAGGCTTCACCATGGCCCAATGGGCGGCCCAGCTTTTGGTAGTGTTCGAAACAGCGCGAAAGAGAGGCGATGACGCCGATGCAGAATTGCCACGCGATCTTCTCCTTCAAGTCCGGAACATGATCGCGGACGACAGTTGGCTCCAAACGGAATACGAATTCGAGACCGTGTCCGACACCCAAGGAAGGATCGCATCCGCACTCGTAGCGTTGAATCTACCGTTCTGCAGATCTTTCAAACGGATATTCCACACGCTGCTCCTGTCAATGAATAGTGATCAAGCATCTCTCAAGAGCCGGAGTTTGAAGAGCGTGGTTCAACTCCTGGAGAAGGACCCGAAGATTCTCGACAAAGGCAACCATGTCATCAACCACATCCTTCGGTGCATGGGAGATCCTTCGACAATGGTCCGAGATTCCGCGCTAGGACTACTAGCAAAGTGTCTGACACTGAAACCATCGCTCGAGAACGAGGTCTGTGATCGTATCATAGCTCGATCTGCGGATGCGGCCGTTGTAGTCCGAAAGCGCGTAATGAAGACCCTGAAGGACATCTACTTGAGGAACGAGAGTCAAGATGTCAAGGCCGCCATCGCGGATACTCTTCTTCAACGGATTCGGGATACCGAAGAATCCATCGCAGATATGGCGAGACAAACCTTCGAAGAGATCTGGATCACACCATTTGTCGAGTCCAAGGGAACAGACGAGGACCCGCACATGAATCTACGCCTCAAGAAGCAGGTAGCGCTGATTGTCAGGACTGTACAACGCGGGGATGGCGTACTCAGCGTCCTCGAGTCACTTCTCCACAGTGCTCTCTCTCCCCAGTCGAAGCATGCATCTATCAACACCGGGGTTTGCAAGACCATGGTTGCAGCGATGTTTGACGCGATTATCGACAACGACCAAGCGTTCAGCGGTCTGCCGCAGCACAGTATCCTTCAGACAATGGCAGTATTTTCCAAAGCCAGCCCGGCGCTCTTTACGGCGGATCAATTGAAGCTATTGGAGCCGTATATTAAGAACCTTTCGAACACCGACGATCTATTAATTTACCGATCGGTCATCAGCATCTTCCGATATACGATGCCGTCGCTGTCCTCTCTCCAGAAAGGATTTTTAGAGAACGTCCAGCAAGCGCTCCTCAGCAGCGTTGCGAAACTTGGAAAAAGCGAACTCGAAGAGGTCGCTTCATGTCTCTGGATTATTGATAGCGTCCTTGAAAATACGGAGAGACTTATCCGGCTTATTGTGTCCGTGATTCGCGGCATCGGTGCCAAGAAACTGGTCAACTTCAATGACGCTGCACAGGCCGTGGAACTCAACCGAGTCAAGCGGTACATCATGATTGCTGGCTACTTCGGAAAGGCGTGTGATTTCGAGAAGTATCTCAACGTTTTCAAGAAACAGTTGGGCTATCCAGGTTCTACCGTATCAGGCATCATCATTGATGTCCTCATCCCGTTTGTGAAGACAAAACAGCCGATCGATCTTCGTGAAGCAGCCCTCGAGAGTATCGGCATGATATGCCAAGCTTGGCCACAACAATTCAACCGGCCGGATGTCACTCGAGCCTTTGACTTAGTCTTTATCAACGATGACATGAAGCTGAAGTATGTCGTGCTCCTCTGTATACGCGACTTTTTTGCCGCCGAAGAGAAGCGATCCGAGACAGGTGCAGAGATCAAGGTTGGTGAGGGTGTGAAACACGGCCAGGCACGTCTTCAAAAGTCACTCGCGGCCAATGAAAATGATGGCGTTTCGACCTGTCTTGCGCAGAATTACCTCCACTATATTCTCAAGCTTGCGTTGGCCAAGCCGGATGAACAGGCCTTCCTTGCGACGCAGATCATTGCAAGTATCAACCGACAAGGCTTGGTGCATCCTAAGGAATGCGGTCCGGCCCTTGTCGCGCTCGAGACCTCTCCACATGAACAAATTGCTGCGATTGCCTTCCAAGAACACCGCAGCTTGCATGAAAAGCACGAGAGCATGTTTGAGAAGGAGTATATGAAGGCAACCAATCAAGCCTTCACATACCAAGCGGATGTGCTCAGCGACTCCAAGGGCACCACGGGCCAGCCACCCGTTGCGAAGATGAAGCCGCTTTACGAAGTGCTCAAGATCGGAAACAGCAAAGTGCGCAAACGGTTCTTGCAAAATCTCTGCTCGCGATGCGATATTGAGCCGGTGAAATTTCAGAGCAATCCGGAAGGTAGTCGGCATGGACATTTCGTCCGGTTCTGCATGGAGAACCTTGCTCTTTTCGACTATTCTCGGGTCGATGAGCTGCTTCATGTGGTTTCCTGCATGGAAAAGCTAGTTACCTCTAGCGGAACGACAGTAGCCCATAGCATCGAGACGGAGATATTAAAGATGGGCATGAACAGCCAGCAAAACCCGACGAACAGTGGACCGCAAGCCGATATAGCGATGCAAAATGGTGATGTGCAAGTCAACGGGTTCGACTACGCACAAGCCAATGGATTAGCGGTGGGCGATGTCGGAAACCATCAATCCCTTCCAGCAGTTCCCGATATCGACCCAAGCCGTCTCAACACGCTCTCCTTATCGGCCGTCATCCTGTTGACGATCTGGGAAACCCGCAGCCACCTCCGCCGTGCCTGGAACCTCGCGAAGCCACACGCCTCCAAGCAATCCAAACCGAGCGTCAAAGACATGAACAAGACCCCCATCCGCAACCCCGCGTTCCCCCACGACAAGTTCCTCGAGCGCATCGCGTCCCTCCATCACCTCCTCGCCACCCCTGCATCCGAGATCGAAGCCTGCCAGTCCCTCGTGCACCTTCTCAGCGTCGACAACGAGCATCGCATCGTCGACAACGAGGACGACGACGAGGTCGCGCGCATGGCCGCCGGGTACGAGACGCCGAGCGACGCGGGGGGCGGCGCGAGCGAGAACGGCGGCAGCGCGGAGAAGCGGGGCCGGAAGCGGAAGAGCAGTATTAGTCTGGGGGGGCATCTGGGCATGACGCCGAAAAAGAAGCGGGGGCGGCCGGGGAGCGCGAAGAATAAGGGTGGCGCGGGAGGGAGGAGGAAGAGTACTAGCAGCGGGGACGATGATGGGTGGGATTGAACTTGAGGGTATCTGAGGGGTCTAGAGGCGCTAATACGGGCGCGAGTTTCGGATCAGATGAATGTGGAGATCCACGGAGTAATCGGGGTATGTCTTCGAGCATAGGAAATCGGAGGCGCTTCACTGGGAAATGATCATGGCTCAATGGGACTGCATAGATTATGGCTGCATACTGCTACTTAATATATATTCACGGCATTAAGACGGTTTAGACGGATCGGAAGTGAAGGAGACGACGAGTGAAATTTAGACAACCATAGTCTACGTTGCTACGGTCATGCGGAGATAAAACCGTTATGTTGGGACAGTGCCCTGTGATAGATGCACTATACAAGATAGCAATGAGCCTCCTCCGTCCGTTCCGATCCATTCGCTAATGCCCATGTCTCGTTCGAATTCCGAACCCCCAAACCCATCCTAAGGTATCCAGCCGCTCCAAACTCCATGATATGCACAAGACTTGCATCCCAATGTATCCTCCCTTGCGTCCAATAATGTCCTGCAATAATTCCGCCTGGCATACCAAATGCATATCGTAGCCGATGCGATTCAAACGACTGCCTTCGATGACTCAACTGGTGCAAAAGGGTCAGCACAGCCCAGGCATCGAACACGATGTAAGAGAAAAGAAAGTGGAGGACGCGAGCCCTCGTCAGACTAGGAAAAGATTCATAGAGGCGTCCGAGTAGAAGGCTCTAATGGGTATGCCAATATCACTTACAACTGCGTGAATTCTTCAGCGGGAGACCCAAAGCCTGGAAGCACATGCTCAGGTGAGAATGTTTTATGGACAGCAAAGGAGATGGTGATGATGAAACGTCCAGCCAGCACGCTGCTGACGGAGAAAAGATCGCCAATCCTAACTTCCGACGAGTACAGCAAAACGACATCAAAGTCGGACTTTCATGATTGTGCATAGTAGTGCTGGGGCCGATGAACTGGAGGTTCGTGACTGTGAACGGTTAGAAGGAAGAGAGAAAAACAGTGTGCCTATCATACTATCGTGGACGCACATCCACAGGGCGAGGTCGATCCCGCGGGAAATCCATTAAGTGGGTGCGATTTGTGGTGTTGACTGTGCGAATTCTTGCCTCTTCAGGCGCCCTTACCGCCCTTGCGGCTGGATTCGGGTGCGATTGAAGTTCAACGTAGCCAGGCGGACTCCTCCGCTCCATCCCATATATCTCACGATGACTAGGCTGTGACTCGAAAGCAGGTCTTTCAGACGGATGATGAGGATGAGGATGAGACGAGTAAACACTACGCTCAACAACACGCGGACTTTCTCTTCTGCGGTAACTGTGACTTAGAATAGAAGACTCGGGAGGAAAGGCAAGACGTCGAGGTGCTTCAACTGCCAACGCGCCCCTACCTGGGGATTCAACGTAATGCGGAATGGGACGAGAAATATCATGCGCTACAGGTAGTCGATCCTGCCCTCGTGGCGACTTTGGCCGATTAAGGCTGGGATAGGTGAGGTCCACAACCTTTGGTGGTGTCCTTCGACGCGACGATTCCACCAGTTGTGCACTTTGGTGTGCGCCAGGGTAGTCAGGGCGAACGCGCTTGTATGAAGGGTCATGAACCTCATCAGTATAAGCGTCATGCCAAGACTTCCGTTTCACCAGCAGATTTGGTCTTCCCTGAGCTGCAGTGCTAGCCTGTTGCCTAGGACCACGAGCTTCTGGAATAGCCTGACGTGGGTCATACGGCTCAACTCGATCACGAGGGGGTTCATGACGATTTATCCTAGCATACTGATCCTTTGCTGGATCACTGCTGAATGGAACGTTCTGCGGACTGGCCGCCTCAATGGATGGTAGCGCGACATCTTCATCGCGAACTTGCCGGGGAGGACTCTGTCTGGTGGTGGGCTGAGTGGGCTGGCTACTAGTTGGAATAGGTTCTCTATGTGTTAGTTCGGGCGCACGTCTGGAAGCATGATCCTGGATATGGCTGTCCTCTACGTAAAAACGTGATGGAGGCTGTCGACGCTGCTCAAGATGAGGTTCAGAGACTTGCAGCGCTCTTACTGGTGGCGGGATTGGTCGATGAGATCTCTGTCGTGAATAGTAAGCACATCTAATTATATTATTGCGATCTCGGGAGGACATACCTCGTACGCATCATCGGGGCGAGACCTCGCAAGTTGCCGCGGTATGTCGTCGACATATGGATGCATTGGTCTTGTGGGGTGCTGCGGTGACTCATAGATGAATCGTTCGGATTGTGGAGCAGCGTACACTCCACGAGGTGGAGGCGCTGCTTCAGAGACGTACACACGCTCAGGTCTCGTAGGAATTAGCCGGGGAGGAGGCTCGTATGCTCGAGGGCGGGTGGACAGAGTGGGTGGAGGAGGATATGGTAGCCGCATACGACCAGGGACGCGGATGAGGTAAGTCCCACGATGCCTTCGAGATTGAGGATGAGGCACCCATTCAACATTATCTGGCTCATCCCATCGGATATCTTGGTGCCGCAGTGGACGCGACGTGATCTCAACGCTCTCATGGCGTTCTTCTGTTTGGTCGTCACTTGTGGTGCCGTCATCTTCATCCTCGGAATCATCGATGACGATGATTTCGCGGAACATCTCCTCGAGCTCACGCTTGCCAGAGTCATTCTCGCCACGCCATTTCATGAGTCGATCAAGTGTCGTCGGTTCAACCCTCGACCGAGCTTCATGATACGTATTTTGCTTCAGCAATTTGTCGTAATTGGTATATTCGTGTCGGATATGTGCGACCACCGCGAGTTGAACTCGCCGAGGGAGGGAAAGCTCTGCGGCATTTCCTACACGGGAGGTTCCGTTCCGAAAGGCGTGTTTGATGATATTATCAAGATCTTTTTTTGGGATTTTGGGGAATAGATCGCGAATGGCGAGTCTAACTTGCTCGCTCGTTTCCTTGGAACTATGCGATTGCAAGGATTTGGCCAGTCTTGATGTGTCAACTGTATCTTTGTTCTTCCGGAATTGACCATGATGGATGGTATATCCCTCCCATTCGCAGGCGAGATCAACGATATCATTGGGAAAGTGATGACCTATTCGATGAACATGATGGGCGATCTTTTCGGGGTTATTGTGAGCTCGGTTCTTTGGTGCTACCTACATGGATGTCAGATATTGTTCAAAACACAATTTAAGCTCGGACGATGCGACTTACCGAGACAACATGGACATCGAGTCCTCGCTTCCTGCAAAGCTCTTTACATCGAGCAGTGAGCTCGGGGGCGCCCGTGGGAACGAATGTATATCCTGGAGGGGCATTTGCATTATATGAGATCTGTAAGACTTGTTAATAATAACACCAACGGACGGAACAACATCTGCTGACAATGGACTGGAGTTTCTTCTTCTCTTGGGTTACATGCTCCAACACAATTTTGTACGGCTTTTTCTTCCTTTGCGTATGACGCTCGCCAAGGCGAGGTAGCCTCGAGGCTAAAGAGCGATCGTTCACTCTCGTCATGTTCGTCGCAGTGTCCGTGAATGCGAACACCCCATCTTCCAATCACAGAAAGGTTCCGAGGTAATAGGAGGACCTGGAGATTAGCATGCCATTAACTGGAGCAAACAAGGACAAGCAGACGAGAGATCTCTAAAAGAGAAGGAGGAATCTAATGCAACTACGGTTGCCTCTGAAGCTACGACACTATGGGCACTTGTAAAGTGATGAAGTGCGGATGGAAGATGCAGGAGGAAAGTGAGGCGGTTCAAGGGCGAGTTGTTGGTGGTGATAAAGAGTATTGGTCCAACACAGATGCACCGGCATGCACGTGACTTTAGCAATCACGTGCCTTGATAGGCGTCATGTCACGTGCAGATCTATCAACAAACATCTCCATCATCCCTGTCGAGTGAACGCTGCTAGAGATTCAGCAGTAGTGAGAGGTATGGATACAGGTATGAGCTTCAAGTTCCAACTTTACTCGCCAAATGCTAATAAAACCATAGTAATTTGGGCGGACAAGCATGCAGGCCCTCTCCCTTAGGCGTATACTTCCTAACCCATCTCCCTCCATCCCAATCTCGTAGTCCCAATCCCGTATCACCATGCCTTCTCCCCCCCAAATCATCCACGCTTACCGCACCCTCTATCGCACCGGCCTCCGCGCCCTCAAATACCACCTCCACCACCGACGCGCCCTCCTCACCCACCTCCGGCACGCCTTCCGCACGAACCCCCCCTCCGCCTTCTCCCCCCAAAAGATCGCGAACACCGTGACGTTCCTGCGGGTGGCGGCGCGGCGGCAGCCGGCGAGCGTGGAGTATCGGGTGTTGGTGAACTTGCTGAATGCGGGGTATCATCGGGAGCGGCGGCTGGCGAAGGGGAAGGCGATGCCGGTAGTGGGGACGGTGGAGAGGGGGGTGAGAATGCATAGAGTGTATGAGGGGTTGGATTGGGAGGTGAGGATGTTGAATGAGAGTATGGGGATGTGCTTGCAATGAGGTGGACTGGGCTGGAAGGAAAGGGTCGTATATACCCCTCAAATATGTATCAACACGCGTTGCATTGGATAGACAGCATCAGGCGCTTTGGGGTCCACGAGATACCCAACAACCGTCTTAGCCATCTATGTAACTCATTAAATAATCCCCTCCCTCACGAATCTCTTCACCAGAAGTCATCTTCCTCATTCGCCCCTCGATTCTGATTACTCGACTGCTCCATCGCCTCCTCCGAAAACAAATCGTCGTACGCGTGATCCTTCTGATACGCCTTCTCCTTCCGCTCCTTCGCGATCCGCACCTCCTCCTTCGACTGTAGATCTTGTCAACACGGCCCTGCAATCGGAAGACCTCTCAAGTGCGGTGAATTTAAACTTACCCTCGCCTGCCGCGCCGCCTGATCCCGCCGCCGCAAGTCCTTCTGCCGGTCCTCTTTCTCCTCCCGGAGATTTGGATGCCGTTCGACTTTCGTCTTGTTCAGGCGATTGACGATGGGGTTTTCGCGTTGGGGGATGTGGATTTTCTTGACCTGATGGCCGTTAGATACCTTATGACAAATTGTTACGATGATCTCGAACGGTACCTTCTTGTTGTCCTTGAAGCCCACCTGGCCAGCGTCCATACGGCCGTCTTTCTTGAGGTTGGACCATGGAGTGTAGATGACGGTGACGTTGTCCTTTTTGTTTCCTGGTTAGGAGGTTAGACTAGATTACACGAACACTTCGATCTGGATGATCTCCCAGGTGGCATACCTTCTATAGAATTCGCCTTCGTCAACTGCGCGCAGTCTTCCAACAACTCTGTCGGAATTTCATTCCACGTCTGCCCGTCCGGCAACCGCAAGTAGACATGTGCACTCGACAAATTGTCGACGTGGAACTATATCGAGTACTCTAGTCAACCCAATACTCCGTGCCGCCATAGAAAATTTATCGAGCTTACCCTACAGCGCAGTCAGCACCCATATAAACCCACCCAGACAGGCTCGAAGTCGGCGACAACACTCACCACACATCCTCCTCCCAGCCAAATTTAATCAATTCTTCATCTGATACAGAAACATCTGTTAGCCTAATCCGTTCTTCCTCGATAAATCGGCGGATGCGTGCCGCGAAGGGATCGTGAGCATGTACTTTCAAATTTGTCTTTCCCCACATAGATGAAGGCGGAGGGCGACACCACATTGCTGGTGAAGAAATAGACCATGGTTACGCCCGTGCGGGGATTTGTAGGAAAATATAGTGGGCGAAGGGGATGGTCTGTTGAAGATGATTTTATTATCGGTCGTTTGGAGGGAATGCGGCGATATAACGATGTATTCGGAGGTCTTCTCTTAGGAGGGGAAAAATGGTAGAGCAGGCAATCACTGTAAAACGAAGGGGTTGGCCTATGACAATCTTCACCAAGAGTTAATATAAAACAGAGACATTATTTTCTCGATCGTAACGCTGCTTTACGCATGATAAACGTGATAATATCTACAGAATAATCGATAAAACACTCCTGGTTCAACCATGAAGCCTACGTCCAAAAACGCCAAATTCCCATCCCAGCCATACGCCTAATACTCTATCATCACCCCGCCGAAAACTAATCCACACTCTCCTTCTCCCTCACATGCCATATCGGACTCCTCCCCCCCCTCACCGGACTCCCCGTCCGACTCCTCACCAACCGATCCCGACTCTCCACCCGCGCCATCAACCCCTCCCCCCCTCTCCCTTTCCCCGGACTCCCTACCCCCAATCCCAACGCCACCCCTTGCCCGATCAAATCCCCTCCCGACGGTCCATCCCCCCTCGGCGTCGCCCATCCGGAACTCCGCCCCGCCGCCGACACCAATCGTGAACTCGACGGCCGCATCGCAGACGCGGATACCGGCGACTCGTCGGAGTACGCCTCCTCGACGTCGCCGAGCTCGAAGGCCGCAGGGTCGTCGAGGTCGGTGGCGGCGACACGCTCGTAGCGGGGATCGCGGTGGGAGCCGAAGACCTGGGTGACGAGCTTGAGGGGGCCGGCGCGGTGGCGTTTGGTTGGTGGGGGCGGGGCGCGGCGGAGTTTGGCGAGGAGGGAGGAGCGGCGGGTGCGGCCGAGGAGGAGGTAGGTGGCGAGGAGGAGGATGAGGGCGAAGAGGAGGAGGCCGGGGATGCGGCGGGGGGAGTCAGTGGAGAGGGGGTCGGGACGGTCTTTGGGGGGAAGGGGGGAGGTGGTGTGGTTGGTGGAGGAAGAGGGGTGGGAGGGGAGAGAGGAGCCGCCGGCGGGGTGCCAGTCGGGGGTGGTTTCGACGTTGAGTTTGTTGGGGCCGAAGCCGACGAGGTAGGGATCGGTCATGGCTTTGGGGGCGGGGGGGACCTGGGAGGAGGCGTAGAGGATCATTTTTCCAAGGGTCCAGGAGACCTCGACTCCGTCGATCTTGTCGACGGCTTGGAACGGGTCAACGTAATCGGTGGTCGACTTTGAGCTCGCGGACAGACCGTGCTTGTCGCCTTTGGATTTGCTGTGTTTTAGGGTGGTGTTATGGGAGGATTGCTCGATCCCAACGCGAGGCACGCCGATCCCCTCGTGAAGCATGTTGATGAGCCAACTGGCCTTGAAGCACACTTCCCTCGCCGTCTCCTCGTCCACCTTTTTGCCCCATTGCTTGCCGACCTGGCCGCTCTGGATCGCTCCCCACGGCTGGCTGCAGAATTGGTCTACCATGGCTTGATAGCTTTTGAAATCGTAACCCCGGTCGGTGTGCGCCATCTCGAACACTTGGTGGGTGGTATGCCAGTACTCGCTGACGCCAACGAAATGGTTCACATCGAAGTCGAGCGCTGGAGTGTGTACGCCGTGCACGAGACATGGCTTGTCGGGACATGGTGCATCCTTTTCGAGGAGCGGGTACGTTGCGTGCAAGCATTCCGAGAAGATTCCGGTGCCCAGCAAGTGCGGCTTGCGTCCAAGCCACTCCTCCGACCCCTCAGTAATCGGTTTTCCTTGCGTCGTGACGTTGAGTCCCTGAGGCAAGCATGGATCGGGCACCTCTGCGAGTTTGTGTTCGGTGTAATCCAGCAATTTGTTGACGTATCGTTCCCGTGCTTTGTTAACGCCGAACTCCAGCCACGTTGTCACGAAGACCCGGTACTCTTGGGGCAACCCGTCCATGGTTCGCAATCGGAGGAGCGTCAGGTCGTTCGCATGCTTCTCGGCTTCGGTGGTGTTTGGCGCGAAAGCAATCTGTGCCGATGCACCCCCCATATCCAGGAACCCATACGTATGATGATCTTTCCCATGGTCATGGTGTTCCGGTTCATCAAAGCTCTGTAGTAGGTAGTTCGCAGCGATCCAACCGTACAGCCCTTCGGTCTCTCCTGGGATGATCTGAATGTGGATGTCGCAGTCTGGGAGGTGGAAGTTGGTGTGGGATTGTGCATAAGCGCAGACTTCTTTTAGGATGGCCGATTGTTCATATGGTTGGAGGAGTCGCATGCCAGCCGTGGCGAGGAGGAAGATCGGGGTATTGGCGACTTCATCTTTTTCGACGATGTTGAGAGCATGCGAAAACAATTCTTCTAGATAGCCGCCGACCTCTTCCGGCTTATCGTTGAATGTGGATATCCCTAGGAGAGAATTAATCTCGACAATTGCAATCGTGGCTTAAATATACCGTACCAGGCTTCTTCTTGACGGTCCAGTCCTTTCTGGTTTCGAGTCTCGGAAGGCTACGCAGGTCTTTTGCGTTGGCCTTCGCGCGGGCCTTATCCGGCTTCAACCATTTGTATACATGGAGTCGAGTGCCCGATGACCCGGCATCCAAAATAACCCCGTAACTCCACTTGCCCATCTGCTTGCATGGATCGCGTTATCGTTAAGAAGGATGTTATGATGGCAACGTCATAGGGAGAGCAGGAGAAAGAATTTGTAGGGTATTAACGAGTGACGGATACAAACGATTGTTAAGGAAAGCGCAGCGCACACTCAATGACACAACAATGGCATGAATTGGGTGGAGCGGGATCCGATGGGTGGAAAGCCAGGAGGAGAGAACCAGGAGTTGTTGTAAGGAGGTTGGCGAGTTCCACGAGATTCAGCAACGCATCACGATTGGGAGATTGGGACACGACGGGATCAGATCAGGAAGGAACAAGGAACAGAATCGATTGCACGACTACGCGTCACCCAAAAATACCAGCCACTCAGAGATAGGCCGACGTTTATCCCCCATGTTTCAACGCCACACACTGACAGGGGGCATGGCCCGGTGTTGCATCCGTCGTATCGATTATCAGCATCCTCCCCCATCCCTCTCCTCCCTCCATCAGATAATTGTCATTCTCCAATCCGGTAATGTTGCCTCTCAAGCTGATGCATCGTACCTTTGCTTATATGTGGCGAGATCTATATTAATAGGATCTGCCCGTCCACGCAGCTCTCGGCTGTGTACTCCATGCTTCGGCCTTGATCACCAAGTTCGCTTCTCAGATTCTCTCCTAGCTCGGGTGACATAATCTGTCGAAACAGCGACCCCTCACTCCCCTGGCAACGATGCAGAGCGAGTGGACGAGAGGAATGGAGGCTGCAGGCCGATTTTGGTCGAATGCTTACTATGGTACTTGTAACTAGTGCTCAACATGCCTGTGCGCATTCTATGAAGTCGGAATCAGAGTTCCGAATCTTGGTGACTGGTGGTTTTGATAGGCTACTGAGTGATACTGACTTATCGATATCGGTACCTAGGTTCGTAAGGAGGACGGCACTGATCCGACTCCTGCAACCCAAAGCGCGGGTTTGAACTTCAAAGAGTCCGCTAACTGCGCTTGCCTGCGTACCCTAGAATGGGAATTGCGTTGTAGTGATTGGTTCATGTCGATGGCATCAGGCAGCAACTTTATGAGGATATTAATCGAAGGGAAGTCGGAAGTGAACTGGTTTTCTCAAAACGTAGGATAAACAGTCCTGTATTCACCAAGTCCATCCGTTTAGTCGTGTCATCTTCTGCCAGCAGCATCTCAGTACACATCTGTATCAATCAAAATCCAATACTCACCATGGCCTCCCTCCCCCAACCTCACCCCCGCCCCTGCAGACACCACCTTGACCACCACACCTCCACCGGCGGCCACCTCACCACCCTCCTCGACGCTGGCTGCGGCCCAGGCATCGTCATCCGCGCCCTCGCCCCCCACTTCACCCATGCCATCGGCCTCGACCCCTCCGAAGGCATGGTCTCCACTGCCCGCTCTCTCGGCGGCACCTCCTCCACCGCCGAACCCATCCGCTTCGAGATCTCGACGGCCGAGGAGCTGGGAGTAAAGCTCGACCCCCCGGTGGAGGAGGGTAGCGTCGATCTAATCGTCGCGGCCACCGCGGCGCATTGGTTCGATATGGAGGCGTTCTGGCCGCGGGCAGCAAAGGTTCTGAAGCCGGGAGGGACGGTGGCGTTCTGGTACCGATATCTTCTGCTTTAGTACCTGCACATAAAAAATCGGCAGTTGACACATAATTACACCACATGCCAGCCGGTCATGGAAGTTTGCCTCTCCAGGGGTTGCTGTCCGCATCAGCTCACTCTATCGAAATGATACATAGATCGCGGAGGCACTATCAAACTCGGTCCAGAATGGCATCTTGCTTGATTCCGTCATTCACCAGCTATTCGACACTTGCTGCATTTCAATTAATCCAGACGTACGTTGTATACCTATTTATGGAGGTTGTAGCTAATGTTCTATCGCAGGAGAACTACAAGGTCGTAGCCTTTAGGCCTAACATCAGAGGCATTGGTAGCTATCAGCTTGATCAGGAGTATTTTGCTCGTCCTAATGCACCTCTTGATTCGCTTCTACGGTGACATTTCAAACAGGCAGTCTTAGCAAACATGAGGAATGAGGGGGAGCCGATATTTGAGCACGATTTCCCGCCTGGTTCCAATATTATTGGAAATATACTCCATGGTCCAAAGGCAGCTGGGAGAATGGAGTCTGAGCTATCTGGCCGCCTTGGTGCTCAAACGGAGTTATTCCCCTGAGCGCCTTGCCATTACACCGAACAACTCTTAAGTTGTTCCCATCTCCCCAGCAGTATGAAAGAACATCGCTACTCTCAATGAGGCGTGGACAAGTTCAAAGTTTATGGGAAGCGATTGTCTGTCATTCGGGAACGAAAGAAAACGACACTCACCGGGCGCCAAGGGTTGATAGCGATAACGGCGATCATATTTCGTAAATTTCCAGATTAGACCATGATCGATTCTTTCTATCGTCAGCACGAGACGCGTAACAACCCAATGGGAGCCGAGAGAAAGTGCATGAAGAACTTCACAAAGCTGATATGAAAGGCCAAAACAGACATGGCGCTTAATGGATAACAGGCTAATGGAAAACAGGTTAATGGACAACAGCAGTTCCTATCTACAACATCAGGACATCACGGCGACCAGAGTCTCTTCAGAGGGAGGTATATGGATGGAGGAGAGGGGAGGGAAAGGGGAAAGGCTGTGACGCGAATATCACGATGGAGGGGAAAGAGTTAAGTGGACCATAGACGCCCACAGTGCAATAAGTTTTTTGAGACCATCAAGGTCAATATCCATGGCATATCGTACTCTAGGTGAACCAGGATCAAAATAATTTCTGTCCTACGCCTTGTTTTGTGAACCCTCCCAAAAAATCCTTCAAGATGGCCGAAACCCTCGAAAAAACCGCTGGCGACACCGTGTCCAAGCTTCGCGCCGTCCTCACCTCCGAATCCCAGCCCCTCGCCCACCGATTCCGCGCCCTCTTCTCCCTCAAGCACGTCGCCTCGCAACACCCTCCCACACCCCAGACACGCCCCGCAATCGACGCGATCGCCGCAGCGTTCGCTTCGCCCTCCGCTCTACTCAAACATGAACTCGCATACTGCCTGGGCCAAACGCGGAATCAGGCCGCGGTGGCGTATCTGGACCAGGTGCTGCGGGATGTGACGGAGGATGCGATGTGTCGACACGAGGCGGCGGAGGCGTTGGGGGCAATTGGGGATGTGGAGAGTTTGGGGGTGCTGAGGGAATTCCGGGATAAGGAAGGGGAAGAAGTGGTGGTCACGGAGACGTGCGACATTGCGGTGGGGAGGATCGAATGGGAGACGTCGGAAGAGGGGAGAAAAGAAAAGCTAAAGGCTAGGTGAGTTCATGCTAACCAATTTTTTTTATTTGTGTATCTGATTTGTTTTTCCAGCGATTTTGCCTCAATAGACCCGGCGCCACCAGTCCCGATGGCCACAACACAACCCGAAATCAACGAGCTAGAATCCCGTCTACTAGACCGAAACTGTCCGCTCTTCGAACGTTACCGCGCTATGTTCGCCCTGCGCGACCTCGCATCCCCGCCTGACCTCCCGACGGCCGTTCCCGCCGTCCACGCGCTCGCCAAAGGTTTCACGGATGGATCAGCGTTATTCCGGCACGAGATCGCGTTTGTCTTCGGGCAGCTCTCGCACCCGGCGTCAATACCGAGCCTGGTGGAGGCGCTAAGCAACACGAAGGAGGCAAGTATGGTTCGACATGAGGCTGCGGAGGCACTCGGCAGTTTAGGGGAGGAAGAAGGGGTGGAGGATGTGTTGAGGCGTTTCTTGGACGATGAGGAGCAGGTGGTGAGGGAGAGCTGTGTGGTTGCCTTAGATATGGCGGAATATGAAAGAAGCGGGGAGGCAGAGTATGCGATTGTACCGTCATGAACGACAATTGCCCACCCCGTTCTTGTTAGATAAGAGGTAAACCACATGCATGAAAAGAGATATGCGGGTCCGTATCCAAGGTTGCCTTCCGGCACATTCTGCTTTGTGCCCAAACCGTTGTTTGATAGAGATAGACCACCTGCATGAAAGGCATACACGGGTCCGTATCGCAGCGTTGCCTTCCGGCCCATTCTGGATGGGCCCTTTCGTTTACAATGAAGACAACCCACGCAAATGCAGCGGGGCTTTCAATTGTTTGTGTTCCATCTACGTGATAACCCATCAGCTTGGCCCTCAAAATTTAGAATTGCGATCCAACTTACGAATGACCGCAATCGCAGTTGTAGAAAATAGTAGACCCTTCGTCCGCGCTTCTCAACTGGACCGTATGATATCGAACCTGCTCTCTCCCACACTTGTCGCACGTCTCATCAATCAAGGCATCTTGCTGAAGATCGTCTTCGGAGATCTTCTGCACTTCTGATCGCTTGGCTCTTAGCGCGGAGGGAAACGCTGTGTCTTTCGATCTCGTGATGATCACTTTTGCTGATGTATCTAGACATGGTCGTCAGCCACGGTTCAACAGAGGCGAATGGTCTGTAGGATATCGGCTCCCGACGACGGCACCGCGATTATAGGGACAGAAGAATACCGCGAAACAAACACGGGCGAAGAGATCTTCCGCGCTCCCAAGGAGCATAGGACTCGTACCTTTATTCTTCGTTCCGCAGACGCCACAGTCGAGGACACTGCGCGCGATCTCGGTGCTCTTGTCCAGCAGACTGCCACATGCGGTGCAGAACACGCACGATCCGATGGACGTCATCTCGCCTCTGTTGCGCACGGCAATTCCTTGCTCTGGTTGTGATGCGTCTGTTTCTGTTAACACAGTCGGAAAAAGTTTGGGATAATTTGTTGCTGTCACAGTCCGCAGGGATTGTCATCTCGGCGACGTTAAATCTTGCGGGGGTCCCTCGTCGATCTAAACCCGTTGTGGCGCAGATCCCCGTTTTATCTCGACGTCGCCAGTTTAATCCGGCTCCTCTGCTATTTCTTTGTTTCTTCCTCTTCCTCTCTCTTCTTCTCCTCGTCACATCTTTATCTGAAAATATTAGAGATGCGACTTGTCAGGCATGTTGTTGTCCTCAAGGATTCATGGCTCAATATCGGAAGAGACACGCTGTTTGGCGATAATGTATACGCTATTGGTTCTCCAAGGAACTCTTGACATATATCCGCAGGCCTCCTTAACATATGGACCCCTTCCTTCTCTCTGAGTCTTTCTCTTGCTGGAGTCTACAATGTGTTTCTGTAGTGGGAGTCTTGCTCCAAGTCATCGTCTGTTTTCAAAACTCAATATCGGGGTTATGCGAAAAGAGCATGGATAAAAGCATAATATTTCGTCCGAAGATGAAGACGATGCTTCCCCTCATCTTCATGTTGGTGTGTTGAGTTCGTCGATAAGTACTACGGTTGCGGTGGAGATGTACGTGGTACGTACGGGTACTGCGTCGTACTGTACCAGCACGTGCACTTGCCCCGAGCGACGCCTCATCCCATATCGACTTATTAGATCATCGGAACAGGAATAGCGTAGCCGTTTGATATCACTTTGTTACGCCTACGCCTTGCTTTATGTGATTCACATATGATCATAAATGCGCTAAGCACAGCACGTCACTTTCAGATGGAATACAGTGAACGCCGCCCGCTCATCGTGAGAAGTTGATTTCGCACAACCTTTCTCAACCTTCTACCTTGTGCTCACACCTTCTCTCATCCTCTACCCCTTATTTCTCACGCTTCATCATATAGATCGTGTGGAATCTGATCCATTAATTGATATCACTGGGAGATCCACGGCCAGCCCCTGGGCCCTCCCATTATCCGTTCTCTGAAGTCAGCTCATCTCATCGACGCGCTAACGCTCACAATCCAACCGAACCCACATGGGGAACGTCATCAGTGCCGCATTAGCGGCGACAACAGCCCCTGCCAATGGCACTGGGCCATCTATGCCTATGTGGCAGTGGATTCTAATTGAATTTGGGTGAGTGATGCATCAGTGGTGTTCACGAGTTGTGGTTCGCAGTGGACTTGCGTGAAGCAAAAATCAGTCGACTCAGTCGCAGTTCCGTAACAATGGGCATTCGAATAGTTAACTACGTGTTAGTATCTGCATGGGTGTCTTTATCTCCATTATGCAGACAACCGTTCTCAGCCCTGCGATGGAGCCAATTGAGAAGGCCATCCGCGCACGGCCCGGACAACCTGACTGTGCTGCCCTTGCCTACAATCTTGCCTTTATCGCATTCGCGTCGTTCATGGTCTCTTTGGCGGATGTCTCTGGCCGGCTTTTCATGTACTTCTTGTCTGCTATGCTCTATATCTTTGCGTCCCTTGCATGCGGAATTGTACGCACAGTTATTCCACTCATGGTACTTCGTGCGCTCCAAGGAATCGGCGGCAGCGGACTTTACGGGATAGGTGCTGTCATCGCGACGGAGGTTACTCCTATCAGCATGATCCAGTTCAATAGTGCCTGTTTCGGATTCGCCATTGCGGTTGCTGGTATGACGCCCTCTTTTGAATTGAAGGTGATGAACTATACTGACCGAACTCAGGTGTTTGCGGTCCCCTGATTGGTGGTGCCATTGCCAAGCTGAAGTGGAATTGGATCTTCTGGATGAAGTTGGTCTTCCCACTATTCAATGGCTTCTGTACTGACAGTATCTAGCTGCCTTATCATCACCGTATCCATGACAATGGTCATGTACTCCCTGCCCCGTAATGGTAGGGCGCGACTTCACCTACAGGTCCCCTTCCGGAGGATTGACTTCTTTGGCCACCTCCTCTTCGCCATCATCTCGGTGCTGCCGATCACTGCCCTTCAACTCATAGGAATCAATCTCTACACCACCTCAACCCCCGGAGTGACTCTCTTCTCCGTTCTCATGAGCATCGGGGTTGTCTGCTTAGTTGCGTTGGCCTTCTGGGAACGATGCCAGACCCAAGTGCAGTCCGGACGATCTACCGCCCTGGTGCCGATGAGTTTCATGCGAAACGGCGCGTTCGCGGCAACTCTCATCGCCATCTTCTTCAATGGTTGGATCTATTTCGCCATCGTCTTTGGCCTGCCTCTCCGCCTGACTATCGTCAACAAGTTCACGAGCGCGAGAGCAGGGCTCGCCTTGGCGTCGGTGCTTCCTGCAGTTGCACTTGGATGCATCACGGCGAGCTTATGCTCACGCAAGCTCAATCGCACCACTCTAGTGATGACCCTTGCTGCAGTCCCCGTGCTCATCGGTACGGCACTACTCACGTGGCTCGGCGATATAGACAGTGTCAGGACTGACCCAATCTCATCCAAAGTGTTGCTCGCGCTCCTCGCCCTGGGATTCGGGCTTGGACTCACCATCTCCTCCGCCACCCTGGTCGCCAGCTTCGAGAGCGGTCTGTGGGACTACGGCTCTGCCCATGCCCTGCTCGGCCAGCTGCTTGTTTTCGGCGGCACCTTAGGCGTCGCCGTCAACACAGCCCTCGTGGGCGTCGCCGATCTCAAGCACCAGATCCTGCAGCTCTCCTGGCTCCACGCCTACCGCACCACGATGATCATCTGCTCGGCGCTCGCCGGCGTAGTTCTGGTGATCATGCTCGTCTCCTCCGCCTTCTGGCCCACCCGCTACCCCTGGGTCTCGAAGCAGAAATACATCGAGAACCAAATGTCCGCATGGACGACCGCGAACCCGCCTCCTCCTCCGCCCACCGCACCGGCGCCACACACGACCCTACAGCTCGCTCTGATGCATATCGGGTTTTCCCACCAAGCGCCCGCACCGCCTGCTACATCCGATGTGTCCAATACGGGGTCGGCGCATGATCTCTCGAATCTTCCTCAACCGGCCGGCAACCAGAAGCAGCCGGAGGGGACCGAAGGCCAGAGCCTGACCAGCGTGTCGAGCCAGACCACCTACGCGACCGGTAGCGAGACCACCTACGCGACCAGTAGCGAGACCACCGATACGACTGGTGGCAATACCACCGACGGGGACCGAAGCTATACCGCCCCTAATGACACGAATGGATACCCGCGTCCCATGTCCGTGTACCAGCTCGTTTGAGGGTCACCCACCTGCTCTTTATATGCGATGGATGTACAAGGGCGCGTGAAGGTGTGGGATTGGTGGTTGCGATTGTGGGATTGATGGTTATGGTGGAGTATGGTGCTGGTGTGATATGGTCGGTCGAGTATGGCGTTCCGGTCTACAGTTCTTACTGAACTGGACTCTTGTACCCGTTGGCCGTTGCTTTAATGATGGCTTTCAAGAGGATGATGAATTGTGGCTTACGAACTGCTTGGTGAGCAGTGTTCATGGCTAAAATTCAATAATTATGGCGGAGTTGGCGCTGGTGTGATATGGTTAATGGAGCATGGCGTTCCGGTCCGCAGTTCCTTGCTGAACTGGACTCTTATACCCGTTCACCGTTGCTTCAATTACTTTCGAGGTGGATGATGAATCGTGGTTCGTGAACTACTTGGTGAGAAGTGTTCATGGCTGAGATTCGACGGATATGTACAATAATTCCTCCACTACGTGCTAGTACCAATGCTCTTCCTTTCCTTTTCTTCTACACGTTTATCTTGCTCCGTGTTGAACTTAAACGACCTATAAGCCAACGGTTCACCATCTGCCCCATCACGCTGACCTTCCTCATCTCTCGAAGTCTTCGGGTCCGAAACCCCATCCTTCGCCGTCTGATCCAGCAAAGCATTAGCCAGCTCCTGCAAATGCCTCTGCTTCTCCTCCCACCGCTCCCGCCCCGTCATCGCCGCCAATGTCCCCAGCGACTTCTCAATCTGCTCCTGCGTCATCTCCTTCGCCTTCACCGCCATTGCCCGCGCCGTGAACACCCCGTTGAATCGATAACTCAGCCACAGATACAGCACGATCGCCTTATGCAGATCCTCCAGCGCGCTCAGACCCAGCGCCGAGTTCTCCGGGCCTGGCGTCAGCGCCTCCAGCGGAATCTCCTCCATGTCCGCGATCGTCACCGTGCGTCCTTCCGACACGCAGCGCGCGAGCGCCACGATGATCTTGATGAGGAACGGGCTGCGGCCGGCAGGCGCGAGGCTGAAGACCGTGCGGTCGGTGAAGGTCAGGTCGACGGATTCGATGGCGTCGGCGATGGCGAGCTTCTCGTCGATGTCGCAGAAGTGGAAGACGGAGCTGAGTTGGGAGTGTTCGACCAGCTTGCGATAAATGTAGCTGAACGGGGTCCCCGGTTCGAAGAAGCCGGCAAAGTCGTGGAGCATCCAGGAAGGGGGTTGGAGGCCGGCGGTTTCGATCGGTTCGGCCTCGCCTTCCATGGCCTCCACGAGGATGGGGTGGTCTTTTTCTAGGAGGGTGGTTACCCAACCGATGGTTTTCGAATTCTTTGGCGCGACCTTTTCTTCTCTATTGGAATCCGTAGTCTCGCCCAATGGTTCATCATCGGCTGCAGGCGAAGCATCGATATCATCGATTTTGGCAGAGCCTTCTACTTCGATCGGAATTTCGGCATCCAAGGCGATACTCTCCGGTTCGGGGGTCCCAGTTTTCACATCTTGGTTAGCAGCGCGATATCGCCCAGCTCTGCCCGCGATCTGTTTGATCTCGTTGATAAACAGTTGCCGTCGACCTCCCTGATGCTTCTTGGACAGGGTATGGAAAATCACGCGCTTGATGCTCCTGGAGGGTGTCAGTCGTCATTTGCTCAGGTTTGGAAAAGTCTTACAGGTTAAGCCCCATTCCAACAGCATCGCTAGCCACAAGATAGTCGTAATCATTGTCCGGGTCATTGAACAGTTTCGCTTGTTGTGCACGAGTCTCAGGGGGCAGTGCGCCATATACGATTGCGACGTTCTTCCCGGTCAAAATCTGGATTTTACGCTTCAACCTGTGGATCTGCACGACGGAGAAGCAGACCATACAGTCTCCTTTACGCAATTTCTTCAAGTCTCCATCGAGGCTCTTGGGCGCAACTTTTAAAGGGCTCAGTCGCTTGTATCGGTGAATCTCCAGTTCGTCACCGGTAAACGCCGCCAGCTTCTGGATGATGGGCAGTGCACGCTCCTCACCACATAAATGCAACTCCCTGGCATCCGCACCGAGAATGATGTCTGTCCAACCACCGCCCCGATAGTCGTCCCCAATCATCTGGATCTCATCGACAACCACGACGTCTACGGCCTTTTTCGGCGCCATCTCCACCGTGCAGCTCACCTTGGACACGGACTGGTCGTTGTCCGGGTATCTTCTGTCGTCGCCGGTTAACAGGGCACATTTCGTGCCTTGCGCATTTAGCCGGGTATACACCTCGTGGGCCAGGAGCCGCAGAGGACCGCAGTAGATTCCCGATTGCGCCTGCTCGAGCCTCTTCAACGCGTTGTAGGTTTTTCCCGAATTCGTCGGTCCGATGTGTAGAACGATTTTCCTCCGCATGCGACGCGCCCATGCAAACCATTCGTTGGGATATCGAAGGTTTGCCGCCTTCGTCACCAACTCCCAGTCGATGCCGGAGTATTGGGACTCGGCATACCATATATAGAATTCGGATCGGATCACCTGCTCCAGCGCTTCAGGGGAGTCGGGGGACACCTTTTTCGACATGGCATTCTTTGCGGCGCGGACAATCCGGTCTCTCCGGTTATACCGATCGGAATTGGGTGGAGTAAAATCGACCGTCAGGGACCGCCAAAACGCGTTCAACACATTCGGTGAGGCGGGATATGAATCGTGTCGAAGTTTCGCGGACGGTAACGGCTTATGCTCGATTTCTATCATGCGCCCGACATAATGCCAGGCATGACCGATGGCAGCGAGCACTCCCGGGGGAATGTTTCCTTGACTTAGGCTGATAATGCTCTTATAGTCCTGTGAGCCCGATTAGTATGTTGCAGCGATATAGGAAGAGACGAATCCGTACTGCATCCACCCCATCACCAGGGACATCATCTCCTACAGCTCGCTGGGCGGCAATCAGCCGATCCTTGACGAATGACGGCCGATTGATGCCATGTTTTGCCTGACAGGAGGCATCGCCGGTAAATTTTCGAATTAGACTCCATCTAGCATTGACGAGACGACGATGAAAGGGGATTGTCGGCGTGAAGGATGAGAGCGAAGAGACTATGGATCTGCCGGCGACGACATGATTCCGTCGCATGCCCTTTAGCATGCAGGAAGCTCCCTCCAGGCGCTGGCCGGGATACCAGAAGAATTATGACTCGCGAGGATTAAATGATGGGATAATTGCTATGCAAATGTGGAGGAAACGAGAGAACCATAGTAGTTACTAGGGAATAAAAAGTTAGATACGGAATGATCTGATACTCGTCAGGGATAGACGACGTCAGGGCTCCGACACTGGCTGAATCGCACAGACAGCTGCTCCTCCTCCTCATCCCTTCCCACTGTCCCCTCATGCACATGCAACAGGTTCCGAATTTCGAATCCTGCAATCAATTACGACTTCTTTAATCAACCGTGTGAGCCCAAGCTATCGGTAAGCATCAAGTGTGACGCCCATATTGGACTCACGGACACGGCACGGAACTGGCTCGTAACGCCTCGATGAAACCCTCTCCGCGGCCGCCATGAGTGCTTCGATTTTCGATATACAGAGAGAACGTGAGTCATTCGCGGACGGAGTCGAAGGTGTCGACTAATGGATTGCCAGTTATTCTCGACACCATCCGAAAGAATGCACCGGGAGAGGTAGTTCTCGCCATCCCCCCTCGATCCGAGATGCTAGCTGCTGAACGTCACATAGTGGAAAGTCCTCATCCTCGATCAGACCAGCCGGAAGCTGGTCGAGAACGTCGTCAATGAGGACGACATCATCAAAGAAAATGTCTTGAGTATGCTTGTTGGCTCTGTATTCATGGACGGATCTGATCCGGCGTAGAAATCGAAGACATCGAGGCGCGACGCCAGTCCGACCCTGAGAGCGATGTTATATATATCCTTACCCCCGAGCAGCACATTGTGGACTGTCTTATGGCGGACCTGGAGAAGAGGAGGTACCGGAGAACATTCCTAGTATGGACATCAAGTCAGTGTGGATGCTCGTACCGACATCGTCAATTGCTCACGAATAGCAGTATTGCCGCCAGAGCAGAGACAGCGTATCGATCGCTCGAGCTCAGGACGAGATCAGATTGCCAAACTTGGGATCACGCATCTGGATTTCTATCCTCGAGAGTCACATCTCGTCACATTCCGAGATCCATGGAGCTTTCCGATCCTATATCATCCGAGGTGCAGCAATTTGGTCCAGAAACACATCTCGGACCTGGCTCAAAAGGTATGATCATGACATTCTTCTCGTTATTATATGCTGACAGTGCTTAAGATTGTCGGGATCTGTATTGCCCTAGGAGAATACCCTACGATCCGCTACTACAAACCGAAGGATCCCCTCCCTTCGCACGAGGCGCATGTTCTCAGCGACTTCATCGCCCAAGCGGTCCAAGATGAGATCGATATGTATCGTAAATACCACCAGGACAGCTTTCCACCGGCCACCACTCGTCCCAAAGGCGCACTGTATATCCTCGACCGGTCGATGGATCTGTTCTCGCCGTTCCTCCACGAATTCACCTACCAAGCCATGGCGCACGACCTGCTGCCGATCCGCGACGGCGATAAAGTCACGTTCCGCACACTGATCAACGAAGGGCGACCGGATGCGGAAGAGAAAGAGATGGAGATCGGGGAGAAGGATCAGCTCTGGGTGGAGAACCGGCATCGGCACATGCGGGACACGCTGGAGAAGCTGATGAGCGATTTCAAGAAGTTCTTAAAGGAGAACCCGCATTTTGCGAATAGCGGCAACGCGAGCAGCCTGAATGCGATCAAGGATATGCTTGCGGGGCTTCCGCAGTTCCAGGAAATGAAAGATGCGTATACGCTTCACATTAATATGGCCGAGGGCTGCATGGAAATCTTCCAGAAGCACAAGCTGCCGGAGATCGCGCTCCTAGAACAGGTACGCATCCTTCGAACATTTCTAAGCTCCACACTGATCGTCGTAGACACTCGCAACCGGACTCGACGAAGACTATCGCAAACCCAAAGGCCTTGCCGACCAACTCGTCCGCATCGTCGACGAAGCGGACGTCACCCCCGCAGATCGCCTCCGCCTCCTCGCCCTCTTCTCCATCTACCAAGACGGTCTCATACCCGCCGACCGCAACCGCCTCTTCGCGCACGCCGCCCTCCCTCCTTCCGATGAATCCATCCTCCTCAACCTCTCCCTCCTCGGCGCCCGTAGCGACCGGCCCCTCGGCACCAAACGCCCCCCCCGCCCGCCAACCCGCCCTTCGCGCTCTCCTCGACGCCCACGTCACCGGCTCCCTTGACCCCCTCACCTTTCCTTTCGCCAAGCCCCACGAAGCCAACGAGTTCCACGCCCTCACCCAGGAGAACGCCTCCAGCGCCTCCCTCCGCACCACCGAGCGCGCAAAGCCCACCTGGGCACGCAGCCGCCTCAACTCCGTCGAGCCGCGTCAGCGCGTCGTGGTGTTTATCGCGGGGGGGGCGACGTTCAGCGAGGCGCGTGCGTGCTACGAGGTGTCGCGTGCGACCGGGCGCGACGTGTATCTTGCGACTAGCCACATGCTCACCCCCGCGCTGTTTCTGAGGCAGTTGGGGGATCTGTCAAGGGATCGGGCGCAGTTGCGGATCCCGGCGTTGATGCCGCGGCCGAAGGCGCCGGCGCATTTGTTTGAGGAAAGGCCGGCGGTGGGGTCGACGCCGTCGGGGGGAAGTGGGAGGTCGGGGAGGCCGGTGGGGATGGCGGGAGGGCCAGGACAGGGGTTGCCGATTAGGCCGGGGGCCAGTCGGTCGGTGACGGAGGAGAGCCAGGCGCCGTCGTCGTCGGCTACTTCGCAGAATGGAGGGGGGAATGAGCGGAATGAGCGGAATGGGGGGAAGTTGACGAAGGATCCGGATCGGAAGAAGAAGAAGCTCCATTTCTTGTCGAAGAAATAAGTGGAGGGAGGGGGGATCGCTGGCGACGGTGTCTAGGATGGCATTGGATCGCGTGTCTCGTAATGGAAATGTGATGCGGCACTTATTTATGATGCGGGACGTGACACCGGATAGCCGAATGTATGTCGGGTAGAAGTGCATATTTCACGAAATTTGTTTTCATTGTAACGATATCTGAGGATGTTCTCAACCGTACTTCATCCACCGTCTCAGAAAATCGGTATCATTTCTTAGGAAATCTGCATTCACTCTACAGTGATGTCACCATCCCTCCGCCCACAGCTCCATCACAACATCCTCCCACATTCTCTCACGCCGTTGCCCCCTCCCCATACCCCTTCTGAATCGCCGCCTCCAACGCCTTCGGATTCGCGCCCAACACACTGCCAATATTCTCCCCGTTCTTGAACAGCAGAAACGTCGGCATGGCGCGGATGCCCAGCTCGAGGGCGACGTCGGGGACCTCGTCGACGTCGAGCTTGTAAAAGCGAGCCTCGGGGTAGGCGTCGGAGAACTTCACGACGGTGGGGGCGATCACTTTGCAGGGGCCGCACCAGGTGGCGAAGCAGTCGAGGACGATGAGGCGGTTAGTTTCGGCGAGGGCTTCGTCCCAGTCGGATTTCCTAGGTGAGGTTAGAGGTGAGTTTTGGGGGGTGAGAATGGGGGTGATGCTTACTTGGCGAGGTTGTGGACTCCTTGCTTGGTTTCAGACATGGTGAAAAATCGGGGATGGGATAGAGGTTTAGAGAGGTGTTGGATCGTGAGGAAGGATGGACGTTTGCTGGTTGCAGAGGCTGTTCGGGAGGCAGCGATTAGCGTTCGTCGGATGGCGATGGTGGAGATGGCGGAGTACATGAAAGCGAGGAAGTAGATGGAAGGAGATGAGGATTGATGGTTTTATATACAAGGAGCTGGTGGCGGGGTTGTTCGTTGGGGGAGAGAGAGCTGTGTTGGTGAAGAATAGAGCTGATTACTCCTAGTGAAGATTCTAGAGGGGATGGCGGCATCGGCAAACCCTCGGAGATGGGATGTACGGATGATGTCAACCATGAAATGGGAGCATTACTTACAGTGAATAAGATGTGAGATAGCTAGTTGTTACGAGAATCTTCGTTCACGGTGATTTGGAATATTCGGTTATTACTGAACTATTAAGCCAGAGAGAAGAAATTGTATACAGATAGAGAGAGATACCAAGAGCTGCTTACAACACAGCGACGATCCAGACTCGATGACGTGACCACCCAACCGATGACAATTCCTGTAACCAAGCCAGCGCGCAATGTTTGACAAGAAAATTCGTATTATTAAGGCAGGTATTAATCTATGGGAAATGCTTCATGTACATTCCTACTTTGGTTGAGTATTACCCTTCGCATACGTACCTTTCCGCTTCGACATACATCTCAATCATGTGATGTAGGAATCTTGTGCTCTGATTGGTCAATATCGAAATAAATGGTTTAGCACGTGACTGGTGTTGACAAGTCCTTACTACGTGGGCACCCCCACCACACATTTTAGGCACGCTATACCGCCTATTTCGGGCACTCTCTACCGCCTGTACGGCCCCGGCCACATATACATTCCATGGCGAACGGCTTACTATTTTAATCTATTATTTTCTTAAATAGGCCAATCATAGCACAAGATTCCTATATATCACGTGATTGGGATATATGTCGAAGCGAAAAGGTATGTTTGTAGATGGTAATAGGGATGTATATGTACATGAAACATTTCCCTTAATCTATTCGCACTGAAGCCCGATCCTCATATCTCATCCCCTATATATCCAAACGAACCTGCCGTCCCAAAAAATCTGTCGTAAACTGTCCCAAAAGCAAACTCCAAACCCCTTCCCTTGCAGACCTAATGCTCGATGGTATCATTCCCGTCTCTCATCTCTAAGCCTGCGGCGTAAACGTCCCCTCCTCTACCCTGCTCCCCTGCCGACTCTCGTCCGAGCTATACGTCCTGGCACCGTAGTAGGTCATATACGCCTCATTGACGCTGTGATGATGCTCGCGGGCTTTGCGGGCGACGTTCTTCAGCGCGGATTTGAGGGAGGAGGTGGACTTGGTGGAACTGGCGAGGGTGGGGGTAGAGGTGGAGGGGAAGGTAGCGGTTTTGTGGTCCATGGCGTCGGGGCGGGAGAGATGTTGGAGGGTGACAGATTCCATTGCGAGTTTGGTTGGTTGGTTTTGTTTTAGCTGGTGGTGAGGTGGTGATGGTTGGTGGAGGTGGTTGTGTTGTGGTGGTTGATGAAGGCTTGATATAGGACTTGATATGCTTTGAAGGTTGATTGACTGATGCGATACTTTGATGCTTTGATGCTTTGATGCTCTGATGAACTGATGAACTGATGCTCTGAAATATTATCCTACCTTTTGCCGACTTCTTCAGCCCTCTTTATACTTTTCTAGATGTCCATCCATCATGTAATATTCACACCCTTCAGAGCTGCACATATGACACCACGTCCATGCGTTGTTGGATTGTGACTCCAAAATCTTGTCACGGCATCAATTATTAAGCTGTACCCTGCGCATCCATGGCGCATCAGGCACTGCGAAACGGCTGGAAATGCTGAAAATGCTGAAAACGGTGGTGAGAAACGTATTGGTCAGCGTCGAATTCACGATGCTGGGCGGTGGTGGGGACAGGGGGGGTGTCATTGATTGAGTGCGAAAGGCGTGGTTGTTCATGTAAGCAGGTTGACATAAAGACAATTGATTGGTGGGATGGGTGACAGGGACGGTGTCATATTGCAGATGGACCAGTGAAATCTCAGAGTGACGCCGCTTTGTCAGGAATTGCTCTTAGGGGACGCTAGTTGTCGTGTTGACAGTATGCATTTCACGATAACGCGCCCTTTACTGGACGTTTGCGCTGTGATGGAGCGCATGAAGCTTGGATATACGAGCTCGTGTTGGCTGCAAGCGTGAAACGGTGTCTTAATAATGCCATTGCGACATCGCTATGATGGGCATTATTTGCAATTACATATCGGCTCTGCACCTTCCGCTAGAAGCACCTCCAGTCATGTAATACCCGTACAAAGACAGAGAACAAGGAGGAGTCCATCTTCCATCTTCCATCTTCCATCTTCCATCTTCCATCTTCCATCTTCTAGTTCATCCGTCTAGGCATTTGTCCACCCCATTGTAGCTTGTATCTAGGATTCAAGTCCATACGTCGCAATTGACTACTATGGTAATAATGTTGCAGAGATTCGCAGCCTATGATGTACCAGTACCCTCCTCGCCCATCGGCAACATGTGGCGGAGGCTGAAGCTCCGGGTTGCATACCAAGAAAATGTACGTACCTAAGATCCCCGTGCTGCAAGTTAATTTCACAAGTTTTCTATGCACTGTACATAACACATTCGAAACACCTCACCCTCATCCGCAAATATATTGGGATCTATCTTCATTTCTTATTTATCCATCATTGAATGCAATATTGGGACATTTTAATCGCGTTGCGACTGAAGAAGGATCGTGCTGAATAGATAGGATACGTACTGTGCTTCGTAAGTCTCCTGAATCCACTCTGCCCATCTGCATACATATACCGTGGTCCCTGCATTCAATCCGTCCTTGCTAGTGAGAGCGAGCCTCTACAGTATCATTCGATCAACTTTAGGCCCGTTATTCGATGGAAGTCGATAGCAATGCCACCTCTAAGATCACCTACATTGGTGAAGCATGGCGCAAGAAATCTTAAGATACAGTTGCACGCTGAGCATTGGGAGTCGTGTGCTTAGGACTTATCGCATTTCATGTCTCCTCCTTTAGCATATCAGAATGGATTTCAAGTGTGCAAATGGGACAGTGGGAACTGAACCACTAACTATTGGACAGGATATTCACATCGATCATATTGAATGGGGTCAAAGTTGCAAGGCTGGCCTTGACGCTGGGACGCGGACTCCAAGGCGAGAAGTAAATCAAAAGAGCAAGGTCTACACGTCCGATCATGCGCATCCAAGCCTCAAAGCTCTTCTGGCGCTGGCTGCCCGTTCCCCTCTTCCTCACCATCCTCTTCTTCCTCGTCGTCCTGTTCAACGACCATGCCCCGGCCACCCCCCTGGACCGCGGCGACCATCCCGTCGACCGTCTGATGCGGCACGCGGACGACGAATTCGATGTCCTCACCGGAGATGCAATGAACGGCCATAGGTCGCCGGCAGACGTCTACCGTGCGCAACGGGGACGGCATCCGCCCCCGGGCTTCGACGCGTGGCTTGCCTTTGCCAAAAAGCACAACGCGCTCATCCACGAGCGGTTTTTCGACCGCGTGTACGACGACCTGCGGCCGTTCTGGGGCGTGAAGCCGGCGAAGATCCGAGGGTTTGCCGCGGGCTTCGGGGATGCGTTGGTGGTGCGGAACGGCACGGTTACGATTCGCTCGGACGGGGTGGACCGCCCGTGGCTGGGTCCGTGGGCGGAGATGGTGCAAGAGGTGGCGGAGCATCTGCCGGACTTGGAGATGGCGATGAACGTGCTGGATGAATCGCGGGTCATCGTGCCGTGGGAGACGATCGCGGGTGCTGTGGAAAAGGAGATAGCCGGTCGCAAATCGCCCGAACAGCTCTTCGAGTCGTTGGCCTCGTACCGCACTGAGTATGATCTGACGTGGCCCGATGAGATGTCCCGAGGGGTTCTGTCGTCAAGTGCGCAGTTTGTGACCGCTGGGAAGTACTGGGATCTTGCAAAGCCCGGTTGCCACCCCGCGTCCCTGGCGCGCAACGATCCCTTTCCCAATTATTCCGGGGCCTATCCTCCTCCCACGCAATTCCTCACGCACTTGTTCAACGACTACGTCTCGAACTGGACCCGAGCCAAGGACCCCTGCTCGCAACCTCATCTCCGATCGCGCCACGGCACCTTTATCGAACCTCTCTCCATCTCCACCACCACCGACCTCGTCCCCATCTTCGGCGGCTCCAAGCTCTCCATGAACAACGATATCCTCCTCCCCGCCGCCATGTACTACCATGACGTCTCTCCCGGCCACGTCTACTCCAGCAGTGGCACCGAGCCTCCCTGGGCCAAAAAATCCACCAAGATGATCTGGCGGGGCGTCGCTTCCGGCGGCCGCAACCGCCACGACACCTGGCCGCACTTCCACCGCCACGGTTTCGTCTCCATGGTCAATGCCACCGCCGCCCACCTCGTCGAGACCGGCTCCAGCACCCCCGCCCAAACCTTCCGCCAGCTCTCTCCCACCGCCCACCTCCGCATCCAACCTCTCCGCGAAGGCCGCCTTGGCCAATGGCTCCCCGCCTTCTCCGACGTCGCCTTCACCGGCCTCGAATGCTTCCCGCAGGAACCCGGTTTCGGCTGCTCTTACACCGACCCGTACTTCGCCCTCGCCACCCCGCTCCCGTTCGCGGAGATGCTCACCGCTAAATACCTCCCCGACCTCGACGGGAACTCGTACAGCGCGCGCTACCTCGAGTTCCTGCGTTCAGGGTCACTGCCCATCAAGGCGACGCTCTATAATGAATGGCACGACGGGCGGCTGGTCGCGTGGAAGCACTTTGTCCCGATGGACAACACCTTCATCGATATCTACTCCATCATGGAGTATTTCATCGGGTATGGCGAGAAGCCGCCGCACGATCGCGCGGCGAGGAAGATCGCGACCGAGGGGAAGGAGTGGGCGGCGAAGGTGTTGAGGAAGGAGGATATGGTGCTCTATACGTTTCGGTTGTTGCTGGAGTACGCGCGACTCTGCGACGATGGGCGCGAGGAGTTGGCGTACGTTGGTGACCAGGCGGACCGTAGCGGAGCGATACGTTGATGGGTTGTTGGATAGTCCCCGGCGTCTGGGTTCTGGTGTTTCTCGCTGATCTAGAGCTCGGGCACAGGACAGGTGCCCGTTGCCATTAGACGAGCAATATCATTGATTTAGATATCAGTTTCTGCATTCCACCCCACCCGACCTTCTCCAACGCCACGTTCACCCCCCTGTACGTCAACCAGGAGCGCGGGCGGAGAACACCGCCTCGACTTTTGTAGGTACCTAACAAAAAGTTATGTTATCTCGTCGCATTTATTACACAGTGCACGCTACTGTTTTGCAAGGGGATCATAGCACTCGGAGGGGATGGAGTCGTTGGAACCCATGCTAGCTATCAAATGATTGATTGATGAAATATTCCAACGAATACGAGTAGTGTACCATTAGAGGGACCGTATATCCCTAATTAAGCTCAATGCGAGGGGGTCCACATGCATCGCATGCTTAAATTCCATCCCCTGAGTCTCCCCGTAGCAACGCTCAAAATGCCGCGCCGCCTCGATGCCCTCGTACGCGCGCTCGGGGTAGAGGCACCTGGCGTTCCAACACCGCACCGGGCCGCGTCCGGCCATGTCGAAGCCTGCATCGGGTGCTTCGGGGTGGATAATCATCAAGTGGTCCAGGAGTTCCATGCCTCGGAAACGCTCGTCCGGAGTGGGGCAGGAGAGCTCCGGGCACCGGTATTCGGGGATGCGAGAATGGAACCAGAAGATATGTGTGTTGAGATCATCGGCGGTATAGAAAGCACAGGAACAGTCGCACTCGAAGAATGCGGCGCATTCAACGGCTTCGCGACTAGGAAATGTAAGCGAGTGCGTGGCGGGCGCGCGATGGGGTGTTAAACCTCTCTTCTCCATTGCTATAGAGCGGATCGCCTTTCGTCGGGTGTTGAAACCGCCAATGGGTATCGAATTCCCATCCCGCATTGCAGATCAAACGACAAGCTCTGCACGAAACCAGCGTGTCCATCCCCCAATAGTCCCTACCCATCCCCCAACGGACCTCCTGCCACCTCGCGTACGAGCCCATCTCGGGACCAGGAGCCCACAACCAGCACAGGACTCCGAGCAAGCTCCTTCTTCGATCCCAGTGTAACGGCGTTTGCCGCACGAGATCCCGGTAGTTTTTGAACATGAACCAGTCCCCCTCGGAATAGGAACGGAGACTGCGAATGGAGCGGGACGGGTGGGGAGGGATTCGTTCTTCAAAAGCTGCGTGTTTGGAGGGATGGTCCACGTGCGGAACTCCGGGCGGGGTGCTGTTTGCTTTTGTCATGGTGGATGTCGAATAACCGTGAGCATAAGCATGCAGTGACTGCGGGTCATGGTGGAGCGGGAGCGTATCTGTCGTGCAGACGGTATCACTGTAACTTTAGCGAATGTAGACACCAAGGCATTCTGATAGAACGAAAGGATATGGATCGATGGTTTGGTATCTGATGTTGTGATAGTAAAGTATATCGTTTCGATTTCATGATGGTTGTATTTGACCTCATGTTACTATCGCAGCTGCTTCGCAAAATGAAATACATTGACAGCAGCACGGCAGGGGCATTCATGCTACTGTACCAAGGACATTGTCCACGGATCAACGTGATATCCGAGGACCTGAAAATGGTTGTTTCCAGTAACAAAAACGAGAAGAACAGCGAAAGTACCATTGATCAGCAGGTCGAAAAAGGAAGTTCCAAACAGAAACCAAGCGAGCAAATGACAGATTTGACATGAGAACTTGAAGCACGCAGAACATAGACAACGAATGAACACTTTACAAGACATATATGTGTCGCCGAGGACAGATGGACTAACGGAAAGGCGAAGCGGTATGGTGAATTGGTCAAAGGCGCCTTATGCTGGCGGGTTGCTGAAAACTCGCAATCGTTCTAGGGGATTGGGAATTGTTATGACCAAGGTTCCACGTGAGTGGACTTTCAGAATGTCGAGACGATTCGTGCTAAGGTCAGTTAGCCAGTCCAGTTCATAATCAATCCGATATCCTGATGGATAGACATGGAGCCTGTCGGCGAGGATGGATTTGTACATGGACCGCGGGACTGAAGTTGATCAGATTGCAACAAGACACCGGCATGTAAATTAGATGCCCCAACAAAGATGCACCATTGGTGGACAGAATGAATTCAACACGTTCCATTACAAGGTGATACACTGCGAAACCCGGTCGATTCCCAACCAAACCGGGTATCGAACTCGGTCTAACACGAAAACAATTCCGGTGATATCCTTGCACACACATTGTTATCACAACAAGTCCTCCATCGAAAGAACTGGGAGGGATGCGTCGGGATGTATAGAAGAGAGAAAAGGGGGGAGTGGGGAAGTTGAGGAAACGAGGCAATAGTGCCGATGGCGTGATGACTCTGCGCGACCTAGTTGTGACGATGCTGCTGCTACGGAATGCTGAGGGAGAAGCGTACGGAATACCGGTGAAAACCATAAGGAAAGGAAAGGAGCGACAGATACATGGGAAAGGTAACGAGCGGCAGTCGTATCAACGACACGAAACAGGCAAGGAAATCCTCCACAAAGAGCGACAGCACGCTCCATCCCAGCATCGCAGCAGCATAGCACCTCGAAACAGGTAGCAGAGTCAGTAAATCAAATCAGCACCTCACCTCATCCCCACTCATCTCCCCTCCTCCACACCCGGCTCCCCTTCTACCACCCCACTCGCCCCACTCGCCCCACTCGCCCGCCGACTCTCCGCCCGCCGGATCTCCAACAACTTCGCGCTTCCTGCTGACAGATGTCGCACGTGTAACCCCTGCTTCCCCAGATCCACCGATCGCGCCCGCTGCACCACGAACGGCTCCTCAGGGTGCCCGGTGTCGGACGTCGGCGAGCCTTGCTCGGGGGACGAGGATCGCGAGGGGCGGTCGGTGGGGATGCTCAGCGGATCGTCCGTCACCGCCTCATGCGCGCCCGCGGTCGTCTGCAGATCTCTTGTCTCAGGCTGAGGTGTCGCCTCCGGCGTCGCCAGCTGCATTTCCTCCACCTCGGCGACCTCCCCTTCCATCTTGCCGCGTCGGAACTCATTCAGCAACCCCTCTCGGCTCTTCATGTGCGGTGCACGATGGACTAGCGTCGGCTGCCGCCCCAGCCCCGACTTCATCACCTCGCCGCCCGCGTCGTCGTGTGCGGGCGGATCGGCGACGGGGGCGTCGCCAGGGGAGTACTCGACGAACGGGGGCTGCAACGTCTTCGGTGTCTGATTCGGGTCGACGTCATCGTCCGTCCCGCCATCATGTGCGTCATGCGTCGAAGCCTTCCCGCTGATGCCGCTGACGCCCGAGCTCCGCGCCGTGCCGCTCAGACTTTGCTTCGCGCGCCCGCCTAGCTTCCCACTTAGCCAGCTGCCCTCGCTATCGATGCTTGCGAGGCTGCGACTCATGGGGTTGCTGGCCCGGCTGTGCCCCACGCTCCCCGATGCGCCGTCTTCCTCGTCCGCGTCCACACTGCTGCTCTTTGCCCCGACGCTGCTAATTCCCGATTCATGCTTCTCCTTGATCGCCATGTTTCCGATGGCGTCCGGCGCCGTGGTCGCGAGCTTTTTCGTGGGACTCTCGGGATTATCGGTGGGAGTACCACTCGCGCCCCACGCACGCTTGCTACCCGTCCGCACTAGCGCCTCCAACGATCCACCCGGCATACCTCTCCCATCACGCCCGCCGGTGCCGACGCTCACGCTACTGCCATTCGCCGGCACCGGACTCTGCACGCGCGACGCACCGCGACTCTCTGGCAGATCTTCGCGGAACTTCGACATGGTGCGCACGGGCGCGCCGGAGCGGCCGCTGATGGGGGACATCGCGCGCAGGTCGTCGCGCGGGTTGCCGAAGGTGGTCACGAGGGGAGCCATCGGGATTGGGAGTGGCGTGGACGTCGGTGAGGACGCCTGGCCTTTCACGGGTGACGCGGGCGGGCTAGGGAGCATACCGATGACACTGAGGTTCGGAGGTACGGTTTCGGATTTGGACCGCATGTGGTGTGCGCTTGGCACAGCTGCTTCAGGTGGTCCGTGGCCTTTTAGCCCCCATTCCGCACGGTGTCGCTCGATGCGGTCGCGGGATTCGTTCATGAAGCCGCGCTCGGCGGTGGCTTCTTTCAAGTTCCGCGAGCTCTTGCTGCGGCGGCCGCGTTTGAAGAGCATGACGGCGACACCAGCCAAAAAAGCGCCGGCAGCGCTGCCACGACGTTTTTTGCCGCGTTTGGCTTGCTCGTCGTCAGATGCGGTGGGCACTAAGGGGGCGGGGAGCGCGGTCAGGCGGTCGGTTGGTTGGGGTAGTGCGGTGACGGGCTCGTCTTCGTGGTAGAGGGAGAGCTGGGGGATTTGGGGGGGTTCGTCGGGGATCTGGGAGCGCGTGGATGGGGTAGGCGACATGCGTTTCTGAAGCTTCTTGCGCTGGTGAGGTGGAGAAGGAGTGCGGGATTGGGATTTGGTTAGGGAACGGCGGCTGTTTCGGGGAGGAGTAATGGTGTTGGCGGCGACGATCGCGGCGTCGGAATCGACGGGTGGAGATTTCGAACGAGGAGAACCGGTGTTTGATACGCCCTTGGACATATCGGGATCAAGAGCGGGCGGTATTGACGGTGCAGGTTGGCGAACGGTCTCAGACCTATCTCCATCCTTCTTCGCCTTCGAGGGTGACCGTGGAAACGTTCCGTGTTGGGGCGACGGGGGTAGTGAACTTCCGGCCTGAGCACTCAGACTTGCATGCGAGTAGCGCACTTCTTTCGCCGTCTCAATCACCGGCTCTTCTGTGAACGGAGACTCCGGCGTTGCAACGCCCACAGGCACAGGAGATGCGGGCTCTGGTCTCGATTGCTTGCCGCCTGGCTTCGATTGACCGTCGTGGGGTGTCCGAATGGGTTGAACAGGCCCACCCGTCAGAGCGGCTTCGGTCTTCTCGAGTTCGATATCCCGCCGGTTCTGACCGCTGATCGCCGTATCCACCCTCTCCTGATCCCGACTATCCCTCACGTCCACCTCCCGTTCCGCTCGACTCTTTCCTCTCCCACCTGCCGGCCTTGCCGATGACCCTTCGATGCCCAGACCGACCCCGTTATCCTCAGCTCCAGCTTCTGTCGCTTCTTCACTCTTCGCTCTTTGCTTCGCCGCCCGTTTCTCCAGCCGTCGGCGCACCCGCTCCTCATCCGCCTTCCTCTTCTTATCTTTCCTCCTGTGTTCCCGCTCCATTATTTCCCTCAACCCCGCTGCGTCCAGGTCGTCCGCCAACGCATCAATCCGCTTCGGCAACTTCCCAATCTCTTCCGTCTGCTCTCGCCGTCTCTTCGATTGCGCCCGCGCGATACTTTCTCCAAACTGCTCCATCTTGATCTCATCCTCCTCCTGTATCGGCGGGTTTCTCCGCTTCCGCCCCTCCGTCCCGGCCCCAAAGATTCCCTGATCCGTCTGCCGTCGGCCCGGTGCCCCGAAAGAATACGCCACCAGCGTGGTTCCTCGCACATCCTCCTCCTGCGCTGCCAACCGAAGTTTCGGCCGCGGCGTCCACACCGACAACCCACCGACACTGTACTCCCGCCCGTCACTCCCACTCATATCGCTGGCGATGCTCTCTTGAAACGGCAGGCTAACGTCGCTTCCGGCTTGTTTCGTGGATTTCAAACCACGCCATATTTTCTTCCCCTTTCGCGAGCCGGGTCGCTTGGTAGACTCACGTCGGAGGAGTTCGCCGGCGGTCGAGTACGTCGCATGGGGCTGGGGAATCGGCAAGGGCGCGGCCATGGCGCGGAACTCCTCCTCGCGGATGGAGGTGCGAGGTTTCTTTTGCTTGGGCTTTGTGGACCGTCGTCGAGGGAGGAGGCTAGATGAGCGGGCGTCGTCGCGACGGGAGTTGCTTCGGGAGAGATGAGGTTGGGACTCGGAGCGATCGGGGAGGACATACTCGTCGGCCGAGGTGTCTGCGTTGGCAGTGCCGGAGCGCGAACGATGAGGGTTGGTGTGAGATCGGGAGAGGTGGAAGTTGTACGGGATGATGCTGGATGCGGTGGATGAGTGAGTCGCGGGACGGAGATGAGGCGAGGTACGGAGCGGGACCGATGCAGGAAGGGCCGTGATGGATTCGGAGGATGAGGAACGGCGATGAGCAGCGTTATGGGTGCCTCGCGGCATCTGACTCGTCTTGTGAATCGGATTTAGAGGTGGACTCGGGGTGTTGGCCCTTCCTGTCCGAGCGGCGGTAACGTTTGTAGGAGAAGCCGTTGTAAGAGAAGCTGATGTAGTTGGATGTTCATCTCGAAGATAGTGTGACGGATGGGCCTCGGGGTCAGACGGGTCCAGATTTGTTAGACTTTTAACCGGACTCGCCGCCCCTGGACTTGAAACGTAGCTCCTTGACATCTCCGGCCCAGGATCAGCCTTGTCGATGTCATTTTCCACCCTGCTTATAAAATGTGTCGTGACTCCCCCTCCTGACCCTCCCGAATTTCTTTCAGACGCCCTTTTCCGCTGCTGACTTCGTCGTTTGTTCAGCTTCCGTTGTGCAGTGCCTTTCGGCGGTGTGTCATGGTGTTGCAGCACCTCGCTTTCGCCAACCGCCCGATTTCGAGGCGTTCGCGGTCGTGATGACGGTGCTGTTTTGTCCGCGTCGCTTGTCCCGTGGCTCACGAGATCGCTGGATGTGGAAAGGGTGTTTGCGCGCCGTCGAGCCTTGCGACCGAAGGGCCACACAGGCATGATGGGCGATGGCTGATCGGACACACGACGAGTTGCTAGGCGATGTCTGATATTGCGCCAGTGGTGATGCGCTATCCCTTCTCTCCAGATCTCGCCTTCGTCGTTCTACATGCGATGGTGGATGAGGTATGCATGAATGCTAAGAGGTTTGCGCTCGTGATGAGGGTCGTTAAGCTGCGTCGGGGCACTCAAAGTCGCAGGGTGTTACAGTTCAGCGAGTGAAGTTTCGCGAGTTCAAGTCTAGAACTCCGCGAGATACTATCCGAGAGTTAGGATAAGCTTCGGTGGCGATATGGCTGACGACGCCGTGAGCAACGACGTCACTATCCGACTCGGGGAATTAATCGGCGCTTCGTTGGGGCTCGACACCCGATCGCGTGGGTATTAAATCGTTCTGGTATACAGCGAGTGATAGAAACAGTCGTAAAGGCCACAAACGAGAGGATAGACGAGGCGACACGGGTGAAGGGGAGGCAAGGTGAGGAGGAACGTGCGAAGGGAGAGGGCAAGAATCACGAGATGAAAAGGGCAAAAGGAGGGAGCAAGAGAAGAGAGACAAGGTGACTGGTGACTGGTGACAGAGCGCAGAGGAGCACAGACGACGATCCGACGGGTAGTAGCAAAGCCTTAAAAAGATGGTGGGAATTGGCCGTTGCCCATTGGGATTTGGGATCAGATGGGTCATGGACAGCACGCCAGCACCAGGATCGTCGGCAAGCCATGAGCCAGTCCATCAATCGTCCGTCATCCAGATTCCAGATTCCAGAACGGTCTCGCGCCCACGCATCAATGGCGTCCGCTAATACGGCCTGTACAGAGCCGAGAAATATTTCAAGTTTCAACCATCCAATGATCCAATCTATTCGTCTCCCACCATTGTCACAACACACCAAGAGCTCCGTCGTGGCGTCTTCTTGTTGATGTTATGATTTCCCTTGGACCCCACCCTACCTCGACGATTGGACTTTGTCATTTTTAGTTTGAAGGGGGGACTAGGCACCTAGCTGATAGCTCGAGAGAATGAGCGATAGTGCGGGATATGGGCCTAGTCGCCGAGACGGGAGGGGGTCTCGCGATCCGGACGGGTTAAACTTTAAAGGCGCGGGCACTTAATTAGTCTTGGACGGTAGAGGGTTCGAGACGAAAGAATGGTTACGACTCCATACGTGTACCGAAGCTGGAGAGTACACAGTGCACGGTGTCTATGTGGCTAACATAGTATGTCCTATGGTGCTATGGAATATTACCCATGGTCTATTATTATTTAATATTTATTACCACCGGATAGACCAGCTCCAGCATAGCATGCATTCGATAGAAGTCGGAAATATGGATGGAGACTCAGAGAGCACACCAGTAGTACAGAACGGATAAATGTCAAACGAGTTTCTCCCCTACCGATGACATGTCAGATAATTACCGGAAACAGAGAAAGATAGGTCGACCCTGCAAACTCCATATTAACGGCGTCGCAACGTGCAGCCGCTCGATCGTTCCGCAACCATTTATCCGACCTGCAGCCATCCGCCCCATCGACCCTCCCCTTGCTCCTCACTCGTACCGCTCCCGATCCACCAACCAATGCAAGGGGGCATCGGAGAGGAAAAGCACAATTCCGCAAGGTACGTGCAGGAACATTTTCGCCGGCCGGGAATTTGGACCTGTGGTGACCTGTCCGTGTTGGTAGCGAGTCCTCCCACGTACACCGCATGAAATGGATCAACAGCGGTCGACGCGAGGAAGACACGGAGGAATGGGAATGGGTGAAGGAGCTGATGATCGAACGAGGCGACCGATGGGACGGCAAATGCAGGGAAGAGAGGCAGACCACGTTGGGTTTCGTTTCGACTTTCGAGGCCGTTCCTCAGGTTTTATCGCGAATATTCACGTCGCTGCATCTAACGGTGAAGAAACAGGGCATGTCCATGGCCGTCAAGCCGGGATGAGTGGATGACGACCGCAGAGTTGCAGACGGCGAAGATTGTCAGAATGCCAGCAAGATGGTCTGGAATCCTGGAATCTGGGTGGATCGGCAGGCGAGACTTGTCGCTTTGGAATCTTCTATGCTGCGGATCGTCGGTCCAGAGTCTAGAAGCCTAATAGAGTAATATTAAGGAAGAGTGAAAGGGAGCATGTTATCCATATTTCTTGCTTCATTTCCTTGAGACACTCATTATGGCCAGAAGAAACTGAAACCATACTTCAAGGGTATGATACCATCGCCAGTTACAAACGAACCTTTAGTCCAACAACCAACTCCAACGTGTCAATTCCTCCGAGAGCCATCCCACATATTTGGGTCCTCGCCCGCGCAAGCACGCATCACACAGGATATACGTGTCGCTTCTCATCTTGCTCGGTGGCGGAGGAAGCCACCGTCGGATGCTTTTTTCCATGCACCTCTTACTCTCCTGGGCAGCTTCTCCGGAGCACCGCATCCCGTAATCTCAGGGACTGCTTAAACGTCGCTTTCAATCATTGCGACCAAACAGCGCCATCGAAATCTTATCTGCCGATTTCAAACCAATAATAATGTCGGTGATGCCCGTTTAAATCACTCCGACCGATTAGCTGAGTGCACATTGATACGGAGTGTCCGAAGGCACAATTTCGTCTCCCAATGTCAGTCGCCAATCATCCCATCATGAACATCGACGAAAAGAACCTGAAATATGGTCGTGGCTGGCTTGAGAGTTCCCACCGGAAAGTAGGAAGCGAACCCGCTCCAGCACCACGGTTGCCATCATGACGGACGGGATGGAGTTCCGCCGATCTTGGATCATCCGTGCCGGCGTGGGCCTTCGGCTCCGGCGCTCCCCACCGTGACCCTAGGCTGGGGCTTCAGGTCGCCTACATCTCGACCTCCTCCGGCTCTAATATCGATAAGTAGTTCAATGTACCTTTGATTCTTCATCACTTGCACAATGACAAACCAGCGATCGAACCGATCGAACCCGTCTCACCGTGCTGACGGCCTCCAACCAGGTTCTCCGCACGCAACCCCGTCCCCAGCTGTCATCAACGCATCGGATGACCCACCATCAGTTCCTGACCCATGCTCTTGGCCTGAATACCCCGAGTCCCCGACTACTATGTAAATCGCGCTCACTTCTGGGTGAGTAATATTATTGGATCCCGGTTAGAATGAAGATTGGCTCGCGAGTCGAGGAGAACTCAGCGGTCGGTCGCCCTGGGAATCCGTAGTTGTGGTGGGATTGTAGGGGATTATGGCGGACGGTATCAGCGGTGAAATCGCTTCATTTCCGTTGGATCAACCAAGTATTGTTTTCAGTATGTAAGTGGTCTGAGTGGCGTGCATGCTGCAGGAAGTTCTTTATGCTCAGCTTTGTTTATTTGTATACCATGGCGCATATCAGAAGGTCTTCGGATGGGTAGGGCTGGGGAGTTCTGTAATCTATTCAGGGTGCTAACGTCATGCCAAATTCCCATTCTTTGGTTCTAATGATAGCGATATTCTGCGTCGAGCACTTCCTACTCTAGAAAATTCACGTTATTACTACCGTATAGAGGATTATCTACCCTTCAAGCTTTTAATCCCAGGATGGGGACATTATCTGGCCGGAAGTCCTTCTCTAACAAGTGCGTGGCCATACCAGGCAATTCCAATGGGCGCCAAATTGATAAAGTCGGACGCCTGGCGATCTCATTGCATGATGTAGTTTGCCAATTCGTCCCGTATCGGGACACAAAGGTGCCCGATCAACCATTCTTCCAAAGCAGGAATATTCCAAGGTGGACCTCGTTGGTTACGATCCAACAATCTCGATCTGGGAGGTTGGAGGACTCACTTCCGTCTGCAACACGTGTAAGTAGCTCCTCCTAGCAACGTCCCCAACTGCGGCCGGATACCTTCGCGCCCCCTGTCTTCTTCCCGTGTATACTGTTTCTCCTTGCGACCTCGTAGTTCGCGGACGGTAGCGGCGGGGATGGACTCGGTTCTCTGCTCGCGGCGCGACTACATCCCGCCGATGAGAAACCGAAGGGGTCTGTCCGCTCCGGCACGCGGTCGCTCAACCAGGAGTAGTATAAGTTTCTCTTGAGGCTCTGCTCGGAGATGGCGACTGAGTCGCTGTGCTGGATGTTCTCTGTTGAACTGTGGTTGTTCTGATCTGGAGGATTACGAGAGTTGGCTTGCTTGGGGGAAGTATGCTCGGCCTTGTCGAGCGGAATATCCAGCTCGCGGAGAGGCTGAGCCGAGGGTTTCGGGTACGTGACCTCGAGGAGTATATGATGAGTGTGGCTTTCAGACTCGACAGTGTCGACCCTCAAGTTTGCGTGGTGGTCGACAATGAATGTCATAGTTATAATTGTGGTGATGATGGTGTGGTGTTAGTTATCTCTAGAAAGCGAATGACAGGAGGCCAGCAGCCACCCTGATTATATTGGCATCCTCGAGCGGCGGAGCCAATGGCCATTCTGTGCAATATCGGTCTTGGAACCGTGCGAGAGCCTTCTCGATACTAAATGTCTCCTGACTGTCCGGCACACCGATCCGGGCGCTATCGTGACCTTAACGAGAGATGACGAAATCATAAGGCAATCTCGTCGATATCTGTCTAGAATCGACAGTATGTGACTCATAGAGACTTTTCAGTGCGGTACTGGTACGCATGAGTCCTCCACCAGTATCGAAGTAATGTAACTTTGCCAGTGGTTCCTGAAACAGGATGGAGTTCTTCAAAGTCTTGTATTGTACCCTGAAATGGCTAGACCAATAGATCGACATGGGTGAACTTCGGAGGTCAGCTGAGATCACGTTCAAATAACGTAAGCCGACGCTTCCCAACGACAACTTTCTACTCCAAGTTCACACTCACGATACCCAATGGCTTTTTGTTATCTCGTTACGTGCCCGAAATATCCATCGAGGGAGGACGTGGTGCTGTGCTTGTGATCTAACGATCCACCATGCTTCGCGTTTCGTCTCACCTTTTTCGGCCCCCTGCGTCGGGGAAGTCGCACGATGCAATGAACGCCACGATATGGACAATACGCATTCATTCGAAGATGTTGTGCTCCGTATTGACGATACGAGTCATAGGAATCTGTGTCCCTGGAGTTAATACTGTTTGTAAAGATTGTTACATTGTTTGGATTCTTACTTCCCGTCTCTGGCTTTTGGTTTTTCGTACTGCATGCTTCATCGCCAGATACAGTGAATGGATGGTTCTGTCTAGACCTATCCTGGCTCAGGCGACTGTGATACCATGATGAATTAGTATTATATCTATTTTGAGATTTGACGCCAAACTCTAGCCTTGGATTTGAGAGAATTCGAAGACGTCGCTTGGATATCAGAGAAGTAGACTCTCCAAAGTGGTCTTGATGTCCACCAGATGCGTCGGATAGCCCTCCGGCCATCACAAGGAAGACAGCACAAATTTGACATGTCCAGATACACAATTTTCACCGGCGCTATGCAATAAAACCCTCACAATGCCGGCGCTTGAAACGCAGCAACACGAAGACATGTCACGCTAGACCGAGGAAATAATGACGACAGCAAACCTCCCTTGTTGAAACAAATATCAAAGCGACAGAACCTCCCATATCAAAAATGACGGACAATTTTCATATCAACACGAAGATGAAATGTGTTGGACCCATGGAGCCTAATCCAACGACAAAGTCGACAGCTTTGACCGCATGGATTCGTTCTCCTCCCGCAACGATGTGTTCTCTTCCTTCAGCGATGTGTTTTCCTCCTTCATCAGTCCTAGCTCCTCCAGCTGTTGCTCCAACTCTGCAACCTCTTCGGTTCTGCGGCCGAGCCAATCGGCCGCTGCAACCAACACACCCAACTTGCTCAACCGCACTTGGCAGTGGCAGTCCGAATCCCTCTCAGGCTCCTTCGGATTGTGCGGCAGAGCCTTTCGCAGTTGTTCCATACCCTGGTTCAAACTGTTGCGGTATTTCTTCTCGACTTCGGTGTGTGGCTGGCGTCCTCGAGCGGCCCGTGGTAGGGTCGGCACCGCCGGTTCGTCTCGGATTTTTCTAGGTCGACCTCGTTTACGTCTTGGGGGCTCGACCTCGATGGAAGCCTGGAACGGGTTTGATATCCCCCGGTCGAGGATGTCTGATGATGGAGTTTCGTCGGACTCTTCGAGAGATATCATCCCCGGATTTTGATCCACGGGGAAGTCGGACGGGGTGGAGTTGTTCCACGAAGGAGCATCGTATTGCACCCAATCTACGGTCTCTGGCGGCAGCTGCTGATCAAGCTGCAAGTTGTTGACCAGCATCGATGGGTTGTTTAGACTCGACATCCCTTTGCCGAAATTGACATCTCCACTCCATCCCGTATCCAACGGGGTGTCGAAGAAAGTCTGTGGCAGAAGGGATGCTGCTGGAGTCATTGTCGCCATTTGGTCTCCTCTCATTTGTTCGGCCGTGTAAAATGCTGTGAGTACGGGTCAGTACAGCCAAAATCGAAAAACAAAAGACTATACTCACTCATGATTCATAGGGATCATCTTCGGAACGGAATTGAGACAGACACAAAAATTGAAGAGAGGCTTTGATATAGGATGCAAGGCTCAGGGTCTGTTGGGTCCGCGACGTCAACACTTCGTAAACTGACGTTAATATACTTCTCGAACCCCATGCTCGGAAAGGAACGAAAAGCTCCCTGAACTGGTTCATGGATTCGATTCCCAAGGTCGCAGTTTTATCCCGTGCCCTTCCAAACGGCGCATTCAACCATGGTAAATCCACCCAGTTGCCTATCAGAGCCAAATTCAATCAACCCTCCACCCGTCCTTCTCCGAATAGCACAAATGGTCGTACACCCATTCAGCATAATAAGCTTGAATCTAGTTTCGAACTGCAAGGTACCCATTGCAGCACCATTTCGGGTCACCTTCGACTTGCATACGGGGATTGCATGGTCTGGCTTGTATGCAGTGTGCGATGGAAGTTGGGCTGAATCCAACCATGTTGACTTCGTAGTGGCCGCGCCGGAACAGGAAACTCGCTAGACGGTAGTCCCTAATCAGGATTCTATATTACCAAAGATGCTGGTTAGTAACCAGTTACTGTCCGGAATCCTCGTTGTAGGCTATGGTTCAATTGGCTGCGATATAACATAGTAATACATCTACCCCGTACAATCGACAGGCTCCATGGTTTGGCTACTTCGGTCAGTTGTGTGGGACCTCCTATTCCTTCGACCAAATAAAAGCTCGATTCGTCAATTCTTCCCTACAGATGCATCCATCGGCTGGTCGACTAGTCTCACTGAACCGAATAGTTACTCTCAGGTTGGAGCCCGAGCCGTGACTTAGCGACTCCTTTCCCCGAAACTGCTCTGTAAAAATAAGATTTGAGATGGCAATGTCCGTTCCTTCAGGGTGCAATGGCGTCGGTATAAAGTCATTGCAGGTCTAGACTCTCAATTTCCCTTTTCAATTTCCCTTCTTCCGGAGTTATCCTTCTGGATTCTAATCACAACTGGTTGACTGTTGTCAATAGGGCGCGAGCCCTCTCTTGGTAGCTGGTTATCTTTATAGTCCAGGTACCATACCTAGTTACAAACCTGCCTACGGTACTGCCAGGATCTGCATATCCGCGGTACAATCTTCTCAACTTGCGTGCTCGACCACAGAGAGCGAAGTAGTGATGTGGTTGTCTGCCAACGGAAGATCATCGATCCTGCACAGAATGTCTCTTCGCAGTATGGTCTATCTGGGTGGAATAAACTGAATACCCAGCCTCTGGTGGCTTGGGGCAGCAGAAAGGGTATTTTAAGTACTTTCGCCCCTGATCGACGGTCGATCCCCGACGCCTTCTCTTCATTTTTGGCTCCAAGCACTGCGAAATTTAAGCCTCAGAACAGATTTCGAACTTTGCGGAGAGCACCAAATGTCCCGCTACGACTAGAGACAATGCCAATGTGATCCCTCTAGCGGATGGTTTCATTGGTAAGATGATCCACTCGTGAGAACCTGTGGGACTTCAATCGGTTTGCCAATAGTTCACGACACGTCCATGTTCTTCGAACCCTCAAATCCAAGGATGCAGTCTTAGTTACTAGGCCCCCCGCTTCGCATACAATGTGAGAGACTGGACCTGATCCAAACCTGCATTTTTCCGATCGAGCATATTCGAATCGTCTCCGTGGCCGTCTAGTACGCCCATTTCGAGTCGGTCGTACCGCCTAAAGACGGGCACTATGAAATCGACTGGAAGGATACGTTTCATTCAACGTACTTGTGCCATTCGCTGCGCTCTGTATCAATGCAAGGTATCACTCGGGAGAGGGGGGTTGAAAGAAAGCTTTTTGGTGGTGCAAGGTAGGGTACTGACTACATCTCGGACCTTGGATTCCCCAAATATGCACCCGACGAGCTGGCTCACGCTAACTCACATTCTGACTTTGTCACTAACCGCTTGCTTAGATTCGTAGTGAGCTGAGCCTACACCCATGTTTTCGAAATCTCCTTTATCCATTCCATTCTCGATGAGCCGTGGGCCTGTGGTCAATTGAGAAGCTTAATCTGGAGAAGGCCGCCGAACTCAGACGGCACATGGGAAAGACAAACTTTTCCTACTACATGTGCCTCCCTTATGCTGTACATTAGGCCGTAAGGGGTGGGTTTGTCGAAGCATAGCACTGATTTGATCGGCATATCGCCCGCAGAAGAGGCCGCGTGGTATCCGAGTCTTCATCGCGGAGCTAGAACTAGGCGACGGAGTATGCCTTTTGCTCCTTGACACCTGAGATCCTCTCGCTTTAACGTCCTGACAGACACTTGTTTAGCGCCTGTGGGTTTCCCATGCTACCACGATAGGTAGTTCCGGTTTATTGGCTTCGTCGGAGCGGAGACTCTCCACCAGGTCGATAGTGTTAACCAGACCTGTGTTCAGTGAACTGTGGGCGCGACATGAATGAAGAGGCCACGACCCACGGCTAATCCCCTTTAGCTACCCCGCAGTCCCATTGACTAGTAACGGGGCTAGATCCTCACATTGCGCATGCTCGCGCGGATAATGTCCACCCGAACAGTGAATCACCACTAAATGTCCATCTACAAATAATTCAGAACTAGTCCATCATAGGTAAGAAGTACCCTTATAGAATACTTCTCGTGTTCTTATTGATCTATACTATATGGCCTAAATTTCTAATAATGTATACATCGCTGACCAGCTTACAGACACCCCAATGGATATCCTGCACCCCTGAATTGGACTATCCCTCACTACTAAATAACCCACTGAAACTTCCGTGATCAAGTATATTCCTGTTGAGCCGAAGTGCTGCCCACACTTTGGCCATTCGCTAGCAAGAGTCCGGAAGAAACCCATATACCGAAGTGGGTTGAATTCGAAAAGAGTTAGACGACCAATGGCCGGTACTAGTTTACCAGTGTATGGAGGGGTTTGAAGACATCTTCAGGCTGCGGTGTATAAGAAACCGCGAGACACTGGCCTGGAACGATGCCAGCCGACGCCAGCCGTGTTCGCGAGCTGCTAGACTTCCAGGGTTGACTTCATGAGTTCCCTGATTTCAACTCGTGGTAAACCTGCATCTTTCTAAACCACGGCAAACTCCTGCGGCAGATACACTGGGTACTGTGCGGCTGCGGATCCTAATTGGCTCGCTGCCAGACTACAACGCGCTCATTGGTGAGTGCCAGCAACAGGAGTGTTCAGGAGAGCAAGTCTCAAAGAGATCGTCGCCTTCTGTGCGATTCTCTGAAGACTTTGCATCGTCTTGATGGCATCCTACCAAGGCTTCATCCGTGGCTACCCGTTGTGTGGTGTAGAACTCTGGACCATCCGACTAGGCGCAATATCCGGCTCAGTGAACTCCGGCTCAGGATATGCCCTGTCGATTCCAGCGCATCGTGACCTATCGACTGAGGTGCACCGTGATATATCGATCCAGACCTGTCGTGGCTTATCGATTGAGGTGCATCGTGACCTATCGATACAGGGGAAATGTGTCCCGTTGGCCCAGCCGCATTGTCTATTGTCGATCCAGCGGGACTAGTTCGTCGCCCCTCGTGTGAAGTAGCTCTCCTTGTTGCGGTGCTGCTTTCTCCGTTCGTTTTCAACCACGGCAAGACGTTTCGATGGCACAAAGGGCAGAAGTCATGAAATCCTTTGAACCAGTGGTCAAAACACGCCCTATGATAGAGGTGTCGGCAGCTCAAGGCTCGGATCAACTGCGAGCTCTCAATCGGTTCAAGACAGATGACACTGTAATCGAACCAGTCAAAATGTTTGAATAAACTTAAAGTCCCTGCTTTTCACGTACCAGACTTGATCTTCCAGGTCAACTTTCGAAAGCTCCGGGTGGCTTTTTCGTTCATGCTTATACCAGTCTTCGAACAGTTCTGGTCGAGCTGCACGGTCTAGTTGCCGGAGGCGCTTTTTCAGAAGCCTCTCCCTGACCTTCACCGGATTGTCCCGTATCCTAGACGCATACGCCGCAATGCTTCTGACGTAACCAGTCAACTCAATGCACTTACAGCCTCTGACTTTTGCAGAACTCACAGTATCACCACAATAAGGAACGCGAGCCCAACAAGCGCACCCATAGCTACTTGGGGAGCTAGCCCTACACTCGCTGACGGCATTGAAGGTATTGAAGGCCACTGCGTAAAGTTGTATACACTGGGCTCCGGGTTATTTGAAACAGACATTTTGGTCTTTGCCGATACACCAACGGTCTTTGATTTGTTGTTTGGATGCGAGGTTTTAGGCTTCCTGTAGTTCGCGATATGCGATAAGGAATGAATATATGGTATGATATGCTAACTGTTGCACTATCAAGCAATTGTCGGTCGCAAAGGTCATGGCCAGTCCATCCTGCTCTTATACACTCACACAACATCCTTACTGGCTTTTTCTGCAATGTCGCGTGCTTTGCCTGGCATGCTTACTTTCGGTCGGGTTGGTGGTGCTATCAAAAAGTTTCGTACGAAAGTGGTGGCACCACCAGACCAAAACTTCAGTGAGAGGTCAGCTCCAGCCCTACCAACTAGCACCAATAGCCTGGGAGCACCCCTCTCAGGTTTTTAAGTTCTTTTACCAGCATTCAGCACCAAAACACCTGATCATTCGAGCAGGCATTCCCAGGAGAAATTTACCTCATTAGTCAAGCAGCATAGGAAGGAAATCTGTGTCGATGCAGCCTAAGGATTGCACTAGTGGCTCAGTCACTCAATGGAACCGTATCTCGTTTTCATTCTTTCACAATTCAGTCTTCGAAACTTGGCCCTTAAGTACCATCCAATGCCCCTGATTTCACTGTGGATTCAGAAACGGCGCTTATATTGCTAGTACGATCCCAAGCAGAGGAAAATTAACCCAAATTTTAGCAGCAACCCACACCCGCCACCAAGAGCGGCTCGTCCCGCCCGTGATCTGCGCCAGGTGAGGAGAATTATGGACCATGGGGAACATCACACTCATTTGACCATTGTCAGGAAACCTTTTAATGCAAATGCTGATCAAGGACATACAGAACCGTATCCAAGGCTCCTAAAACAAGAAGCAGAGAGGCCTTTTGAGACGTGTGAAATAAACCGGACCGTCGTCGATTTTAACATCGCAGCACATAAACAGAGTATCCTGGTTTGCCAGAATGGCTTTCATTAGGTAGGATTGATCTCCTGAGATCACACCACTTTCATCATTCAACACCATGCTCTATGTAGTTACGAACCTGTGATAGATCGCCGCATTGCATTCCGGTCGCCGATATCGAATTTATCCTTTCGCCGATTACGCCAAGAATGTCACGCCATGAGCCCGTTTCGAGGACGAGCCACTGCCGTCATTGCCGCCTTCACATCACCGTGTCTCGCCGGACGAGTAGTGAGGAATAGGGACATTCCAGTATCATGACTGCATTCATTGGGTCCAGCCATGACATTGGATAATCGATAGCTTTCCTCGTCCTCCGGCAGATGACGTGTAGTAAGGCATGGACGAACCTGCCGAGCGACTAGTTCGGTTCCTATGGTACCAATGAACACTACCCATCCCACAAAGCAAGATACCTCAGCGACATGACTTCCGAAACCCTCTACATTGGCAAGCGTACAATCCTAAACTTCAAGCACCCGGCTGATCCAGCGGAGCCAGGGTATAAGGCCTCCCTACCAGCAACATTTGCTTCTCTCCCCCTCGCCAAGGAGGATGCGAGAGGGGGGAATTCGTGGAGTATGATGAGTTCTCTGAAGTGAAAGAGGGATCTGGGTGTGAACGTTCTTCTCCCCGGGTGAATGAGGGCGGTCGGAACATTCTGGTGTCGGTCATTCCGAGTAGTTAAGTACTCTGAAATAGAATTCATCGAGTAGTTGGCTATAAAGGACTAATAAAGCCTTGAAACACTCGATTTCGGTCTACCACACCTCTTCAGATACCTTTGCTAGGCGCCTAGCTATTTTGCTGCCCTGAGCTCAGTTCATCAGTCGATGGATTTCTGTTATTAGGCTGCTATGTTTGATACCCACTAGGATAACTAGTATGGTACCCGGTACCAAACAATACCGTCTCTCTTACTCTGGGACGCCCAATAACGTCCCGGATCGGAGTTCGGTCCACTCGAATATAATTCGGTTCTTAACCACCCAAGAGCAACAACCCGCGTCATCTTTCAGGGGAATCCAATCCCTTATCTAATAGGTTTATACACACCTGAAATCCCACCAATCCGTTAATTTACTAGACCCTGCGGCATTCTACGGGAAGTACCTGAATCTCGGTAGAGGGCTACCTTTCTCCCTCACTGTTCTTTGGTTCTCGAGAACGGCGGCGCCATGGTTGTCCTGTCTCAATGGCCTGAGTCGGTCTTTCGAGGTTTAATTTCAGATCATGACACCGTGGAAATTCGAGGGATTTGACGATGCCGAAGCTTATCCAAAACCAGTGATTCGCCTTTATCTCAGATGATGCAGGTGATATTTTCTCTGCTTTATATAATCCAGCGGACGGACTCTCGTATGGAGCACTTCCACCAGATTGATTCATATCAAACACACACACACTATTCAGTACCCGATACCTAGACGCACTGGTCCCTTGACAACACTGGCGATGAAGTGCCAATGACCTCCAAGTGCGGAATTCATACCCCGACTCGCCGTCTGGAGCAGGACAGTAACCAATCTTCGCCTCGGCCGATCGATATGGCGGCGCATCCGCCCCTCCCAACCTTTTCCACCCTGGCCGCGATTCAAAACAAGATCCGGTCGCTCCAGCCTTTCGGGCACATGCTCCAGCAACGGCTTCATTCCGAGGCCACGAAGATCGAACCGGACCTCCGGCGGCTGTGCGCCACCGCCAATTGCCTCGACCGGCTCCGAGCCGAGCTTGATCGTCTGCGGGTGGACTTGACGATGATGCAAATGGCCCTGGCCGAACGGAAATCCGAGTCGGAGGCTGCGGCTCGCGCTAGGGCCGATGCTGCTGCACGTGAATCGCAGGACGATTGGCGGAAGGTGATAGGGGTGATGAACTCGGACGACTCGGATGACGATTCAGACGATTCAAACGATTCAGACAATTCAGACGATGACTCAGATGACGACCCTTACGACGACCCATACGACGATTCGGATGATGAGCGAGAAGACGAAAGATTTACGTATATCGCTCATAACGCTCCTGACGTGGTCAACGGCCCTAACGTGGCCAAAAGGGGGGCCGTGGTCACAGTGGTCCCTATCGAGAGCAATGAGACCGACACAGTGGGCGTTGTGGAATGAGAAAATGATGTTAGCTTTGGAAACGCAACGGACACGGAACAGGACCCGGCGTGGTGCGCTCTGGGAAATTCAAAGGCAATATATACCGGATGAACAGAAGAGTTCTAGTACCGGGTCGCGAGATTTTAATCGCAGAGATAAATGGAGGCCATGATTGTATGAGTACGGAAGTATTAAGTATAGAAGTACCTAATAGGCTAATAGATTTAAGATGATAGAAAACGGCTGTCTATGCTGTAGATCTGGACAGTGAAGGTAAAGGAAAGGGAAGCATTAGAGAAGAGGGTTGGCAAGGGTTCAACAGAGGTCCAACGAAGAAGATGCCACAGAATATCTGTGTTTCTTGGCGTTTCCCCATCTGTGTAGAAAAAGCTGGACCCCACGCCGCGTTCTGCCTCACTGCGTCAATATTTGGGCTGGGCAGCCAGAAACCCCCAGCCCCCGGCGAGGCTGTCCAAACCAAGCTTCTCACAAGCAGTCAATGATTCGACATAATGAATAATTGTTCTTACGTAGTACTTTGCCTCTACACTTGTTAACTTGGAGAGCTAGGTACGGAATTTCGCCGATGGCCGCACCACACTACTGCCTCTAAGCCCTACCATTCCCGATCCTCATCGCTTGCTAGTCAGCCTCCGCACGCAGCCATGCGACTTCTACAACGCAGCGAGATGGGCGAATTCAGGGTCACTAAGGACTTGGTTGGCGACGATCTAATCCCTCCTTATGCCATACTTTCGCACACATGGGATCCGGATAACCGGAAGGAGGTTACCTTCGAGGACATGATAAATGGCACCGGCGAGGAAAAGCGTGGATATGAGAAGATCCGGTTCTGTGGAGAACAAGCTAGACAAGATGGTCTACAATACTTTTGGATTGATACCTGCTGTATTAACAAGAAAAGCTACGGCGAACTCTCGCGCGCCATCAACTCCATGTTTCGGTGGTATCGGAACGCGACTCGATGCTACGTGTACCTGTCCGATGTTTCGACTAAGAAGAGGAAAAGGAGTGAGGGCGCAAGAGACACTTGGGAATCGGATTTCCGGAAAAGCAGATGGTTTACTCGGGGTTGGACGCTCCAAGAGCTCCTTGCCCCAGCTTCAGTCGAATTCTTCTCCCAGGAACGCAAGCGACTTAGTGACAAGAATTCTCTAAAGCAACAACTTTACGAGATAACAGGTATTCCTGAGTCAGCGCTTCAAGGAGACCTTTTATTTCAGTTCAGCGTTAATGAGCGATTTTCGTGGATAAACTCTCGCCAGACCAAGCTCGAAGAAGACGAATCGTACTCATTATTGGGAATTTTCGGCGTCTATATACCCCCTCGTTATGGCGAAGGGAGGCCGAGTGCGTTTAAACGGCTCCAAGAGGAGATCGATAAGCTGGAGAAATGCATCCGAGACGTACGCCTCACCGATCCCCGGGATGACAAGAAGCGTATAGAAGATACCAAGGGCGGCTTACTAGAGGACTCGTACCACTGGATCCTCGAAAATTCCGAATTCCAACAATGGCGCAACAACCAAAACAGTCGGCTACTATGGATTAAGGGCGATCCCGGCAAGGGCAAGACGATGCTACTCTGCGGCATTATCAACGAGCTGAAGAAGTCCATGGCTAATCCGGATCTTCTATCGTACTTCTTCTGCCAGGCTACTGACTCCCGAATCAACAACGCCACGGCCGTGCTACGAGGTTTGATATTTTTGCTTATCGACCAGCAGCCATCCCTTATCTCGCATGTACGGATAAGGTACGATCACGCTGGAAAATCGCTCTTCGAGGATGCGAATGCGTGGGTTGCTTTGTCCGAGATCTTCACCAACATCCTGCAAGACCCAAGCTTGAATATCACGTACTTAATTGTCGATGCCCTCGACGAATGCGTGGCAGACTTACCGAAATTGTTAGACTTCATCGTCCAGATGTCGTCTGTATCCCGTCGTACCAGGTGGATCTTCTCTAGTCGAAACTGGCCGAGTATCGAGAAGAATCTCGACAATGCAACGCAGATGGTGAGACTATGTCTCGAGCTTAATGAAGAATCTGTCTCCGCTGCTGTCGCAACATATATCCAGTTCAGGGTGGATAGGCTAGCGAAGCGAAACAGATACGGCAGTGGTACACGGGACGCTGTCCAGCGCCACTTATCGCTAAACGCAAAGGACACTTTTCTTTGGGTGGCCTTAGTCTGCCAAGAACTATCCCATATTTCGGGATGGAAGGCTCAGCAGAAGTTGGCGTCGTTCCCGCCCGGACTCGATGCCCTCTACAGGCGGATGATTGATCAGATCCGGGATTCGGAGGATGCTGGGCTTTGCAAACGGATACTGGCTGTTGTTTCCGCTGTGTACCGGCCCGTCACGTTAGACGAGTTGGCGTCTCTCGTTGACTTGCCTGATGGGGTCGCCGACGGATACGATGATCTATCGGAGATCATTGGCCTTTGTGGATCTTTCCTGTCGCTCCGAGAAAGCACCATCTCCCTCGTTCATCAGTCAGCGAAGGACTTTTTGGTTGAAAAGGCATACAATGAGATCTATCCTTCTGGGATAGAATGTGTGCATTTTACCATCTTCTCGCGATCGCTACATGTCATGTCCGAGAAACTAAGACGCGATATCTACGGCCTAGGTGCACCGGGATTTCCCGTTAACCAAGTCAAGCAACCCGATTCAGACCCACTCTCCCCAGCACGATACTCGTGTGTCTATTGGATTAATCACCTAGCCGACTGTAATCCCGCCAGGAATGCGACTAGCGATTTCCAAGATGGTGGATCTATTGACAAATTTTTACGTCGGAGCTACCTTTACTGGCTCGAGGCTCTAAGCATTTGCAGAAGCATGTCAGAAGGGGTTGTATCAATGGCGAAACTCGAGGCTCTCTTCCAAGTAATACTTAGTCTACTTATTACCAACATATGCTAACGTAAAATAGGCAACAGCAGACGAATCTGGATGTTTTAAACTAGTTCAAGACGCGCGACGATTTATCATGTATTACAAGCAGGGAATAGAGAACAGTCCTCTTCAAGCATATGCATCTACTCTCTTGTTTAGTCCAGGCCGCAGCCTCATAAAGGATCTTTTCAGGCACGAAGAGCCGAAATGGATCACGATACAGCCGGCTATAAGAGATGCATGGGGCCCCTGCCTGCAGACGCTGGAGGGGCATAGCAGTGTGGTATTGTCGGTGGCCTTCTCACATGACTCGACCCAACTCGCCTCCGCGTCGGGCGATAGCACGGTCAAGATCTGGGAGGCGCGCAGCGGCGCGTGTCT